>NC_141072.1:10440015-10812515 GCF_041138505.1 Cibotium barometz | reverse complement strand
GTACGCTTAGGATGGCTAATTCGGGATGCAAGTGCGTTGGGCCCTGTGTTACATCTACCTTGTGATGATGATGCGAGGGGTAGATAGGCCAATAACATTTGTATTTTGTGGAATACTAAGATTGAAACTCCTAAATCCATATAAATTGATTTAGGAGAATTAGGTAAGTTGGAATTAGGTCTTAAGTTTGGCCCCTTCCCTGGGGCTTTCTTTAAGTGTGGGGGATTTGGACACATTGCGAAGAACTACATAGGGTTGCTGCTTGTTGCGAAACCTGAAGGTGAGGAGGATAAAGCAATAGGAGAGAGGTGGTGAAAATAGTGTTAAGGAAATTGAACCCATTGCAAGCGGAAAAGGGAAAAGGGAAAGACAAAGTCCATGAGGGAGAGAAGGGGAAATTGGGAGGGGACTGGATTAAAGCAAAAGGGAAACTTAATCTCAGATAAATCAAGGATGAGGCAAGAAGAAATGTGAGCCAATCAAGGAAGGATGGGAAGGGGAATAAATCCTAGGGCAGTTTGAGCCCGTTGCTATATTCAAACCCTTATAGTCCGTTGAGAGAGGAAGATAGTGGCACTTCCTCTACTCACAGATTTAATTGGCAAGTGGATGAAGCCTGGAAGGGGATACAGAGAGAGGGAGATGTACAAAGGGAAGGGGAGGAGGTGGAGATGATGCCTGAAACTGCTTTGACATGACTTAGTTTAGGGACATTTCGGGCTATATCTAGAATGTAAAGGCATTAAAGACAAGAAGAAGAAGGCTTGTTTTGGGGTTTAGTTAAAGAGTGGGGATTATCTATCTTAGCAATTCAAGAACATACTTTGTTTGGGGCTAAAGTTTTGAGGAGGGATAGTTTTAAGGACTAGACGGTTATAGATGGGGGGTGGGTGGAGTTTGGATATAGCAGTGTGATGCTTGTTATTAAGAGTGATCTGAATCCTATTGTTATAGCTAACCATCCTAATGGGAGGCTTTTGGTGGTGGAAATTTTGATTAATGGGGAGAAAGTTTGGTTAGTTAATATATACATAGCTCATAACCATAAAATTAGGAGTGAAATGTGGGAGTGGATTAGTAATATGAATATTTAGGATCGTTGCATTATTTTGGAAGACTTTAATATGGTTGAGAAGTATGTAGATAGGAGTGGGGGGATCTCCATCTGGATGGGTCATGAGAAAGGCAAATGGGATGAGATGAGAGGGAAAATGGGGTTGATGGATGGGTGGTCTTTAGGGGATTGGAGAGATACTCCTGGACATACATATTTTAGTATGCAATATATAAGCTCTTCCTCTAGAATTGATAGACTCTTCTTCAGTCATAAGCCTTTTGGGCTCCACATACTCTAAGGGTTTCAATTGACTCCATTTCAGTCATTTCTAATCATATGCCTTTGAAGTGGAGTTGGCACTCCACTAATTGGGGGGATTCTGAGTTGGATCAGTTCCCAACTAGGAAAGTGGAGAGCTAATGACCTTTTGCTGAAGGATAATATCTTTGTTGACTACAGTGAACAAGCCATTGATTGGGGGGATTCTGAGTTGGATCAGTTCCCAACTAGGAAGCTGAGAGCTAATAGCCTTTTGCTGAAGGATAATCTCTTTGTTGACTACACTGAACAAGCCATTGATAGAATAAAAACAAGAGGAATGACTGCAGGGTCATGGAGAATGTTTGCTTATGAGATGCAAGGGATCATTAGGGCTGTGGGGAAGTTGAGAGCTGCGGAGAGAAGACAGGAAAGGAATGTCTTCAAAAGAAAAGATAGATAGGCAGACTCGCTAAGGATGAAATCACTCAATATTTCAGGTGTCAGAATGACTTAAAACAAGAAGAAGATGAGTGTGCTAGAAAGGAAGAGAGTTGGACAAAATGGAAAACCTTTAACAATAGAAGAAAACTTGAGAACTCTTTGTTTAAACTTGCTGGGGGGAAGAATAGTAGAGAAGTTATGGGCGAGATTTTAGATGAGAGAGGGAATTAGATAGAGGGTACTAGGCAAATTGCAAAGAAATGGGTAGAATTTCTTAGCTCTAATCTTAGTCTTAAATAGCACTATTCTCATAAAAGGTTTCAAGCTGAGAATAAGCTTCTTGGGTTGGTCAATCATAGTGTGGATTCTCATAAAGCCAGATGGTTGGAGAGAGATGTGGGCATTGAAGAATGCTAGGTGGCACTCTTGAAGTTGGGTAGGGAGAAAGCCTTGGGTTGGGATGGCTTGACTGTCTAGTTCTTTATTACCTTCTGGCCTTCTTTGAAGGACATAGTCTAGAAGGTTTGCACAACAAGGCCTTCAATTCTAGCACCTTGGATAAGGAATTTAAGGAAGGGTTGGTGAAGCTAATACCTAAACAAGTTGCTTGTAGTAGATTTGGGCATTGGAGACCAATCACTTTGTTAACAGTTATTCATAAAATTCTGGCCAAAGTCATTGGCATCAGGATTACTGGATTACTCTTGTATTGCAAGCGGTGATATCTAGAAGGTAACATGGGCTCATCAAAGGTAGGTTAATTTATGATAATATATTTGTAGCTATGTTGGGAAAATACATTGCTCTAAGAACTCATCAAAAACGTGCCATGCCACAACTTGATTTGGAAAAAGCCTATGATAGAGTGCATTGGTCCTTTGTGGCTAGAGTGATGGAAAAACTAGGTTTTGGACCCAAAGTGCTACTTGCATTTACACTCTTACTACTTGGGGATTTGAGCCTAATGTCTTACTGAATGGTGGAGTGGTTGGAGGATTTGTTATCAATAGATCTGTGAGATAAGGATGTCCTCTTGCCCCTTTGTTGTTTGCTATTTCTTCTCATCCTCTGATTGTTGCCTTGGAAGATGCCTGTTTGAAAGGGACAGTAACTGGATTAAGATTGAGATACACTGAGCAACTATTCATTCAATGCTTTGCTGATGACTCATTACTATTCTTGAAGGCTGATAAAGAAAATATGAGACATGCTTTAAGAATCATATAGGAGTTTGCAGAAGCTTCTAGATCAAGGTGCAATATTCAGAAATCCAAAATTATAAGCCTCTCTAAAGACAATGATTTTGACTTGGAAAGGTGGGGATGTGAGGTTGTCAAGAGAGGGAAGATTGTCAGACATCTGGGAGTTCCTTTTGGGGTGGATGTCACAAATAAACAACTGGTGGACTGGGCCTTAGACAGATTCACTCGAAAGTTAAGGGGTCATAATTCCTTTTCATGATAGAATTGTTGTTTGCAACATTGTGTTGAATGCCTATATAATGTTTTTGTGCCCTATGTTAGAGTTTGGTAAAGACCACTAGAAAAGACTATTGGGTCCCATAATTTTTTTTTTGTGGAGAAATGGTAAAGGTACTAGGAATGCTCCAGCTTGTGGCTGGCCTAGGACAAGTTGTCTATACCACAAATTGAAGGGGGGATTGGTATTGTGCATTTACCAACCCAAACTTCAGCAAGGGTGGCTTTGCTTCTTTCTACGTGCTTATGTCAAGAAGAAGTATAGACAATAATGGTAAGGGAATTAGTGGAGCCTCCTTGGTTCAATCTAAAGGGAGTTGAGCGGGTTTGGGATGGAAGGAAAAACTATTCTCTTATGCCCCTTTAAAAGCGATTGGTTCCCCCTTTTAAAAGCGATTGGTTCCCCCTTTTGCAAGAAGTTGTGTAACAATTGGAAGGAAGCCCTGGGATTGATGTATTGGGATGGGGAATGCAGGGTCTCAGGGAACTCAATGCTCAGCTTAGGTTTATGGTGGTCTCATAAATTCGATCCACCATTGGGCCTTCTAGACACTTATTTTGCAAGGAAACTGAATAATAGAGGGTAAAAAGGCTAGCTGATTGTTGAATAATAGAGGGTTAAAAAGGCTGGCTGATTGATGGGATGGGACAGTTGTGGGGTGGAAAGAGCTTGATCAACTGCAACTGGAATTTGATTTATCTTCAAGGGAAAGGGACTTAATGAGACAGGTGCTGATGCATGTCTATGTGGGATGGTTTTCCACTACTTTTGATGAGTCTTGTTGGATTAAAGTTTGGGCTTGGGTTAATGGGGTCAAATTGGTAAAAGGGACAACTAGGGTACTGTATGCAGAATTAAGAAAAGGGGAAGTGTATGTGGAATATTGCAACAAAATTTGGAAGGTGAGTTGGAGTCCTGGTTGTTGGAAAAAGAAATGGAAGGAACTTTGGGAATGTCATATCCCTGTTAAATTCCAAGTGTTTCTTTGGAGAGTATGCATGTGGGCTTTACCTATTGGTGTGAAGCTAGTGTAGAAAAATTTCGCCAGTGGGTGTTGCCCCAGATGCAGATCTGCCTTAGAAGATGGTAAACATGCTTTTTGGAACTGCCTAGCCATCAGAGGAGCATGGGAAAAAATAGTTACATGGGCTTGGTTTAGGGATTCAGACTTAGTGGGGGGACGTAAATGGGCTTCTAATGGAGAGGCTGCATATGTCCTATTCAGTATCATTAGAGCTTGCTGTCTATGGAAAATCTGGATCTCTAGGAACTACATTGTATTTCAGAATGCTTTAGACGTTGGATTGGATGTGACATAAATAATGTATAAGTGTGTATACATGTGCAGGTCTGTGGTATGTGTGAACAAGCTAGATATTGATGGATT
Organism: Cibotium barometz; assembly: GCF_041138505.1. Taxonomy (NCBI): domain Eukaryota; kingdom Viridiplantae; phylum Streptophyta; class Polypodiopsida; order Cyatheales; family Cibotiaceae; genus Cibotium; species Cibotium barometz. The sequence goes on along the minus strand of NC_141072.1, from coordinate 10,807,890 downwards.
GGGTTTGATGATACTAGAGAGAATGTAGAATGACATCAATTGATTATTGTATTTGCTTGGGGCCCCTCATGCATACTAGGGAAATCTAACTCTTATTTGAAATGATACAGGTCTATTTGGATGTGAAGCTTAAGCAAGTGAAGTTTGGTCCCAAGACCAAAAGGTGGTATCTGAAAGAGAAGCAGGTTGATCAAACATTTGTGGCCTTTATAGAGATCCATGTAGCAACAAGGCCCGCTGTCAAGATCTGGTCTAGAAAAGAGGATGTGTTGGAAAAACAAACCCCTAGAGGATGTACCACTAAAGCTATGATGGAGGCTTGTATTCAGCTGTGAACTACCAAGTGGGGACAATCCTCTTTTGTGATGGAGGAAGATAGATGGAGCTTGGTATGTAGATTGTTGAATGATGGCAAATAATGAGTAGGGATTGGGGTTGTATATAGGGTCTTGATGTAAAGAGGATTTTGAAGCTATATATATATATAGTTAAAAAAAAGAATAAGAGAGCTTGAGAGAGAGAGAGAGAGAGAGAGAGAGAGAGAGAGAGAGAGAGAGTTAAAAAGAGAGTTAGAGAGTGAGTTAGAGAAAGGTAGAGAGAGAGAGAGAGAGAGAGAGAGAGAGAGAGAGAGAGAGAGTTGGCTAGCTCAAGAGAAATAGAGAGAGTAAGAGAGAGTTCAAGAGAGACGGAGTTAGAGAGATTGAGAGAGCTAAAGAGAGACGTTAGAGAGTGAGAGAGAGAGAGTTATAGAGAGAGTGATAGGTAAAGAGAGAGTTTTTTATATATATATATAGAGAGAGAGAGAGAGAGAGAGAGAGAGAGAGAGAGAGAGAGAGAGAGAGAGAGAGTAAGTGTTAGAGGGGGAGGGGAGGGGAGGAGAGGAGAGTAAGTGTTAGAGGGGGAGGAGAGGAGAGAGAGAGTCAGAGAAAGGTAAAGCGAGTTCGAGAGAGAGAGTTGGCTAGTTCGAGAGAGTTAGAGAAAGTAAGAGAGACTGAGCGAGTTAAAGAGAGGGAGAGAGTTAGTTCGAGAGAATTAGAGAGTTCGAGAGATAGAGTTGGCCAGTTCAAGAGAGTTGGCCAGTTCGAGAGAGTTAGAGAAAGTAAGAGAGACTGAGCGAGTTAAAGAGAGAGAGAGAGAAAGAGAGAGAGAGAGAGAGAGAGTTAGCCGGCTCGAGAGAAATAGAGACAACTAGAGAGAGTAAGAGAGATTGAGAGAGAGAGAGAGAGAGAGAGAGAGAGAGAGAGAGTAAGAGAGATTGAGAAAGTTAGAGAGAGAGAAATTGAGAGAGTTAGAGAGAGAGAGAGAGAGAGTTAGAGAGAGAGAGAGAATCAAAATTTTTTAAGAAGTATTTTGTTTTGTTTTAAATGGGGAAGAAAAAAAAGAGCCTTTTTTAAAGAGGAGAAGAAAGAGATTGGGGAGAGAGAGAGTTGATTGAATTAGTTTTAAAAGAAGTTTTTTGTTTTGCTAAAAAAATAAAAAAAAAAGAGAAAGAAAGAGAGAGAGAGAGAGAGAATTGAATTAGTTTTAAAAGAAGTTTTTTGTTTTGCTAAAAAAATAAAAAAAGAGAAAGAGAGAACGTAGGTAGGGCCAATGCTAGAAAAAGAAACCATGCTTTAGTGTATTTAAATTTTTAAAAAATGGTTGAATTTACTCTTATTTTTACAAAAACAGATGAAATTTATAGATTTTTATATAGATTTTTAGTTATAAAAACCGGTTAATAATGAGATTTTGAAAAGGAACTCAAACTTATCTTACAAAAAGTTTTTCTCTAGCGGGCCACGCTGTACGCTGTAAAAGGCCACGCTGTACGCTGTTTTACAAAATATAGTGCTGCCCGACGCCCGGGTGTCCTGTCGTAGAAACCAATTCAAAGAAAACACGTGGTGGAGGCTTGGTGATATGGCAAAATTTAATTGGTTCAATCAACAAACATGCGTTGTCAGCTTTAGCCGGTCCTTTAAGAAAGCACAGCACCTGCGAGGTGGGCGACTCTGCAGCCACATCGGCGACACAGGCAACGGCGGGCGCCCTGGCCTCTCGATCAGCTGATCCTCTTAGGGCTAGGGGAGGGCCCTCATCCTCCCACCTGCGCACCCCCAAAAGAGTAACAGCAGTCCCGTCCACTGTCCGCATCTCCTCTGGTAAACGCCAGAGGAGGAGTTTCCGGTGGCTTCTTGTGGTGCTTGTAGTGGTGGCTTTTGTCCTCTGCTGCCTAACGGCCGCCGTTCTATGGGCGGGGCTTCAATTTCGTGAATCTTCCGCCTCCGAGTCTGTCTTGCCATTGAATGAGGTGATATGTACATCTATTTTTCCTTGTCTACGCGTCAGCGCAGCTGGAGGGCCTATCTGTCTAAAGCATCGAGTTTGTGTTCAGGTGACGTACGGGAGCGTAGTGAAGCTGATGCACGAGCGTACTAAGTATCGGCTGCATTCGCACGATATACCCTATGGATCGGGCAGTGGTCAACAGTCTGTCACTGGTTTTGGAGGAGTAGAGGACTCCAACAGTTACTGGGTAAAAATCCTTTCAGCCTATCAATCGATTCTCTGATCGTTTGGCAAACCTTCTTGCCCAAACATATCAAGGCATAACTCGGAATATCGGCAAGTTTTATTTAGCATCCTTTTAATCATTGGATCACAATCACAATGACAATTTTCCACTCTTCAGTGAAGCTTAGACCAGTTACTTAGTAACATCAAGAAATGAAATATTGTGTTCGGGAGATCAAAGACTCAAATTGCATCCTACTAAATTAGAGAAGAAAACTCTAGGGATAATATCATCGAGCAGACATGGTTATCTCGTTTGGTGACTCAACGAAGGTCCTTTTTACTTTGTTCCATGGGGCCGTCAAAGAGTAGCTGCACTACTTCTATCTTGAGGCTAGCTGTATAAGGCCCGGGGCTCACTCTAGTCGAGAGACTGTGGTCATTCTCCTCACATGTGTCTCTCTAGCTTTAAGCTGATTGAAGAGTGTCTGATTATCTCAGAGTGTTGCCCTCTCATGGAGCACCTCCAAACAGGCTGTTGTATCTATAAACTTAATCACTAGTGGGTGTTCTTTTGAGGTATCCTTATTCACACACCATACTCTGTCAATGGCTGTTTGGTGTTGACACTGTGTCTCTCATAACTTTGGTCATGGTGTCTAATGGGAATGTCTCCCCTTGTTGTCTTGTGCCTACAAATCTAAATTTGATTGCCTCTGTCGCTCTTCATCTGTCTTAGCTTGGTGTTATGTTAATAGTATCCTTTCAAGTGAAGGTCTCCTTGGCTTGTGCATCCATCTTCTGGTTTACTTTTTGATTTGTGTTATTTCATTGTCTTGTGATTTCTTTACTGCTTCTGCAAGTCTGAAATGGAATCAGGAGTGCTGGGAGCATATATATATATATATATATATATATATATATATATATATATAGAGAGAGAGAGAGAGAGAGAGAGAGAGAGAGAGAGAGAGAGATTTTGTTGGAAATTACTAACTTGTTATTTGATGATATAGAACTTTTTTCCATTTTTGTCTTGCGAGGAAAGTAAGAGGCTCATGATTAAGTTCAATGTGTAGGTTGTGAAAGCAGCAAAAGATTCCTCCTTTCTTCAAGGTGTTGCGATTTCTCATGGAGCAATCATTAGGCTACAGCACATGCAAACACGCAAGTGGTTGCATAGTCATATGCATCAATCACCTATTACGGGAAATTTGGAGGTATGTCTGACATGTTTTTAAAAAAAACTTCACCTACTGTGCCATTGTCTTTTGTTTTTTGAAAGATATGGGAATGTTTTTATGAATACACTAACTTAAGAAGGTGGTTGGTATGAGATAAAATTCTCACTCATGAGAAAATAATGTGCGTTTGTCTTGAGTAGCAAGGTACAAAGTACATACAAAATTATTATAGACATGAAGATTCTGCTGCCAACATAAGTGCCGTCGAAAGAGAACCTTTCCTCTAAAGTTATGTTTCTCTATAATCTATAACGACCTAGTTTACAACCATGCTCTGATACCATTGTAACTACACCTGCGAGGTGTGAATGTCCTTGGGCATTGTCTCGTGAACAATATGCGCGTCAACACTTAAAATGTAACAGCCACAATGCGCAAAACAACTGAAAGGAATCTGAAAGATACATCACTGCAAAAGGTAATCTGCAAGAGACAAGCACTGCACAGGACAACCCAACCCCCCCCCCCCGCCCCCCCACCCACCCATATTATTGGACTATTTTAATCTGTGTACAAGATTCCAAGGGCTTTCTAGTCAGATAATCCAATGCAAATGCATATATGAAGACAAGCTACCCAATCGAGAGTGTGTTGGGAGTAGATTGTCGAAGCTGGACTTGCCGAAAGAGTCAAAATAACCTGGGCACAAGACTCATACACCTGGAGGGGAGTGAACACGAAACTATCAATCCAAGACCACGCACAAACAGGGGCTCTCGTACTAGAGCCTGGCTCACACCCTCGCAAAGACGGTGGCTCAAGCCTCCTTGGTGCAAGTACACAAACATGTACATGCACATGAACAGGTACAAGTAGACGAACAGGTACTAGTATGCAGTTTCCAATTCCAGGTACTCAAATAGGTATACACGGAGCCAGTTCACAGCAAGCACACCTGGTGTAGCAGGTACTACTGTAAGCCCAGCAGGTACAATAGGTTTTACAGCAAATACAACCAGTACAGTGGACTGTACAGCAGGTACAGTAGGGTTTCCAGCAAGTACTGCAGGTACAGTAGAGTTTCCAGCAAGTACAGTAGGCATAGTAGGGTTTTCGGCAAAGTACAGCAGTCGGATACAGCAGGTACAGCACCAGTACAGTACATACAGCAGTCGGGCACAGCAGGTACAGTACTGCAGTTGGGTACAGTAAATACAGTACAGTTCAGCAGTTGGGTACAGCAGTACTGCAGCAAGTACAACAGCAGGTACAGAAGGTGCTGTCGGTACAGTAGTACAGTACAGCAGGTACAGAAGGTTCAGCTGTACGGCAGCAATGGGAGCTCTTCAATACATGTCAATTTGCAGACAGGAGAGATGCGCCTTCACAAAAACGTGAGAGAGAGAGAGAGAGAGAGAGAGAGAGAGAGAGAGAGAGAGTTGAGTGAGATTGGTGGGTTGGAGGTGGAAGGGGTTCAACTCTTATGTGCCATGTGGCACAGCCCACCTCAAACAAAGGTGGGCACCTCCTTTTAGTGCCCACTCAATAAAGAGGGTTCACATGATCAAAAGGGTGCCCAAAGGTTGGGCTGCCCATACATGGGTCCCCACTGATTGGCCAGTGCCCAACTTTAATGAATGTGAACAGCGAAGGTTGTAAAACCTTTAGAAAAATAAACAAGGGTTTCAATTATTACTTACCACTTGTTCACATGCCACAAACCATGTCAAAATACAGGGCACTCGCACGGTTCATGGGGGTGGGCGTCGTCCCCTGCCCGTGAACTGGATACATCATAGCAACCAGTCACACGAAAACAAGTCGCGCGAAATCAAGCAGAGATGTGTGCACATGCATTATGCAATGTATACGTTTCCGTTCCTAGAACCTGTAGATAGCAAGTATTCTTGAGCATGGAACTGGCTTAGTGGGAAACCTAAATTGGGATCCCTAACAGTCGGTTCCACGTCTTGGCCACAATATGGTGACACGAGGCCTAACCTACTGCCCAAGTTAAATCTACTATAGGTGGTTGCTTCATGTATGATATTTGAGAGAAGTACAAACTTATATCCAAAGGATTGAAAGTGTAACTAGTTGTAAGGTCCCTCGCTCTCCGAAATAAATGATATCATTCATTTTCTTTTCACAGGACACTTTTTTTGTAAAAATTGAACTTGTGAATTTTGCTTGGGGTAGCAAGCTAGAAAAATGCTCAAGTTGAGCATTATAAGAGGATATAATTATAATTTTTGATTTCGGGATTGAGAAATAGATAATATTAGGGGAAGCGGCGTGGGGGTGAACGGGCTCAGTAGTGGGAGGTCCTCAAATGAAGCGGCCCCGAGGTGTCCGGCTTCTTCTTCTTGGTTGGGTTAACCCTATAGTCCAAGCGTCGTGGAGTAAAACAAGAATAAGAGGAGTGTGGTGGTGGCCGATGTACTGGCCTACGATTAGGTTGGCCGGATAAGTCCGATACTTTCTTTTTCAAGTATAAATGAAGATTGAAAGTTCTTGTAAGAACAATGTATGAGTATGTTGTGCAAAATATAGCATACTTGCATTGTTGGTTGATTTTTCTACTTGGTAATGGAATTTTTGGACCCAAGTGGAGGCAACCCACGCATGCCAAGTGGTGGAGGAAATCCATGCATGCAAAGTGGTCCTGGATCCAAGGGGAGGTGGGTTGAGGCCTCACTCTAGTGGCAAGTGAATAAGGGCTGATCACCTTAGACAAGGTGGTTTACTTTATCCTCTAGCGATACTAGAGGCGAAATAGCAAAGTATCTCAATGGATTTTATCGTTGGGTTATCTTGAACGAATCCGAGACATGGTGCTATTTGGGTAGTCATGGATAGACTAAACAAAATAGCAAGGTTTCTTCCAATACGGTCTACAATTAAGAGCCATGAGCTAGCCGCTTTTTTTGTAGAATAGTTATATCAGCTTTATTTTTGCCTCAGTCGCCGGAGGATTTTGGCAAGTGGTATTCACTAAATTGGAAACTAGGTAAAGTATGTTTTTCTTTGATCATCCAGAGAGTGGTGGTCGTCAAACTGAGCTTACTATTCATAGTTTGGAGAACATGCTACAGGTCTTGGTAGTTGGATTGGGAAAGGTATCTTTAACAAGTTGAATTTGCATACAATAGTAATAAGCATTTGACGACAGAAAACAATTTAAAAAAGGAAATGGAGTCTCCCCCGTGTAGTTGATCAACCCCCTCCTCCCCTTCCTCTTACCTCTTCATGCTCCCCTTTCCTTCACGCCTCTCTATCTCCGCCTTCATCTTGTCCCCACCTTCATGTTGTTTCCCATGTCTCGCCCTCCACTTGTGTTGTCGGCGATGGTAATAAAGAATTGGATGACAAAAAACACTTTAAAAAAGGAGTTGGAGTCTCCCCTGCACAGTTGATTGACACCCCCCCCCCCCTTCTTTGGCATGTTCATGTGCACCACCCCTCCACCTGCCTCTTCGTGCTTCCCTTTCCTTTGCGCCTCTCAATCTCCGCCTTCGTCCCGTTCCCACCTTCTTGCTGTTTTCCATCTTGTCTCGCCGCCATCGGGGTGCAATGCCAGGCAACCACAAAGTCTTGTGCAAATTTTTTGCCCCAAATACAAGGCTGCAGATAAGCAATGCTGAAAATCCCCAAATTTCTGAGCACCAATGGGCTGATTTATGTGTCAATTGCACATAATTTAGAAAAGCCCTAAAAATATGTGTACCAATGAGCTTTAATTGTGCAATTAAGCACTGATTTTAAAAAAGTCCTAAAATGATCTGTGTCCTGTAATTGCAATCGTGCAATTAAACACAAATTTTGAAAAATCTCCAAATTTTTTGTGTGTCCTGCATCCTAATGCTACCCTGCCTTGTTGCCTACACCCGATTTTTGCAATGAAGCAAGAAATGAACAAAAGCCCCTTGAACTGAACCAAAAAATTAGTACCTGGCCAGTCGGAACCCTGATTTTGCAAGATATGTAGAGATACAGATGCACGTTGATGGCAAGCTGTTTGGGAGCTGGCTGCGAGGTGATCTAGATGGCACTCCAACTGGAGCAGGCGATGGCAGGCTGCACTGTGCAAAAGGCGATGAGCTGTTGCTTGTGCAGAAGGCGTGAGCTGTAGGCGGCGTGGGGGAGATGGTAGCGTGTAGACGGCAAAGCAAGGAAGGTGTCGGGTGAAGTCGGTGACGACGCGAATATCTCTGGCGACGACGGTATATGGGGACTGTCTGGGCGGCGAGGATGTCGGACGGAACCGATACGGTGATGGAAGGAAGGCACTAAAATTTGTGAAAAATCGCCCGCTGCTACATAAGCCTCCTCTGGTGCGAGCGCCGCCGATGGGCGGGGCGGTGGTGGAGCCCTCCTCACTAGTGCCGCTTGAGTTGGTGGCTGAAACGGGCGGCGAGACGCTGGGCTGGCGGAGCAGAGGTGGCAGGGAGCACAACTCCACGAGCAGAGGGCTACAACTAGCTTTGATACCACTGTTGGGTTAGGGTTGCATGGAGAATAGAGACACACTGAAGTACACAGCAGCAAGCACACTCGAGAGAGAGAGATGGTGATTGATGCTCAAAGAAGATAGGATACAAAAGTGTGTGGAGCTTGGGGGTTGACTCCACAATATCAAAATGCAATAAATGAGTGGTGTCCTATCACACCTAATATCCAAGGGGAAAAACCCAAAGGGAGAAAAGCGCCTTGGTTAGCCCATGTTCACATGTGGCACTACTCATAGCATATATGCCAATAAAAGAGATGTTAAGGCCATAGACGATAACAATAGATCTAGTGGGAGTGTGTTGCAGTCGACACAATTCCCTCGGGAGAAGTTTCGAGCCAAGCATCCAGTCGGTCGATGTTTCAAGTGTGACTCCACCAACTACATCTCGAAGGATTGCTCGAGGACCTTGGAGGAGTAGTTTGAGAAGGCTTCTTTAGAATCGAAGGAGGAGTTTGGAGGAGATGCATGTATGTGCGTCTCATCATTTTGGATTAGTCCTCCCCATAATTTTTAGTTTGTTAATATAAGTTATTTGTTGGCCAATTTTATCCATGGATATGTTTACACTAGTGGACTCAAGTGGTATGATCCTTAGAGTAGCTTTAGTGGTCAGCTAGTGGCTCATGTGGTACTATTCCCAGAGCATGGTGGCAAGATAGATCAAGTGGTACAATACGCCAATCTATGCCAATAGGAGGGGCAAGTAGACGAGTTCAAGATGGTACAAGCATTAGGAGAATTCTCGTGGGCCAAAGGTCATGACGTTTGATGCAAAGGCTTCCCATTTTGTGATGAAAGCTATTTTTTGCCAATCATGATGGTACAAGCATTGTGAACGGAGATTTCTTACATGAGTGTTTTGCACTTGCATAAGTGTGATATTGGACATTCATACTTGAGCATGTGCATGCTATGTGTTGCTTGGGTGGCTTGTTATGTTTCGATATGAGGAGCTGGGGATGCGTAGAAGTAGGCGGTCCTAGGTCGTGTGGAGTAATTTGTTTGTTGACATGTTTACGTGTCGGCTTTGAATAGGGAAAAACTCATTGTAAATGTCGTAATTTGTTTGAACCTTGTAAAACCCGCTTTATATGTGACTTTTAAAGGTTTGCCCGTGCCACTTTATTAATGTGTGGACACCTCTTTTATTTTAAGTCTTGTATCATTGTAATGTGCGGGAAAAGTTTACAGGCAAATATATGGGCTTGGTCCCTTGTAAAATCATCATCAAATATCTCAAGTGCTTGATATTCATCATTGTTGCCGGGTTGCTGTCTGTACATTGTACGGAATCCATATAGTCACGTGAGCAGGCCGTACGTGCACAACTTTTTTGTCTGTAGAGTTGCTGCGCAATCATGATAGGGTTGCCGTAGTGCTGTTCTGCTTGTTTTCCCTCTTAGTCATACACCACCACTTTATCTACATCACTTATAGTTGCCATCAACTTCACATGTAGGTGGCTCACAAAACTAGCCATTTTCTTTATTTGCCACTTGTCAAAACAATTATTTCTACTTGAACAGTAATAACCTTTGGCTTTTGCATTATTATTGCATTAAAGCTTTTGCCCTCCTCAAAAACTAGCCATTTTCTTTATTTGCCACTCGTCAAAACAATTATTTATACTTGAACAGTAATAACCTTTGCTTTTGCATTATTATTGCATTTAAGCTTTTTCCCTCCTCAAGTGGGTGTTCCATGCAGTGTGAAGTGACACATCCTTTAAGCCATTTTTCTACATATGGATTGAACAACGACTACACACATGGATTCTCCTTCATACACACCACACTAAGCCCTTCCTACCGTTACTTTTTCTTTGCGAGAGAGCCGGTTCTGAAATTACATGCCATCACTTTCACTATGGGAGTGGGTAGATTTGAACCTAGCACTTACATATATGCACATGTGCAATCCAACAAACCAAAGATTGATTGGCATCACCAAACCTTATCCACACAAAACCCCCCACACAAAAAAAACAGCTACATGAGATGAGGCTAAAACCAAGACCATCTACACCATTTCTTTCGGAGAAAGACACAAGGATGTCGGGGATGGGATTGGAATGGGATGGCCGTGCGCACCTTTTTTTTTTCACTGTTTTTTTGCGCCATTTTTTCGCTTCCCCCCCGCGCCATTTTTCGTTTTTTTTTTCGCCTTGTTTTTTTGCCGTTTTTTTTCGCTTCTGCTTGTTGCTTTTGCTCGTTGGTGGCTGGCGGCTACCCGTTGCTTTCCTCATGTTGGCCTGGCTGCCATCACCCATGACCTGCAAGGCTGCACCACCATGAGCCTATAAGGCTTGTGCTCTCCTCTCTCTCTCTCTCTCTCTCTCTCTCTCTCTCTCTCTCTCTCCCACTCTCTCACTCTTGGCCAACCGCCCCACTTTAGAGCTTAAGGCTTAAGCAACAAGCGCTCTAGCCTCTCTCTCTCTCTCTCTCTCTCTCTCTCTCTCTCTCTCTCTCTCCCCCAGTGCCCAGGGCCCAGGCCCCACTGCCTCACTCTCTCACTCTCTCTCTCTTTCTCTCCCACAGGCCACTCTCTCTCTCTCTCTCTCTCTCTCTCTCTCTCGTCTCAACCCGCAAGCTTTCTCTAGGCTCTAGCCTCTCTCTCTCTCTCTCTCTCTCTCTCTCTCTCTCTCTCTCTCAACTTTCACCCCCTCTCATGGCATCTTCTTCACAAGCATGGTTGGTCATGGTGGGAAGAGGTTAATGCCAACCGCCTTGGAGGTGGAGGAGGTTCACGCCCGTGGTCTTGCAAGCTTTGCCCCTATAGGCGGACGAGTGGGTTAGACAAAGTGAGAGCCCACCTTATGCATGAGTCCGGGCACGAGGTTCGATTTTGCACGGGAATCACATCGGAGAAGAGAAGGGAGCTTCTCGAGCGCATTGCCGGGCATGAGGCTTTGAGGGCTGCAAGGCCGGCACGTGTGGCTGTGGATCTTGCAGCATTTGTGACACCACTTGAGGGGTCTGTTTCAGGGTCAGGGGGTGCATCTACCACATCTACACCACGGCCACATGGTGTAGGTTCCTTTGTGATGCCCACACCCGCGCGGCGACAGAGTACACTCGAGGGAAGTTGGGATCCTAAGAAGAAGGAAGAGGTTGATACAGCTGTGGCTCGTTTCTTCTTCCATGACCATATTGCTTTCCATACTACTAGGTAAGCCTTGACTCTTCCCTCTTGACATGATTTTTCTAAGTTTCATTCTTGAAAGTTCACTTGTTTCTTTTTGTAATCAGATCCGAGTACTTCAAGGCTATGGTGAAGAGGATTGGGCAGTATGGTCCAAACTACACCCCCTCATCATCGGAGTCTCTGCACACCACATTGCTCGTGTCATGGCCCTGTGAAAATGGAACAGCACAAGTGTGGGCATGGTGGTTGCTGAGTCAAAATATTGAATGATTCACATGGGGGGGTGCCCGGACAGAGTTAATGATGTGTGGACATCCCTAGGTGTGAAGGGGGGAACTAGAACATTAATATTTTAATGTTTTATGAATGGTTGTCCCTAGGCCTTAGTGGCCCCTAGGGAACTTTAATAACAATTAAAGTTGGGGGCCCTAGGATTATTATGGGGAGGGGGCAACTCCACTTTTGGAGTGCATGCCTCTCTCTCTACACTCTCTCTCTCTTCTTTTTGGGAAAAAGAAACGTGGAGCATACGTGCTGTTGGGAAGCGTGGAAAAGCAAGAAGAGAGCTGGTCGGCTGCTGCAGAATTCTGGCTGCTGTTTTCTCTGTGCAAACCAGCCGTACAGCTCTGTACGGACAGGCTGTTGCAGTTACACTCTCTGGTACAGGCTGCGCACAGGTGTTGCTGCGGGTACAACTGCTGGTACAGGTTGCGCACAGGTGCAGAACTGCTGCTGCAGGTTCTGTTGCAGGTACAGCTGTACGGACAAGACAGAAACACTATGACAGAAACCGTACAGCAGGTACAGTCACATGTACGACTGCTGACAGGTGGCCGTACAGCAGGTACAGAATTGTACTTTCAGGTACAGTCGGGTACAGCAGGAGCAGGCGCATCATTACAGCTGCAGGCAGCGTACTTTCTGGTACAGACTGAGCCGTACAGCTGCAGGCGGCGCTCTCCTTGGTACAGGCGGAGTATATCGTGGTATAGCCGGTGCAGCATCAAAGGGCTGCAGGTATAGCATTGAAGTGGATGCAGAGAGGAAGGTACAGACAAGTACACTCACACGTGTGAAGCAGGATTGCTAAAGCAAGTGTCTGCAAGTACAGATTGGTACCGTTACTTCCTTCGGTGCAAATCCACGAGCTGATTTTGGTAAGCTCTACATCTGTTCATCTATCTCTCTTTCTATTGCCTTATGTCTGTTGCAGATTTGAGCTATTTGGCCCCTTGTGAGAGGAGGGGTATGGCAGATTGAAAAGGGTGGAGACAGAGATTGAACAGTGAATGTATGTATGAGCTGAGATGTTGAATCATGTGCTTGAGATATGCCAGATGTATGCTCATGGCTGCCCTGCTTAGTGGTCTTGGCTGATCAGAGGGAGGCACAGTGTGTTGCTTTGAGACACAGATCTGTGTGTGTGAATCCTCTGTGCTAAGAGGTATTGTGGGCTGTCAGATTGGACATACAGGTGTAATCTCTTGGCTGATTTTGTTGTACTCAGCCTTTCATACTTTTAAAATTGAATAAAGAAATACCGCAAGGGGCGCCAAGCTTTGGGGCCAACAGGTGTCGCTTTGTTTTCAGATTTGGGCACTTTAGCTCCAATCTATTTTGGTTTTCAAATCTAGACTACAAGTGGAAGGGTGATTGCTAGTCCACCGCACTTTGGTTCATACCAGAGGCCGGTTTCAAGGTTCCGTTGCCAGGACCAATCATCAACTTTCTAAAGGGGGTGAGCTCGTGGTTGCCTCGAGGAAAGCCATCGCTGAAAAATTCAGCAACCATGTCTGATACAGAGGATGAGTACTTCTATCATGAAGAGGAAGAGCAAGAGACCTCTCCTGAGAGAGATGTATCTGAGGATATTCATGCAGGAGAACAGGTTGCAGAAGTTGAGCAATATGAGGATGTAACACAGGCAGAAGATGTACTTGGTAAAGAGGATGATGATGCTCGGTTTAAAGATCGTTTGGCTGGTGTTATGGATGTATTTATGCAGCTCACTCAGAGTGAGAGGTTTGTTGAATTTATGAGATCCCGTACAGAGCCCGAGAAAAAGAAGAAGAAGGTTCGTTCTAAGAACCTTCCTCAGGGTCATAGTTGTGCCATCCCACAGGATCCGTCTTTTGGCCAGTTTCCGAACATGCAGCATGCTTATGGTGCAAACTCACAGAGTTCCTTCTTTGGACAGCCATCAATTCCTCAGCAGAATATGCATCCAGGTTATTTTGGTGGTGGCTCGGTGTTCCAATCTATGACTGGGGGTTATCCTCAGGGAGGCATGGGTATGCCAGGGCCTTTTGGAGCTAATTTTCAGCCTGGTATGCAGGGGAATATGTATGGTGGTATGCAGTCCGGTATGCAAGGAAATATGTTTGGAGGCATGCAACCTGGAATGCAAGGCAATATGTATGGTGGCATGCAGCCAGGTATGCATAAGGGAATGTTTGGAAACATGGCTGGAATGTATGGTATGCCAGGTGTGGGAATGGGTAATGTTGACCCAATGATGGGCATGAATGTTGGGGGCAGCAATCTTGCAAAGCCACTTCCATATGATAATCTAACGCCTATGGGAAAGGCGAAGGATTACAAGGAAGGGGGAGCTGCAGTGAAGTTTGATACATTCAGTGGGGCCAAAGATAAACTTAAAGCACTCACCTTTTTACAGCAGTTTGATGCTGCTTTTTCTGGTGGGAATTACACAGAGTCCTCTAAGGTGAGGAAAGCTGCCACTTTTCTCAAGGGCAATGCTTTGCAGTGGTGGTCTACTCTTCTTTTGCAGGGCATAGCACCCACTACTTGGGTACAATTTAAACAGGTCTTCTCTTCCGTATGGCTCACATCTACATTTGAGGTGGATGTTATGACCGCATGGCACAAGTTGGATACTTCAAAATGTGAAAATTTGGAAGATTATAACAAGAAGTTTTGGGAAGCTTTACTCCCAGTGACTTCATACCGTGCAGTGCCATTGTCTGAGCAGGTAGAGAAGTATTGTTGTGGGCTGCCCAAAGAGGTGCGAGATTATTGTATCAAGACAAGAGTAACGAACATGTCACAGATGATTGAACATGCTATGACAGCTAATGCGTTACTCACTGGAGGATCATCTGGGTTTAAAGGCAGTAAAAACTTGAGCAAGAAAGCTGAAAAATCTGGGCATGCTTCACGTGATGCTAAAGGGTCTTCAGAGACGAGTATAAGAAGCTGCCAATGCCCAACGTTTGGATTGTATGAGTTCTTGGTTATGCCCTTTGGTTTGACAAATGCGCCTGCCACATTTAATAGAATGATGGACATGATTTTCAGGCCTCATAGAGAGTTTGTGGGCACTTTCTTTGATGATATGATTGTGCATTCACAAACTGAGGAAGAGCATAGAAGGCATTTGGCCATTGTGTTTGCAGAACTCAGGAACCATAGGCTGGTTGTTAATGGCAAGAAGAGTGAGTTCTTTTTGCAGGAGATACATTTCTTGCGGCATATTGTGTCTAAGCATGGAGTCCGTATGGATCCAGCAAAGGTGGAAGCAATTCTTAATTGGCCAGATTTGAGGACCGTGCATGATGTACGCAGCTTTCTAGGATTGTGTTCCCACTACAGGCGTTACATACGGTACTTTGCTGAAATTGCTTCGCCTCTTCATGCCTTGACAAAGAAGGCAACTCCGTTTAGATGGGCTGATCGGGAAATTACAGCATTCAAAAAGCTCAAAGAAAAGCTTACTTCGGATCCAGTATTGGTGCTACCGGACCTCCGAAAGGCTTTTATTGTCCAGTGTGATGCATGCGGAAGTAGCATTGGTGCAGTTCTCATGCAAGAGGGACATGTGATAGCCTATGAGAGTAGAATATTGCAAGATGCCGAGAAGCATTTACAGGTTGATGAGAAAGAGATGTTGGCTGTAATTCACGCTCTTTCTACATGGAAACACTACTTTCACTGTACAGACAGATCATCAGACCTTGCGTATTTCCTCACGCAAACTAAGCTTTCAGAGAAGCATATGCGATGGGCAAACTTTTTGTCTATGTTTCACTTCCAGATTGTGCATGTGGAAAGCAAAAAGAATGTAGTGGCGGATGCTTTGTCACGCAAGCCACAGGTCTCTGCAGTTTCACTTGCTTATCATCATGAGCTTGATGAAATGAAAGAGCAGTATGCCCATGAGAGGACTTGGAAAGGTTGTATGAGCTTGATGAAATGAAAGAGCAGTGGAGACTTGATCAGATGTCTAAGGGTCAGCGGCATGAGCATTATACTCTCAGAGATGGATTTTTATTGATGCATGGCAGACTGTGTTACCAGGCCATTGCGACTCAAGGTTATGATTGAAAGTCATGCTCCACCGTATGCAGGTCATAGAGGTATTGACGCCACGATAAAAGCAGTGGAGACTTTCTTTTATTGGCCAACCTTGAGAAGAGATGTTGATGCCTTTGTGAGGCAATGCATCGTATGTCAGAAGGTAAAGTTTGACCGTCAGAAGACACCAGGGTTATTATAGCCTTTACCTATTCCAGATAGACCTTGGGAGAGCATTGCCATGGATTTTATATTTGATCTTCGACGGACACAAACGGGCAATGATGGCATTTGGACTATCATATGCAGGTTCAGTAAGCAGGCTCATTTCATTTCCGTGCGTAAGACGATCAAAGTGGATCATATGGTGAAGTTGTTCATGGCGAACATCTTCAAGTATCATGGCTTGCCTACGTCTATCATTAGTGACCGTGATCCACGGATGACGAGTTTGTTCTGGAGAGGGTTGTTTGACAACATGGGTACAACTCTCAAGTTTTCATCGTCATTTCATCCGCAAACAGATGGTCAGTCAGAAGAGGCTAACTCTACAGTGTTGGATCTTCTCAAGTGTTATGTGTCAGAGCACAAGCAACAATGGGAAAAGTATCTTCCTTTGGTGGAGTTTGCATATAACAACATTGTACATACCTCGACAGGCAAGGCGCCTTTTGAGATTGTGGAAGGAGGGAAGAAGGTACCACCCATTTTGCATACAAAGGATAAGATCTTTGAGGCTGATCAGTATGTGGAGAGTATGGATGAGGCTTATCGGAGAGTTAAGTTGGCACTCCAGAAAACTCAGCAGAAGCAAAAGAAAGCCGCAGACCGTCACAGACGTGCTTTAGAGTTTGCATTGGGTGATTGGGTTCTTTTGCGTTTTGAAAAGGCTAGACTCAAGAAGATGAAGGGTAAAGAGCGCTTATTCCCTAAGTTAAGCATGCGTTATTATGGGCCTTTTCAGGTATTGGAAAAGATTGGTGAGGTAGCCTATCGTTTGAAGCTACCAGATCACTGGCGGATTCACAATGCTTTTCACGTGAGTCTCCTTAGACCTTTCCGTGGGGATGTGCCTGAGAATGTATCAGATGAGGCTCAACCAGAAGTTGAGGAACTTGATGAGGTTCTTATTCCAGAGCAGATACTGGCACATAAGGAAAGAAAGGTACGAGGTAAAGTTTCCCGTCGCTATCTTGTGAAGTTCAAGAACTATTCACCGATGGATGCGAAGTGGATGGAGGAAGGTGACTTAACAGATTCACCTCAGGTTTTGCAGCTTTATCTCGACGCCTTTGAGTTAGAGCCGACTCTTGTTGTGGCTCATTCAGGTTCAGCAGAGCATGGGTCTGGAGCATTACCTAATGCTCAAGAGGGGGGTAGCACCTCCACTCCCTTGATACAGATAGGCTCAGATGACATCTAGAGGTCGCTTGGTGCAGTTTTTATCTCACCCGAAGGTACTGATGGCTGACAGTACATCTGTTTATGGGACTTCTATGATATATGTGTACTAGTCACATGGGATTTTGTGGTTGTGTATGGTTCACAGTGGTATACAACTTGGACTATTACTATGCCATTGGTTTGCAGTGAATGTTGATACATGTGCATGGCTTAGAGAGATTGGGACGTTGATCTTGTATATTTCACTTTGGATATTTTGCTGTATCACCAGAATGCAATCGAGGACGCTTACCATTTTTCAAGAGGGGGGTATGTCACGGCCCTGTGAAAATGGAACAGCACAAGTGTGGGCATGGTGGTTGCTGAGTCAAAATATTGAATGATTCACATGGGGGGTGCCCGGACAGAGTTAATGATGTGTGGACATCCCTAGGTGTGAAGGGGGGAACTAGAACATTAATATTTTAATGTTTTATGAATGGTTGCCCCTAGGCCTTAGTGGCCCCTAGGGAACTTTAATAACAATTAAAGTTGGGGGCCCTAGGATTATTATGGGGAGGGGGCAACTCCACTTTTGGAGTGCATGCCTCTCTCTCTACACTCTCTCTCTCTTCTTTTTGGGAAAAAGAAACGTGGAGCATACGTGCTGTTGGGAAGCGTGGAAAAGCAAGAAGAGAGCTGGTCGGCTGCTGCAGACTTCTGGCTGTTGTTTTCTCTGTGCAAACCAGCCGTACAGCTCTGTACGGACAAGCTGCTGCAGGTACACTCTCTGGTACAGGCTGCGCACAGGTGTTGCTGCGGGTACAACTGCTGGTACAGGCGGCGCACAGGTGCAGAATTGCTGCTGCAAGTTCTGTTGTAGGTACAGTTGTACGGACGGGTGTACGGACAGGACAGAACTACTCTGACAGAAGCCGTACAGCAGGTACAGTCACCTGACGACTGCTGACAGGTGGCCGTACAGCAGGCACAGAACTGTACTTTCAGGTACAGTCGGGTACAGCAGGAGCAGGCGCATCATTACAGCTGCAGGCGGCGTACTTTCTGGTACAGACTGAGCCGTACAGTTGCAGGCGGTGCTCTCCTTGGTACAGGCGGAGTATATCGTGGTACAGCCGGTGCAGCATCAAAGGGCTGCAGGTACAGCATTGAAGTGGATGCAGAGAGGAAGGTACAGACAAGTACACTCACACGTGTGAAGCAGGATTGCTGAAGCAAGTGTCTGCAAGTACAGATTGGTACCGTCACTTCCTCCGGTGCAGATCCACGAGCTGATTTTGGTAAGCTCTGCGTCTGTTCATCTAGCTCTCTTTCTATTGCCTTATGTCTGTTGCAGATTTGAGCTATCTGGCCCCTTGTGAGAGGAGGGGTATGGCAGATTGAAAAGGGTGGAGACAGAGATTGAACAGTGAATGTATGTATGAGCTGAGATGTTGAATCATGTGCTTGAGATATGCCAGATGTATGCTCATGGCTGCCCTGCTTAGTGGTCTTGGCTGATCAGAGGGAGGCACAGTGTGTTGCTTTGAGACACAGATCTGTGTGTGTGAATCCTCTGTGCTAAGAGGTATTGTGGGCTGTCAGATTGGACATACAGGTGTAATCTCTTGGCTGATTTTGTTGTACTCAACCTTTCATACTTTTGAAATTGAATAAAGAAATACCGCAAGGGGTGCCAAGCTTTGGGGCCAACAGGTGTCGCTTTGTTTTCAGATTTGGGCACTTTAGCTCCAATCTATTTTGGTTTTCAAATCTAGACTACAAGTGGAAGGGTGACTGCTAGTCCACCGCACTTTGGTTCATACTAGAGGCCGGTTTCAGCTCGACAAGGAGAAGCGCCTTGTCGAGCAAGCTGCAGAGAACACAAAGTGGCTATGGGCAAAGAATGGAGTGTCACTCATTGCAGATGGATGGAGTGACACACGAAAGCGGTCCATCCATGGTCTCGTTGCATATTCCCGTGGCGAGATGTACTTTATTGCTTCACATGATGCCTCAGGGACAGGGAAGAGTGCAGACGTGCTTGCAGTAGAGTGGGCAAGTGGCATTGAGCTCATGGGCCCGGAATGTGTGGTGGGTTTTGTTGCAGATGGCGAAGCTGCAAATAGGGCACCTGGAGCTATTATTGAGGGCATGTATCCACACATGACTGTGTCATATTGTATGGCACATTGTTTGAACAATCTTTTAAAGGATATTGGAAAGATGGCATGGATTGAGCCAATCATTCAGGAGGCCAATCAAATGGTCACATTTGTCTTGAACCACCAGTTTCTCCGCCACGAGTTCTCCAAGAAATCAAGGCTCTCACTTCTCAAATACTTAGACACCCGATTTGCCTTCAACTTCTTGATGCTGGCCCGCTTGAGGGAGTGCAGTGGTGCATTGAGGCAGCTCTTCATCAGTGACGAGTTCACCACTTTTGCATTGGCTTCAACAGCCATAGGCATATTATGCAAGGAGCACTTCCTTTTGGGAGGATGTGAAACGCATTGATGCTATGGTGAGGCCTATTGTCCACTTGTTGAGGCTTGTAGATGCTATACAGCCATGCATCGGGAAGGTGTATGAGGCAATGGATAGAGAAGTTGCAAGAGTTAGAGCCCGATGAGGACAGATACGAGGAGATTCATTCCTTATGTGTGACGAGGTGGAACTCCTATGCCTCTCCTATGCATGCAACTGCATATATGGTGGACCCTGAGTTTCAGGGTAATGGACAGGAGAGTGACAGAGAGGTCAGTGATGGTTGGAGGCGTATCTTGGATCATCTAGTGCCAGATGGAGGCATTAGGCGCAAAATCAGAGACCACCTTGCTGCATACAGGTCCTTTCGTGGTGCTTTTGGTTGTGCGGATGCACAAGAGGATAGGTTGAAGGTTGGGGCTGCTTTGTGGTGGGAAGACTATGGTTCAGATGGGCCTGAGCTGCAACACTTGGCTATTCGCATTCTCAGCCAAGCTGTAAGCTTCTCTTGTTTGGAGCAGCTTTGGAGTTCTTATAGCCATATTGCATCAAAGAAGAGGAACCGCCTTGGTGTAGAAAATGTTAGAAATAATGAAATCAATCTAGGTGCACATTTGTGCACAAAGACATTTATTTAGATGATGAACAAAGTATGTACCAAACATTAAGGTACAAATAATGATGTAACCAAAGGACATGTATATTTTTAATTTTATTAACATGAATAAAGGGGGCTGATCGTGGGATTCACCACGCCCCCTCCATTCTCACATTTCTCTCTCTCTTCCTTCTCTCTCTCACGTGTGATCCTAATGCACATTTCAGCACCCATTTCTTGCACATTTTCATGGTATCAGAGCAAATCGTGTAGAGGAGAAGAAGGGGAGTCTAGAGACAGCATATTCGTGGGAATTGGAGAGCCATGATGCAATCGATTTCTGCCCAGGAGAGACCTGCAATGAATTAGAGGGTTAAAAACCCTAATTCAAGCCCATAGGATGCCCAGTGAAGAGGCGATTTGAACCAGCCTGCACCAGAGAAGAGGGGCGACCAGATTTGATGCAGAAAAATGGAGAAATCAGCCCCATAAAGAGGCGATTTCATGAAGGCCTGCTTGGAGATGATTCAGCCCTAAAAAATCTGCAAGTCAGCCCCAAAAACAATGCCAATTTCTCAATTGAAGGTATGAAAAATCTAAAATTAGGGTTTCAGCCCTGTTTTGTCTTCCAAAATTGATGGAAAACTTGCCCAAATCGGGGCAAATGAATGATTAATTGATGGCCCTATCAATGGGTTTCCAAAACATGGAGAATGTTGAGGCAAATGATGCCCAAGTTGCTGTCCAAGAGAAGATTGCTGCTCCAGCCATGCCTATGTTGACAAATTGGTCAATTAATTGCTGATTTTTCAAGGCAAGAGGAGGCACTTCAACTAGAAAGTGTCCATTGAATGAATTCTTGAAGATGGGACCTGATTTTAGGTCAAAGATGGAAGCAATGTGCTGCTGTCCACAATCCATGTGCTTGTGCAAGACAAGCATCTTGAAGGTTTGAAGAACTTTGCATGTAAAAGACTGCCCGGGAAGAGGACCAATGGCATGCATGACCAGCAATGAAGAAGGCATGAAAGTGTAGAAGATTTACAGCCCAAAAGACCAGCCAAAGACCTCTAAATTGAGGATTTGAAGACCCCAAAACAGCAAGGTATTTGCTGTGTGTTTGAAGTGCATTTTTGGGGTGATTATTCTAATTTGTTGCTTGCTGAAATTCAGTAAAAATGGCGGACAGCAAGGTTGATTTTGTGCTCCCAGAAAGTGGAAAGCTTGATGGCAAAAACTATCCAATTTGGAAGTTTAAGATGAAGAATCTCTTGAAGTTGAAAGACTTGTGGGAGATTGTAGAAGGCAAAGATGGGAGACCTGATGTGATGAAGCCAGTTATGGTGCCTAGTATGACACCTCAAGAGAAAAGGGCTGAGGACAAAAGGTATGAAGATGAACTTGAAGTTCAAGCAAAATTTGATAAAAGGGCTCAACAAGCTCTTTGTTATATCAACATGAATGTGAAGGACAGCATCATTCCTCAAATAAGTGGTGCTACAACTCCAGATGAAGCATGGACAATCCTTCAAACTCTCTTTGAATCGGTAAATACAACAAGGTTGTTGTTTCTTAAACAAAAGTTGCATGCTTTTAAGAAGGAACCAAATGAGCAAATCACTACTTATTTGACTCGTTTGAAGGATATCACTGACCAATTGCTCTCAGTGGATGAAGTGGTAACAGATGTGGATATGGTAAGCATAGCCATGAATGGGCTTACCATGAATGAAAGCAATTCACCATGGCAACACTTGGTGACTTCACTTATGGTGAGGGAGACTACTCCTAGCTTTGAGGAGTTGAGTGCTCTCTTGTTACAAGAAGAGTTAAGAAGACAAGGAAGCGGAATGAAGAGTTCCAAGAATAAAGATGAAGCATTCACCGTGAGAGGAAGACCATGGCGTGGCCGTGGAAGAGGTGGATGGAATCGGAATAATGAAAGGCAAAATCAGGGCAGCCATGAAGAAGGGGGAGATTCAAACTCCTATCAAGAAAGAAGGCCATTTACCCCTCGAGGAAGAGGAGGATATAGAGGCAACTTTCGTGGAAGAGGACGCAGCTCCTATACTTCAAGAAGAGGCCCGTGTTACTATTGTGGAAAAGATGGTCATGTGGAGAGTGAATGTCGCATAAAACAGCATGCACAACAAACAAGAGGGAGAGGCAGAGGCTTCTCAAATTGGCAAAGGCAAAATAGCAACAACTTTGTGGGTGAAGGAAATCAGAATGATGAAAGAAAAAGCAAGGATGAGTTTTTGTTGATGGCTGGTCATACAAATCAGTCCCACTATCGTGGGGAATGGTATGTTGATTTGGGTGCCACGGCTCATATGACCGGCAATGGTGATTGGTTTTCTCAATATGTTGATGAAGAAGGCAGTAATAAAGTAGTTTTGGGTGATGATTCCACTCAAAACATTCAAGGATATGGCGACATACCTATCAAGCTCAAAAATGGTGAGATTGGTACTCTCAAAAATGTCTTATGGATTCCTAATTTGGCAAGAAATTTGCTTTCTGTGGGCTGCATAACAGATCAGCACATGAGTGTTGAGTTTTTCAAGGAGTACTTCATTATTAAAGACCTCAAGAATGAGGGAAAAGAAGTTGCTCGTGGCATACGAAGCAATGACAGGCTGTACAAGCTCATTACAATGTGTGACCAGCAAGTATTGATGTCTCAAACGGAGCAAACCTCTCAGCTTTGGCATAGGAGGTATGGTCATCTAAATATGAAAGCACTTAAGTATTTATTTGACAATGGCTTGGTCACAGGAATTCCAAAGATTGGTGAGATTCCGGGTATATGTGAGCCTTGTGCCTTGGGCAAGCATGCAAGGACTCCATTTCCAAAAGCAAGCTCATGGAGAGCAACTCATATTCTTGAATTGATACATTGTGATTTATGGGGACCGGCTCAAGTGAATTCACTTGGTGGATCACGTTATTTTATGTCTCTTATTGATGATTATTCACGCAAGTGCTGGCTGTACTTTCTCACAAGTAAGAGTGAAACTCTTGATGTGTTCAAGCAATGGAAATCTCATGTGGGAAATGAAACCGGTATGAAAGTGAAGACTCTCTGCACAGACAGAGGAGGTGAGTTTATGTCAAATGAGTTTGATTTGTTATGCAATGAAAGTGGTATGTTTCATCAACTTACTACAGCTTATAGCCCTCAACAAAATGGAGTAGCGGAAAGAAAGAATCGCACTGTGGTGGAAGGAGCAAGATGTATGCTCAAAGATTCAGGATTGGGACGTAAGTTTTGGGCAGAGGCTGTTCACACAGCCATGTATTTGCAAAATAGATCTCCAACAAAAGCACTTGATGGTATGACTCCAGAGGAAGTTTATTATGGTAAGAAACCAAATGTGTCTCATCTTCGTGTGTTTGGATGCTTGGCATATGCTCATGTGCACAAGCAAAACAGGCAGAAATTGGATGATAAATCAATTAAGTGTATCTTTATTGGATATGCAACATGTTCAAAGGCTTATAAACTTTATGATCCTGTGAGTCAGAAAGTTCTACTCACACGAGATGTATTGTTTGATGAGACAAAGAATAGTGCTGATTTTCATTTGGTGGAGGAGGATGAAGATCCTCTTATCTTCTTTGAGGTTAATGAAGAGACAGGAGACATGAAAGATGAAGGATTCAAGGCTGTCCAAAACAGACCAGCAGGTATGAATGATGGTATTCAGCCTCCAGATGTGCATGAATCAGCCCCAAACAGTCCACATGTAGTTCCCATGGAAGATGTTGATGCAGACAATTCACAAAGTGTGAAGAAATTGCCTAGATGGTACATTAAAACCATTGAAGATGGTAGTACTTTGGAATCAGCTGAAAGTAGCAATGATGGGCTGCGGAGATCACAAAGAATCAAAGACAAAGGTATGACTCATGTGAACTTTTCTTTGATGGCAAAAGTTCTTTCTAATGATGAACCCACTTCATTTTCTGAAGCAATAAAAAACAGCAAATGGAAAGAAGCAATGGAAGAAGAATACTCTTCTATTATGAAGAATAACACTTGGACTCTTGTTGAGTTACCTCATGGGAAGCAGACCATTGGTACTAAGTGGGTTTACAGGATAAAGTACAAGGCAGATGGAACCTTGGACAAGTACAAGGCAAGGCTAGTTGCAAAAGGTTATGTGCAACAAGAAGGAATTGATTATGAGGAGACATTTGCTCCAGTTGCAAAGATGACAACCATACGATTGGTTTTGGCGGTGGCTACTCATCATGGGTGGTCTGTCGCACAAATGGATGTCAAGTCTGCATTTCTCAATGGCATCCTTGAAGAGGAGGTGTATGTGCAACAGCCACAAGGCTTTGAAATCAAAGGCAAGGAAAAGCTTGTGTGCAAGCTTAAAAAGGCGTTATATGGCTTAAAGCAAGCTCCCAGGGCATGGTACTCAAGAATTGATGAGTATCTTACAAAGAATGGCTTTATGAGGAGTAAGAATGACTCCAACTTGTATATCTTTCATGAAAATGCAGATTTATTGTTGATTATTGTCTATGTGGATGATTTGGTAATCACAGGAAGCAGTGCCTTAGTGATTGAGCGCATAAAGAGGAGTTTGTCAATTGAATTTGACATGAAGGATTTGGGACAGCTTCATTACTGTCTTGGTATTGAAGTTTGGAGGCAGGAAAATAGTATGTTCCTTACCCAATCCAAGTATGTGAAAGATGTACTTGAAAAATTTGAAATGGCAGATTCAAAAGTAATGCATACCCCCATGGAATTGAATGAAAAGCTAACCTCACGTGGAGATGAAAAGAAAGTGGATGGCACAGGTTATAGAAAGCTGACTGGCAGTCTTATTTATGCTACTATCATGAGGCTAGATATTTCATATGCTGTGAGTGCTCTAAGTCAGTATATGGCTGATCCAAAGGAAAGCCACATGAAGGCAGCAAAGCGGTTATTGAGATATATGAAGAGTACTTATAATTATGGTCTCGAATATGTTGCATCTTGTGATGTATTGCTGGCTGGTTATTGTGATGCTGATTGGGCCAGCAGTATTGATGACAGAAGATCTACTTCAGGATTTTGTTTCTCACTTGGTTCCAGAGTTATTTCATGGAAAAGTAAGAAGCAGCCGACGGTTGCTTTATCCTCAACAGAAGCTGAATATATTGCAGCAAAGAGTGCCGTTTGTGAAGCAGTATGGCTGAGATCTTTATTGGCTGAAATACATCATGTACAGGCAAATGCAACAGTGATTTATTGTGATAATCAAAGCTGTATTCAGATTGCCAAGAATCCAGTATTCCATGCAAGGACAAAGCATATTGAAATCCATTATCATTTTGTTCGTGAGAAGATGCAAGCAAAGGAGATAGAGCTTGTTTATTGCTCTACTGAAGATCAAGCAGCAGACATGCTTACTAAAGCATTGTCTAGAGATAAGTTGGAAAGATTTAGAAATATGATGAATGTAAAAGAAAATAGATTGATCATTAAGGGGGAGTGTTAGAAATAATGAAATCAATCTAGGTGCACAATTGTGCACAAAGACATTTATTTAGATGATGAACAAAGTATGTACCAAACATTAAGGTACAAATAATGATGTAACCAAAGGACATGTATATTTTTAATTTTATTAACATGAATAAAGGGGGCTGATCGTGGGATTCACCGCGCCCCCTCCATTCTCACATTTCTCTCTCTCTTCCTTCTCTCTCTCACGTGTGATCCTAATGCACATTTCAGCACCCATTTCTTGCACATTTTCAGAAAAGGCCAATGATCTTGTTTTTGTAAGCGCAAACTTGCGAATGCTTTACAAGGGTGCGATTGCAAAGGCAGATCCCTTTACTCAGTGGGAGATGGAGATGGAGGAGAGAAATGAGCAGGTGGAGACACAACAGAGCCCAGTGGATGATGCCACTACCTTTCAGACTGGTCATGTAGGCAACCATGATCATAATGTCAGTACTTCTCACGCTCCAGCCTCCGATTGAGCATTGCAGGCTCTATGATTTATCATTTAGCTATGTTTCATTGTTTTTACTTTTGAGCACTTTATGTGCATTGTAGACACTAGTCTTTTGTTATTTGATAGTGATCATCATTCCATGCTTATATATTGGTTTGAACTTTGTCGGTGTACTTAAGTCTTATTAGCGCCTGTTCGGTGTTTGCGCCACGTATTGCACATTTAAAGTGATGCCTTGAATGTTCAAAGTGTAAAAACATAAATGTTATTTTATTTAGTGTGCTTTGTAGTCAATAAATTGCATATTCCATATGCCGTCCCCGTCCCCGTCCCCCCGTCCTCGTTTCCTGCCTTTTGCCGTTCCTCGTCCCCGTCCCCGTTCCCCGTCCCATGTTACTATGGTATGTAGGCCATCTAGACCATTGCAGAAGCATCAGAACTTTATCTGGTATTTTTCCCACATTTTGTAGTATTTATTCAGCATTTTTCCATATTATTATCACCTTTATGCATTTATTGGGAGGACATGAAGGAGTCGGCCAGTTTCAGCCAGCAGACTTGCTCATGTTGTGCATATAAATAGTTCAGCATTGCACCATTCATATCATTATCTCATAATTCAGCAATCAAGCCTTCAATGTTGGAGCCTTCAGCACAAGGAGTATAAGCGATTGAAGCATTCATCTCCAGCATCTAGGAGCATCAACGCATGAGCATTCAGCCATTCTTCATCAAAACGCAGCATCTACAGCATTCAGCCCTTCAGAATACCTTGCGTTTTTTGCATAGGAACAGTTTTCAGCATACCTGTCTTCATCGTTTTGTTATAGCACTTTGGTGAAGGTAAAACTCAGCATTCATTCACAGCCTAGAAACAATCCCAAACGGGCTCCCCTACCTCAGCTTCAGATTCGTAGCCTTCCCTCATTCCATTGGGAAGAGTGCATAGGCTCGAGATTGGTCGGTGCTTCTACAGCCGTTTACAATTCAGCCCGACTCTTGGTCCTCCGAGATCTTGCGTTTGGCTTATTGTCAGTCCAAAGTCAGTTTCTTCAAAGTAATAAAGCAAATACTATTCTGGTAACAGGATAGGGAGCCCTTCAGTGGGTAATTCGGGACCCCATACGGTGTAGAGTTTCTATCTCTCTCTCTCTCTCTCTCTCTCTCTCTCTCTCTCTCTCTCTAAATCTCTTAAAGTTTGAAGTCATAAAAGTGGATTGCTAAACTCGCGAAACTTAGGATACAGAAGGCAGTGTGAGACTTGTGACAGGATCCTTGATTGCGAATACTTCCGTTGCATGTTACAGAATCTTTAGCATCCAATTCAGAGAATAGATAGAGAAGAGAATGACAGAGTTAAGTAGATGACACCTTATTGAAGGTCCCTCCCCCCCTGTAAGGAGGAGTATTTGCTTATATTATTCTTTGGAGAATGTTGTACAATGCTTGAGTAAACAAGCAATATAAATGCCCAACGCAAGGATGAGGAAGATCGTACGTCGGCTGAGTATTCACCAATCCAAGGCTCTGCTAAAGACTCTTCGGGCCACTGATGCAAGTCGAGATAGGTGTAGGATTGCACATATGCTGGCTGAATGCTGAAAAGGTTCTTCCTTGTTAGCTTGGAGAGAATAGGATGCTGAACTGCTGTACACTTTGTTGAATTACTGAATGATTTATGGGGTATGCTTTTATATGTCCTCCAGGAGCAGGTTAGGCAGCTGATGCTGTCGGCCAGTTCCCTGTTGGACAAATAATGCTGAAAAATAACATTTAATGCTATTAATTAGCATTAAATGCTGAGTGCAGATATGTTCACGTTTTCTAGCCATTTTATTGGTTGCTGCTGATCCCTTAAGCTGGCCGATTGCTGCACATACACACTTAGGTTGTCGGCTTGTTGCAAATGCTGGCTGAGTGGAGCATATTGGTCCTAGCTGGCCAAGCCAAGGGCTGGCCCATAGGCAATGCCATGCTTTAAACTTAATAAACTTAATGCTACTGATGCATACCTACTTCTAGGGTTGACTCTACATGCACTGCCTGATGAATTCTCCAAGTGGGTTAAGAGGACTAACTCTTGACTGACCTGGCTTGGAGACTGACCTACGTAGCTCGTGCCTGACTGTCCTTGCACTGAGGGCTCACAATGGTGTCACGACAAATGACCAATATTCCTATAGAAGGTACTACTTCTGTAGGAAATGTTGCACTGATGATGATGCCAATGTGTCACTATGTATCCCAGGGTGCACGAGACATTCCCTCCTGCTTAACTTGGCACCAGGTTCAGGGCTTCCAAGTAGTCCGCGAACAACTGGGGATACTCTTGAAAGAACTCCCGAGCCATATTGCTTCATGGGTTCCTCGGTCTTTAAACTTCGTGTAAAACTATCGTATTCTTCGACCGGGTCCATGCTTCCATCTGTGGAGGAGAATTTGCTTTGGCTCTATGACTTCAACTTCGTTGATCATATTGTTGCTCTTCTGATATATCTTGCAATGCTGGACGAAGAAACATGAAAGACATTGTGCATAGTTCAACTTTCCGGCAACTTTAACTTTAAAGAGACATCACTTAACTTCTGAATGACTAGAAATGGGTCGAAACTTCGGAATGAAAGTTTGGGCAAAGCTTGCCCACTTGCTTTAGCCGTTGTTTTGTGATGCGGAGATATACCCAATCCCCTTCCTTAAAGTTGACATCTCGTCTAGATTTGTTGGCTTGTCGGTTATATACTTCTTGAGCTTTGGCAAGGTGCTCCTTAATTGACTCCATGATTTTTGTGAGAATGTCTCGGTGGTTTTATTGGCCTCAAAAGATGGTGACACCTGTCTCGTCTAAAGAGATGAGAACCAACGACCAAATGCTGATTTGAGAACGTCAAAGGCCAATTGATTATATATTTTTGTTTGGCCATCTGTTTGTGGATGGAATGCATTGGATAGCCACAACTTAGTCTCAAAGTAGGCAAACAATGATCTTCAAAAATGGGACGTGAATTTTGGATCTCTATCTAATGTGATAGTCCGTGGCAAACCATTTAAGTGTCTAGTGATCTATCTTAATTGTGAAGTCCCTCCTGTACAGGGAATACTTTCAATGTTTAAGAGCGGTTATCACCCCCAAAAGCTCTTTGTCATACACTGAATAATTCTTTTTGGCGTTATTCAACTTGCAGGCTTGCAGCTATAATAAGCCACTGGCCTACCATCTTGCTGTAAAACAGCTCCAATGGCAAGGTTACTGACATCGATAATCACCTCAAAAGGATCATCCCCTGACGCCATCTTCAAAACTGGTGACTCGGAGGCAACTTTCTTCATTGCCTGGAATGCCTCTATGGCCTTGCCCATGACGGACACTTTCTGACGACGAGTCTTCACGTCCTTGAGCAAGTCGGTGAGAGGTGTTGCAAGGTCAAAAAACTTGTCCATGTGTGTGCTATAGGCCTGACAAAGACCCACAAATGAGCGGATTTCTTGGGTTGTAGTGGGAACATCTCAATTGAGAATGGCCTGTGCCTTTTCAGGGTTGAGGCTAATATCTAGTGAATTGATGATGTATCTGTTAGGAGTCATCTTCTGTCTGTACCATATCACTCAGTGAGGGCCTTTGTTGTGGGTTGCCCGTCTGGGAGTTTTGTCCATTTTTCCCCATTTTTTCCATGTTCTTCCCTGCTTTTTGGTCGTAGGGTTGTCTGGTTCTGGCCGACTTGTCTCTGTGCTGGCTAACTCTAGTTTTTGTCTTGGCCGACTGATATAGTGTTGTCCGACTGGGTTTTTCTCAGTCGGCATATCTGAGGGTTGTTGGCCTAGTTGCTACTGGCCGACTGCATGCCCTAGATAGTATATATGCTGGCTGCCTCCCCACACCAGGTTTTTGTACTGGATCTTGTGTATATAACAAGTTTTTACAGCTTCTCTCTCTCTACACTTCTGCGTTTTCTTTCTCACAGCAGTTATCTCATTTTCCGCTGTGCATTTCGACATGGTATTAGAGCCCCAGGTGGCTTGAAGCTTGGAGACAGTGAGAGCTTGAGGGTTTGCTGATTTTTGGTGCTGATCGGAGAATTCTTGGGCCGTTCGAGACTTGGAGAACGGGTAGAAGGCGGCCATCATTGTTGGACAACCATCTTACATAGTGTTTGCATCCTCTTCTTCATTTTTTTTCCCACCCACCCTCCCTTCACAAGACCTTGTGAACCCTTTTGCTCGAGATGGTTGAGAAGCATGTGAAGATCCCCACTCTTCCCACAGTCCCGGTGGATCGACACTTGGATAGGACCAACTATGGCATCTGGAAGGTAATGATGGAGTCTATCTTGGAGTCTTATGACTTGGCTGATTTCATTGTGGTTGGTGTTCCATGGCCAGAGTTGGAGGACGGGGAGCTTTTACCCTCTACTAGAAAAGAACGAGACAATTAATGGGATCGTGTCAGTGCCTCTTTAGCGTTCTTTCATCTTCCTTAATTGCACACCCCAGGTGATTAATCATATTAAACACATGATGCTATCCCGAGGGATTTGGCAACACTTGGCTTCTTTGTATAACAGGGTATCACTCATGAAGCGGATTTCCTTGGAAGTGCAGATGCGAGTGATGAATCCTGCAAAGTCTTCGACGATGCGGGAGCACATCAACAAACTCCAGGTTCTTCAATAGGAGGTTCTTCAAGCTGGGAAGGAGATATCTTCAGAGGATATGGCCATCACTGGCCTAACAGTATTTAGCTTTCTATTCCTCTTTGATCACCAGTGGGAGGCTCAACACCATCACATGGGAGGAGCTTGTGCCTATGGTTTTGGACTAGGAAGAGCGTTTTACGAACCCTCCACAGGGCGGAGGTTCTGAGGCCTTGATTGGCCAGCGGTCGAAAGGCCACAACAACACAACAATAAGGGCAAAGGGATGTCTTCATCCGAGAAGTTTTCTGAGAAGAAGTCCAACTCAGAGCGTGATGCTTTGAAGGCCGAGCGGACCTATAACCATTGTGGCCAGAAGGGTCACTATTGGAGGAAGTGTCCTCGGTGGAGTACTGAGAAGAGTGCTGATTCTTCAGCTCTGCAGCGCTGCAAAGACTTCAGCTTTTGTGCACTTGGAGATTATGGACCTAGATGCTTCATCTTCTTCAAGAAGGGAGGCAGTTGGTCTCACTGCCAGGGATACTTGGGAGTGGATTCTCGATAGTGGTGCTTCCAAGCACATGACTCCTTCCCGAGAGTTATTACAGGATCTTTGACGACAAACAAGTCGCATCTTCATTGGTGACAATTTCACTATCCCAATTCACAGTGAGGGCATGATGGAGATTATTCCTGATGGCAAAGGGGAGAAACATTCCTCCCGGGTTCTTTATGTCCCAGCTCTTGGTTTTCATCTTTTGTCAGTGCATGAGGTTTGCAAGGCTAGCATCCGGGTGGAGTTTGATGAGCATTTTGTTACTCTCCGGGACAAAGCAACAGGCTAGGTTGTTTGGGAAGGCGGAGTGGAAAATGGGATTTACAAACTCTTAGCACTCTCTTCTCTGACAGGTACTCAGCTCGGTGATTTGTGGCGTTTCCGTTTTGGCCACTTGAATGTGGATGCGCTGCAGTGGACTTTCCGGGACCAGATGGTGGATGGCTTGCCAGATGTTGGCAACAGGCAGGGACACTGTAGTTCTTGCATTCGTGGTAAATTCGTGGTAAGCAGCACATGGAATCTTTTCCGAAGTAGGCTACTAGGCGGGCTTCAAAACCTTTGGAGTTGGTACACACTGACTTGTGTGGACCTATGTAGACCCCATCCTTGGGAGGTTCTTTGTATTTTATGGTGCTTGTGGATGATAGTAGCAAGTTTACATGGGTTTATTTTCTTTCCTAGAAGGACCAAGCCTTTGCTCGGTTTAAGGAGTGGCATGTTATGGTGGAGGAGTCTGGATTGTTGGGGAAGAATCTTCGGGCTGACAAAGGAGGGGAGTTCTCTTCTAATGCTTTTGTGCGGTTTTGTGTAGAACATCACATCAAGTGAGCTGGACAATACAGGTTCGCCTTCAGAGAATGGAGTGGTTGAGCGAAAGAATCGGAATGTGGTGGAGATGGCAAGGACAATGCTGGAGCATCGTGATCTTTCTTGTCCACTTTGGGAGAGGCTATGGCTCCGGCTGACCATATCCTCAACCGATCTCCGACGACTTCAGTACCAAAAATGCTTATTTTGGCAGGAAACCAGATGTCTCCTATTTCCGTGTATGCCTATGTTCACATTCCAAAGAAGCAGAGGGGGAAGCTTGACTCGAAGTCCCAGAATTGTATTTGTGGGATATAACTCTCTTTCCAAAGGCTACATGTTATATGACCCAGAGCAGAACGAGGTTGTTGTCAGCAAGGATGTTGTCTTTGATGAGCATGTTCCAACTTCCACTGTTCATGAGCCACCACTTCTTGGAGAACCAAATGAATCTGAGGATGACTCCTAGGTTATTGTTCCAGCTAGACAGCCTTAGTTAGTTGTAGAGGTTGAGCCCGAGACTGGAGATGAGGCCTAGCAATAGCAGGAGGCTCCGCGTTCTGTTTGAGTACCAAAGTGGTTGTTAGACACCATTCGGGAGTCAGGTGTTAGGAGTATCCCTCCGAGTGGACCACAGAGCATGGACCTCGAAGATCGCACAGAGTTCGTGATAAAAGTCAATCAGAGGAGCTGTTTTACAGGTGAACTATGCTTTGATGTCTCGTATCATTCGGGACAAAGAGCCCACTTCCATTAAGGAAGCTCTTTCCCAGGAGACTTGGAGGAAAGCCATGCAAGTGGAACTGGAAGCCACTGAGAAGAATAACACTTGGGAGTTGGTTACGAGGCCGTCAAAACGGTCTGTCATTGGTGTCAAGTGGGTCTATAAGACCAAGTATACGTCTGATGGGTTGGTGGACAAGCACAAGGCCAGATTTGTTGCTAATGGCTATGCTCAGCGGCATGGCATCGACTATGAGGATACCTTTGCATCGACAGCAAGGATGACCACGATTCGGACAATTCTTGTCCTTGCCTCTTCTCAACGGTGGCCGGTGTATCAGATGGATGTAAAATTTGCGTTCCTTAATGGTGACTTGCTGGAGGAGGTGTATGTTGAGCAACCTCCAAGCTTTGAGGTTCCGAGATCAAAGGGGATGGTTTACAGGTTACGGAAGGCCTTGTAAGTTGTATGGTCTTAAGCAGGCTCCAAGGGCTTGGAATCAGAAGATTGATTCCTTCTCTCTACGGACAGGTTTTCAGAGATCAGTTGCAGACATAGTAGCAACAGAACGGGAACGGGAAAAAGGGGGAATGGGAACGAGGGGGAACGGAAACAGGGAAGGACCTAGATAATTCCTAGAAATGACAATAAATCTTAACATACAATGCTCATTTATATAACCAAATTAGTGCACCACACAATTTGCATGGCTAGATACTAACACTGAACAGATCTCACAAGTCAAAATAAATTAGCCCACATGTGACATCATACATGACATAAGTGACAAAAAGCACAAAATGTGGCCCACGGCCTAGATAAAAGAAACAACCCAAGTCCAGAGTCCAAGCCTCAAGGTGACATGCAAATAGTAAGGAGATATCATGCATGGCTACTGCCAGTGATGGTACTCTTTCGAGAACGCAATATGGTCACGTTGATTATCCTTTATGTGGATGATCTCATTCTCACTGGCGGTCATGTGGAGCACATAGTTGTGACGAAGGCTGCCTTGTCAAAGGAGTTTGAGATGACCGACTTAGGCTTACTCCATTTCTTTTTGGGATTGGAGATTTGGCAGACCCAGAGGGGGTTCCTTGTTTCTCAGCAGCAGTATGTTCATGAGTTGTCGCAGACCTTTGGGATGGAGAACTGCAAGCCTATTTCTTCACCGATGGATCCGAACACCAAACTTACAGTTAATGATCCTTGCGAGCAGGTTGATGCCTCCTTGTATCGGAAGCTTGTTGGTTCATTGATTTGGTTGCTGAACACTAGATTAGACTTGAGCTTTCCAGTGGGGCTATTGAGCTTGTTCATGAAGAGACACCTTTGAAGACTCATTGGGACACGGGATTGTGGATCTTGCGGTATCTGCAGGGTACGAAGGATCTTGGACTCTTCTATGACACTAGAGAGGGAGCGATGGAACAAGTCAAACTCCAAGGTTGGAGTGACTCAGATTGGGAAGGAGATCTAGACACGAGGAGATCTACATCAGGTACGGATTTTACCCTTGGCTCAGGAGCTATTTCTTGGAGCAGCAAGAGGCAGCCAACTATTGCTTTGTCTTCTACAGAGGCAAAGTACGAGGCTGCTTGTGGTGCTGCTTGCGAGGATGTGTGGCTACGGAGGTTACTTGCCGAGATTGGGTTTCCACAGGAGGAACGGTCATCCAGAGTCACATTGTTTGTGAGAAGATTTTGGCTGATGACATCTT
Source organism: Cibotium barometz (assembly GCF_041138505.1). Classification (NCBI taxonomy): domain Eukaryota; kingdom Viridiplantae; phylum Streptophyta; class Polypodiopsida; order Cyatheales; family Cibotiaceae; genus Cibotium; species Cibotium barometz. The sequence continues at coordinate 10,773,364 of NC_141072.1, read as the reverse complement.
GCTAGAGTTTTGTTTGACGGAGGACAATGTGGCAGACCTCTTCACGAAGTCTCTACCTCAGGTGATGCTCCGGAAGCACTCCAGCTCATTGGGGTTGGTTCCAAATCTAGGAGCTAAGAGGGGGTGTTAGCACTCATCTCCTGTCTGTACCATATCACTCAGTGAGGGCCTCTATTGTGGGTGTGCCCGCCCAAGAGTTCTCTCCATTTTTTCCCTTTTTTTCCATGTTCTTCCCTGTTTTTTTGTCGTGGGGCTGTCTGGTTCTGGCCGATTGTCTCTGTGCTAGCCGACTCTAGTTTTTGTCTTGGTTGACTGATATACTGCTGGCTGACTGGGGGGTTTTTCTCAATCGTGGGCATATCTGAGGGCTGTCGGCCCAGTTGCTATATTGGCTGACTGCATGCCCTAGATAGTATATATGCTGGTTGCCCCCCCACACCAAGTTTTTCTATAGGATCTTGTGTATATAGTAGAGTTTATATAGCTTCTCTCTCTCTCTCTCTCTCTCTCTCTCTCTCTCTCTCTCTCTCTCTACACACTTTTGCATTTTCTTTCTCACAGCAGTTCTCTCATTTTCCGTTGTGCATTCCGACAATATCCTAGGTAATGGATTTCCAGTACTCCAAACTCACTCTTCTTGGCATTAATAAACAACTTATTGTCCTGCAAGAGTTGCAAAACCTATGCCACATCTCGCTCATGCTGCTCTGCAGTCCCTGAGAAGATAAGAATGTCATCTAAGAAGATGAAGATGCATTCGCCGATGAGATTTCAAATAACCCTAGACATCATTTTGTTGAACGTCGCTGGTGCGTTGATGAGTCCAAAGGGCATCACCACAAATTCGTAGTGGCCATGCGCGGTCCTAAAGGCGGTTTTTGGAATGTCGGCCTCGAAGATCCGAACCTGATGGTAGCCACTCTTAAGATCTATCTTAGAGAAAAATTTTGCACCATTGAGTCGTTCTAGGATGTACTCTATTCTGGGCATGGGGAATCTATTCTTAACTACTAGCTTATTGAGCGCCCTGTAATCCACACAAGCGCGTGCAGACTTATCCTTCTTTTGGACAAGCAGAATGGGAGTGGCAAAAGGGGAGGATGACAGTCGGATAAATCCAAACCTGAGTAGCCAGGCTAATTGTTGCTCTAGTTCGCTCTCCAATGCCTTGGAAAGGCAGTAGGGAAACTTGCTAGGAGGCTCTGAACCAGGAACCAACTCTATGCAATGGTCCTCAAGTCTTCTGGGTGGGAGATTGGGTGGGAGATCATCACGTAGCATGATGTGAGACAAAAGACCAACCATTGGTGCTCTAGTGCGGGTGCTATTTGAACTGCATTAGATTGAGAGCGGACATAAAGTAACGCACACTATACTTATTTTCTAATGGCTCGTTGGGCTTGAATGTGCGAAATGAGTGGAATTCCAAGAATGCTCCGATCCCCGTGAATCATTATGGGCTCAGGAAAACCTTCAATGATAGTGGAAGTGTTTTGCCTTCAATCAAGAATGGGTGCATACTGTCTAAACCACTGGGTCCCGAGGATCATGTCACACCCTAAAAGAGGGGAGACAGTGAAATCCCGCTAGAATGTTGCCCGCTGAACCTGAAACTCAAACTGCTGAGCTTTATGAGAAATGTGTGTATGTAGACCAGGGGTAAAACCGTACACATCTAGATGATAAGAAAGCAAGGTACATTGCATCTTATTTCCGAACTGCGGAGAGATGGCATCCTCAGAATTGCCCATGTTAAAGAAGACAATGAATTGTTGTCCCCTTGCAATGCCATAGGCACGGATGAGAGCCTTTGTCTGTCCCTCAGCCTCACCCTCCTGCTTATCATCAAATACCACTGGTGGCATTGAATTCAAAGCGGGCAAAAGCTAAATGGCATTAGAGGCTGATGGTGGAGGTGTGGATGGGGCTGCTTTGATTGCTACTGTGGAAGTGAATGCCTTAGTAGACTTTTCAGCGTACAAATTAGTGCAATCTTGCTTCCCGTGTCCCACAATGTGACAGAAGAAACACCGGTTCTCCGTCCTATGCCGTCTTTGTTCATCCGGTTGGAGATAACCTCCAGTGATGTCCTTAGTGGGAGTCTTCTTGGGCGTAGAAGCCTTCTTATTGCCCCGATTGACCTTGAGAATTTTTCGTTTGGTCCTTTTGTTCTTTGATGTTTTGAGACCCCTTACCTTGAGTAGATGATTGTTGTTGGGGCTTAGGGGTAGGCTGTACCTGCTTGGGCTTACCTCCGTTCAACATCAGTTCCTGATTTTGACCGAGGGTCAATGCCTATGCATAAGTCTGATGGTGAAAATTCCTCATCGGGTACGTAATGTTAGTGTGTAAACCTTGAATGAACTACTTGAGCTTATCTACTTCCGATATGCCCAACTGTTGGGCCATTGTAATGACCTTGTTGGAATAGGTCAAAACAGGGGAACCACCTTGAGTGAGTTTATAAAACTCGTCCTCAAGATTGGTCATGTATTGTGGTGGAAGAAAACGGGCTTTGAGGTCAGCCACAAAGGCAATCCAATTAAATTGGAATTGGCCTGTGATGGGGTTGGTGTGAAGTTGTGACCAATGCTGCCACCAAGTAACAGCTTTCCCCAGTGAGTTGGGGTGTTGCGACATGTACTTTGTCTTGTGGATCTGTAATTTTAGCTAAAGAAAAATGTGCTTCAAATTGATGAATAAATTGAGTAACAACAGCATGATCACACTTACCATCATACTTACTAAAATTTGGAGAGGCTCATATGACGGTGGTGGTAGGGGCGGTGGAGGACGAGGAATTCGGAGCCGGCTGTGGGAGGGATTCCAGAATCTGTGCCATTGTCTGTTGATGTTGGATTTGCATGGCCCGAAGGAAGGAATGGTTCTCATGGTGGAAGCTCATGAAGTCGATTATTGGGGGGGGTAAGCGGGGTGGACCCGTCCAACCCTTAGTCGATGGTGATGGGGTCCTTCACTCTGAGGACAGCAAGATTGCGGAGATATGGTTCACGGTTCTAACTTCAGTTTTGATTGGTAGAATCGGAGAGGGTCTGGAAGCGCGAAACTTCTTTCTTAAGGTGCAAGCTGGCTTTCGCCCTAGGGAGGAATGTATAGCCCAGGTGGTCTGCCTAAAGGAGATCATTTTGAGGCGTAAGGTGGTCGGTAAACCCACCTATGCGGCTTATATAGATTTTGAAAAGGCTTATGATACGGTTCCCCATGAAGCCCTCTTCCTGAAAATGGATGCGGCTGGAGTGGGGGGACGGGGCCCACGATATGTGCAAGCTCAATCCGATAGAGAGCTTAATCGCGACGGGGATGCGGTGGATAGTGGGCAAGTCTGCCACATCAACTTCTGTTGCCGCGTCGGCCCTGCATAGAGAGCTCAAGCTTCCCCCTGTCTTTGCCTATTGTGCAGGGCAGAGAGTCAGGGGCTTCACCAAGTACTCGGGACTGCAAACTTGGATCGTAGACTTGGTGAACCATATCCCGGATTGGAGTCAGTTCAAAAAGTGGACGTGGTGCAAGCGAACTCTTTTCTGGGGAAAGAGGTATATTAACAGCGCGCCAGTCCAAACCGCGAGGGAGGAGAGTTGGAAGTTGTGGGAAAACTCACATGGTTGTGCCTCCCTAAGGTCCTATAAGGAGAAATCTTTTGATCTCTCCCGTAAGTACTTATTTAAATCTGTGTTGGGTGAGGACCCCGGGGGGGGGGGCGGGTGAAAAACTTCTGCTTCTCGCTCGCGTAGACGGGCTACGTCTTAAGGATAAGGTGATGCGATCCACACCTAGGACGTGCCCGGTGTGTAAAGGGGATGAGAACGAAAGTTCTCTTACCCACCTCCTCATTCAGTGCTCCGGACTGGATGGCCCCAGGGAGGCAATACAGCCCGCCATCATGCATGCCAGGGGGCTAGACTGGAACCTGTCGGATTGCGAAATCGGAACCATCCTCCTTGGAGGGGAGGCTCGCGGGAGGAGACTACCTGGCTGGGTGGTCCCTTGCCCGAAACAGAGGATCGCCTATGCGCAATGCGTTGCAGCTTTCCTTCGCGTGGCCGTACCTAAGTACTACAATGAGCTGTCCCGTGAGTTGTCTGAGCCCGAGCCGTTGTAGTCACGGTGCTGGGTATGGCCTCGTTTTCGATATCTGGTGGAATTCGGGCTACCGTCGGGTATTGCTTTGTTTGGGACACCTCCCTCGAGCCGACGCCCTCCATATGGGTATGGCATTCCTTTTCGGAAACCCGCTGGGTGATCTTCTTGACAGAAGAGTTTAAGGGGCTTTTTTAGCAGGTGAGATCCTTGATCAAGGCCTGCACTATCTCTTTCTTGAGATGCCGACCCACACCTCCTTTCCAAGGGGGTAGTCCAAGGAAGTGCTCATGGCCTTCTTAAAGGACTCATGGCGACATGGTGGTAACGGGTTTTTTCCCCGAGCAAATGGTGGTAGAGGGTGATTCCTTTGCAACCTCCCAGCTCAAAAACAAAAACAAAACAATTTGCATAGCCTTCGAGTCAAGTCTTTGTTGAAACTCTTGGTCGGCGATTTCTTGACGGCATTGGTCTTCCTCATATTTGCGTGTAGCTTCCTGATCTTGTTGTTCCTCCGCACGTCTCTATTCTTTTTGTTCTTCCGCTTTTCTTTTTGCTTCTTCACATCTATCTTCATCTTTTCTTCTTTGTTCCTCCATAGTAACGAGGATATGTGCCAGATCTGAGATGCCTTCTTTGGGCTTCTCTTTGTCTACGGCAAGCTGCATCTTCAGAGAATTTATTTGCTTCATCATTATTCTCAAGAGCTCTTTTGTGCTTGGCGGAAGCGTACTTTCTATTGGTGTGTCGTGTTGGAAGCTTTGTGCCTCCATTACTTCTTGTTGGCTTTCTTCTTGATATGATTTCTCTCCCGACATGGTGGAGGCTTGGGTGTTTTTTTCCGACCGTAGTATTACTATCCACAGGATGCTCTCATTTCTTTAGGTAGTCGAGTTGGGTCACCAACCTGATGCTATGATACCAATGTTACATGCACTAAGGTTGATCATGGTAATGCACAATAGGGCCTTCTTTATACCTTTATGTGGTGAGAATCTTTAGCGTCCAATTCAGAGAATAGAGAGAAGAGAATGCGAGAGTGAAGTAGATGACACCTTGTTGGGTCCCAAATACCCACTGAAGGGCCCACCCACCTGCAAGCAGGAGTATTTGCTTATATTATTCTTTGGAGAATGTTATACAATGCTTGCAAGCAATATGAATGCTCAACGCAAGGATGAGGAAGACCGTACGTCGGCTGACTCTTCGGGCCACTGATTCAAGTTGAGATAGGTGTAGGACTGCACATATGCTGGCTGAATGCTGAAGAGGTTAGGACTCTGAACTGTTGTACACTTTGCTGAATTACTGAATGATTTATGGGAACTGCTGCACATGCTTTTGTATGTCCTCTAGGAGCAGGTCGTTGTCGGCCAGTTTTCCATTGGACAAATAATGCTGAAAAATAACATTTAATGCTATTAATCAGCATTAAATGCTGAGCGCTGATATGTTTTCTAGCCATTTTACTGGCTGCTGCTGATCCCTTAAGCTGGCCAACTGCTGCACATACACAGTTAGGCTGTCGGCCTACTGCAAATGCTGGCCGACTAGAGCATACTGGCCCCAGCTGCCTATCGGCTGGCCTGGTCTACTGTCCAGGGCTGTGATTAGCCCTTGGATAGAGCCAAGGGCTGGTCCATAGGCAATGTCATGCTTTAAACTTAATGCTATTGATGCATACCTACTTCCAAGGTTGACTCTACATGCACTATCCGATGACTCTACATACCTACTTCTAGGGCTGACTCTACATGCACTATCTGATGAATTCTCCAAGTGAGTTAATAGGATTGACTCTTGACTGACCTCTAAGGGTCGGAGACTGACCTACGTAGCTCGTGCCTGACTATCCCTGGACTGAGGGCTCACAATGGGGTCATGGCGTACGACAAATATTCCTACAGAAGGTACTACTTCTGAACAAAGTGTTGCAGTGATGATCATGCGAGTGTGTCACTGTGTACCCTAGTGCTGTGCACGTAACAGTGTTGTATGAACGGCGCCTAAAAGGATTATTGTGCTAGTAGTGTGTGTACACACTCTTATGACTGGATAAGATAAGTGTGGCATGTGGCATACGCTTATTAGTGTGTGTTATTTGTATGGGTAAAAAGATAAGGTTGCAAGCCTACAAAAGCATTGTACTTGGTGAGTGAACTTCACTTCTAACACATCAATCTAATCACATGATTGAGTCGTGGAATCTCCCCTTTGAGCTTTGTCACATCTCTCTCTCTCTCTCTCTCTCTCTCTCTCTCTCTCTCTCTCTCTACACACACACACACAACATGGACATCTTCCATCCACCATAGATAATCCTTTTTGATCTTGCACCCTAAACCAACAATTGGTATCAGAGCCTGGTACGACCCTGTCCATGTAGCAGCTGTGGGTTGCGTCGCCTTGCAGCTCACCTGGGTACGCTGCCCGTCACCGTCGCCTAGTCTGCTTACAAGTATGTAGCTTGTAAGTTCGCATGCATATCAATATGTATGGTTGTAATGGGTTATTCAGTTATGCCTTTCTTGTGGATGCAACATACTGTTTTAAATATGGATGTGTGCACATGTGTATGGATATGCATATGTTTTACAAAGACATTATTGTTTACATTGTATTAGTTTAGCAGCACGTATTCAAAGTAGCATATTTCCTTCAGATATTGGGTGCCACTCTAATTTTGGCTGCTTTGGCTCAGCACGTGTATGTTGCTTGCAGCTTTACATAATTTGTAGTGTTTATTTAAACAAATCAAAGCAGGAATTTTGTGAAGCGCATTGTATGTAGCTTAGAGTGTTTGCATTGTGTTCTTGTCCCAAAGTTGATGCCATGAAACATAGTCACAGCCATAGAACAATTTTTGTATCAACTTGTGAAGCCCATTTGCTGGTGTGGTTCTCTATTTTAATTGCATGCATCGTTGTAGCAACTTTTTTGTCTTGCACTCTGATGTGGAATGCCCATTTTTGACAGGTTAGTTGCTTTGGTGGAGAAGAGGAGAGTGATACTGGAGATCTTTGGATGTAAGGAAGACTTACTCAGGCCCTTGTCTTTGATCGTGCTCATACAAACATAATGTGTTCCAGATGCATACCATCTTTGAGCTCCAAGGCACTCACTTCAATTCGGTGAAATTGGTTTGTTTTGGTACTCAATTTGATTGCATTCATGTTGGGCCTGCCTCAGGTTGGAAATCGAAGGAAAGGACACAGTATGGACAAGGGACCAAAAGGTCAGAATCCAACATGTTGAAACAGGAGCTTATCTTCACAGTCATGACAAGAGATATTCTCGGATAGCAGCTGGTCAACAGGAGGTATAGAAGATGTTTAATGTTTAAGAGCATGATGTATTGAAATAATAAAAATGTTGATCATGCTAAGATTTTTGTTTATTTATTTATTTTTGGGGGTGCTAGCCTGTTGAATAGCATGTTTTATCAATGGCCCTTGCAGTGCGGTTTAATTTCCTATGTATTTGATAACGCGTCATTTTTTTGGCTTTATGCAGGTATGTGGCGTTGGTAAAAAAACGGCTGATAATATATGGGTTGCAACAGAGGGAGTGTACCTCCCTGCTAATCAAAAAGCTACATCCTAAACTGGGCATTGTTAACCATGTGGAGCGCACACCACAAAAAGGAAATTTCTTTCTATTTGTATGGAGAGAGAGAGAGAGAGAGAGAGAGAGAGAGAGGCAAGGACAATCAGCATGAAACTCATCAGCAAGGGGCACGTTGGTAACGGTGGAAAGAGATATTTCTTTATTTACGGTGTAGAGACATTTCCTGGCTGCAGGAGAAAGCAAAAGGCCTAGATCCGTGCAAGTTGAATACAAAACCTATTTTAAGCATGTCAGCTTTCACCCAAACTCTTAGGCCGTCTAAGATTTAAAACAAAGGAAATTAGGTTTTCCACATAATTTGCCATGGTAATTTCAAACGATGCATCTTGTAATATGTTTCACGTTGTTAAAAGTATGTGCCACTTGCAGACGTCCTTTCTTTCTATGTCATGTTTACGGTCATATTTCATGGGTTGTGTTATGCTATTCTCTCTCTCTCTCTCTCTCTCTCTCTCTCTCTCTCTCTCATGTTCCATGTTCCTGGTATTCTATGATGAGATTCCATGGACAGTTTTGTGTCACCCCAGTGAGATAGCTTTGTTTTGTTTCTATTTTATTTTTCGTTCCATTATGAGATATGCCATGGACATTATTGTATCACTAGTGAGATAGCTTTGTTTTGTTTCTATTTTATTTTTCGTTCCATGATGAGATATGCCATGGACATTATTGTATCACTCTGGTCTCATAGGCCCATTAGATGCTTAATATATCTTTCTTTCTTTCTCCAACACAAGAAAATCACACCGCAATAATATGGGCTCAAAGAAAAAATGCGGAAATAGGCTATTCCCTTTATTGGCATATCGTGTGCCTTATCATAAATGGATACCATGCTATAGCATGCCCTTGGATTCATCTCGGTGTACATACATACATACATACATACGTATGTATGTATGTACATACATACATACATACATACATACATACATACATACATATATATATATATATATATATATGTATGTATGTATGTATGTATGTATGTATGTATGTACACCGAGATGTACATATATATATATATATATATATATATATATGTTGCATATCATCATATGATGTGTCATACATAGTTATGTGTTTGTCGTGCTAGTTTAGGGCTTTTCTAGATCGTCTACTAGATTGTCTCAAAAACATTAATTTTTGAAAGGCAGGAAAGTCCCAGGTTCCTGGTGGTAAGATGGAACTCATCTAAAAAGAGGTCTCATGCAGCGTGACCTGCAAAAATAGCTTCCAGCTTGGTCTAGAACCCAATCGGGTTGTCATTTGAGCTTACGATAGCGATAAGAACATCACCATTCTTGCCTTAAATGAAATGGAGAAGTTTCTTCTTTCTACATGAAATCTTGTAGAGAGTTGGAGACTCCATCCCATACTGTGCAAAAGCACCTGACATGAATGGAGCTGCACCAAGCAATGAACGGATGGGTGTCATGTGCTGCACATGTGAGAGAGAGCTGTTGTTGTAACTTGCAAACAAAAGGCGCAGTGCAATGTTGATGCTGAGAGCTGCAGGTGCAACTGTGCTTTGTGCAAAGGAGAGGTAACTTTGGTCCGTCTGGTGTGCTCTCTGATCTTGGCCTGAAGTGAATCCCGCTTCAGTTGGTGCTTTCGGTTCTCCCTATAGGTTTTCTAGAGCTTTTCAGGTTTGTGGATAGAGAGCTTGCGTTTCAAAAAGGAGAAGAGAACCAAGTTGACTGTGAGAGGCTTCGCAATATTATCTTGAAGCCTAAGGGAAACCCTAATTCAAAATTGCCTGCAGTATGTCTTGAATAAAACTTCTTTCACCTCCTGCCTTTGTCTACGTCAACCAATGGAAAAGTTTCCACTTCGTTGAAGTTGGCCTCTTTATCAAAATCTGCCTCTTAAGATCCAAAGCTTTTCTTCGGAAAAAAGGATTGTTGTCCTGACTGGTGGGGGTGGAGGATGATGATAGTCAAGACCGCACTCATTGTTGGAAGGATTTTCGAGTCTCATCACTCCAGCTCTCACGTTAGAGATTGGATCTTGGTGGCACTTCCCACAGAGCTTGGCTCACATTTTACCGATGCCCGCTTGCTTGGACTCAAGTTGTTGGCTTCCATGGGGTCAGCCTTTGGACAAGTCTCGCCCTTCCAGAGACGCTTTCCATAGCTGCAACAATTTTGTCCGACCTTCCTCAGGTTCCCCAGGCTCCCATAATCTATTGGAAGTTTTTGGATTCCATAGGGTCAGCGTTTGGATAGGTTTTGGAAGTCCTTGCCCTTCCAGTGACACCTTTCACGATTGCACAAATTGTCATGCCCAGTGTAGACGGGGTACCTTAGTGTAGACGGGGTACCTTGAGTCATGATACTCGTCAGTGACCTCTGTTTTACAGATGGTCATGTGATGCTACCTAGACCAGGATGGCTCTTTATTTAGACATCGGATGGAGATTGCCGACGGTATCTCATTGTTGCAGAAACTTTGAGCGTTTTCCTTCGCTCCACTGCTGGAGTATCTAGAATGACATTGCCAATGTGCACAGAGGAGCTTTTGGACCCTGAGTTGGCTAACGATACAACGATGTTTCTGAAGGCATCTTACTCATGTCCACAGGCGCTCAACTCATCCCTCTAGGGGGGCAAGAAATTTGGCGGCACAAGGTGGCAGAGGGCTGAGCTTAGCCCCTTCAAGACTTAAATCGAATCCCTCGAATTTCGACCGCCTCTACGGTTGTAGTAGCAGATTGAACCCAGAGATTTTCAACCCCGCGGCCATTTTCACACTGGTTTTTTGGGAGCTTCTGCACCTTGACATTGATCCCCTACATGTTGCTTCAATGGCGGCACCTCAACTTGGTCCATCAAATTTGGACCCTCAACAATACTTACAAATTGAAAATTGGTCTCCTACGGCTTCGATTCCAACTATCTCTATCTCTACAGTTGCTTTTTGCTTTTCAGTACATTTGCAGCTTTGTAATGGGCTACTTCGCAACCATACAAGTTGCATTGAGTTGACATTGTCTATGCTTGAACACTTCTAATGTGTGGGTTAGAGAATCTGTTTGTAGGGAAACCATGGCCAGCAATGATGCATTTGTGGCAATGATGTCATTTGTTTTTCTCCACTAGGGGAAATCGGGGCCAGAAACTCTTCCCTTAAAGGTGGAAGCTGGCCACTCAACTCAAGGGAAGAGGGCAAACTGATTCTTGCTCCGTAGAGCCAATAAAGTGTTGCGCATTTTTTTCATAGAGCTAGCGCAGTCCCCTCAATCACGTGTGCGAACAACTCCTCATCTAGTGAAATGAGTTGGAAGGGTTGTGCTAGTGAAATGAGTTGGAAGGGTTGTGCTCATTGCTGCAAATAGTGGGGCAGTCACTCTCTCATATATTTATTTGTACTTCGCATCAAAAATAACTTAATGTCAGTTTTTGCCATAACTAGAGCAGGTCTAGAGGTTAGATTTGTGGATGACACTTTTATAGTTCGTGATCGGAGTGATGGAGACATCATTTTTGCCTCCAGTACACTATGCCATGGTCTTAGAGATTGGCACATGATGCATGTTCAGCTTTTGCCACACGTGCTATGAGTGACGACTGACGTGAAGCTACGGCATGCCCGCTTTGGTCACTTGAATTTTGGTAGTTTGTCGCTTATTAAAAGGCAAGAGATGGTGTTAAAATTGCCATAGCTTGAGGTCCCTATGAAACATGTATGTGAGGGATGCATTTTGGGCAGAATGCAATGGGCATCATTCTCGAAAGATGGCTTAGTAAGGGTTGTCCACAATTTATAGCTTATACATACTGATGCATTGTTAGCTCACAAGAATCTATTGTTAGGGTTTGTGGGACAATGGAAGCTCTCTCACACAGATCGAGGGTGCTCTGAAGATTGTGAAATATACGCTCTACAGTCTGCCAATGCTTCATTTGTGGATTGTGCATAAACTTACTGGCCTGGGAAACACCAAATTGAATATATGGCCTCGTGTTGCACAAATATATGGAACAACCAAGTGCTTGGTTATACATACTCATGTCATAAGGCTCTACATGCTCAATTTAAGCAGTGGTTCTACTGGGGTAAAAATAGGCTTACAAGAGCTTCTGTATGTACTTGGATCGAAGCATCATAATGCCCGCATCTATATGTACAAATTCTATGCCCAAGTAATAGTGTAGGAGACCAAGATTTGACATAAATCAGCCTATTTGAATGTTGAAATTTTAGGTTCACTGTTCTCAGTTAACAACGCATCATCATCCACATAAAGTATGAGCACCAACAAAATCCCATGATCCTCTTTCACATAGAGGGTGCTCTTAGTTGGACTGTTCTTGAAACCTCAACTGGTCAATTAAGAGTGTATATTCTCTTACCAAGCTTTGGGAGCTGATTTGATACCATAAAGAGCCTTGCATACTTTGTCTTTTCGACCAGGTATGACAAAACTAATGGGCTTATTTACACAAACTTCTTCATGCAAATTCCCATTGAGAAAAGCTATTTTAATGTTCAACTGATGCACTTTCCATCCATGATGGGCAACCAATGTCACATGCACCCTACATTGGAGTGCTATGTGACACACTAGCTCTATATCACTGCAACATTTATACAGTAAGAATACCTTTTTAGGAATATTTTGTCGTATGCCTGACCCCAATCTAGGACATGTCAGGCACGAGCTACGTAGGTCAGTCTCCAAAGCTATAGAGACTCTACATGTGTTAGTCCTCTTACCTACTTGGAGAATTCATAAGATAGGTTCATGTAGAGGTCAAACTTAGCACTAGGCATTGCATTAGTAGGCATTTTAGGACATATGCACATGGGCCAGCCTATGTGCCAGCCCATAAGGCACCCCATCATGGCGGCTACCTTGCACATTAAGCAGGATAGGCATCATGGAGAGCAAAGGCAGTCGGTGGTGGATGCCTCCATTCATTAGTCGGTCATCATAACATGCTTACAAGCATGATTAGGCCAGCATAAAAGATTTGCTTAGTAAGTAGGGTATGCTACAGTCCGCCAACATTAGGACAGCATGAGAAATATGCGCAACATTTAATGTTGAAAACTAGCAGTTTCTTGTCCCATAAAACAGGTAGATAGTATATGAACCAGCCGACTAGCATCATAGAGCCTCCAGCCTTGTGCAATTAGCACTTTATTGTGCTACAGCCCCAAGGCCTCCGCAAAGAGCTTCTTTAGCATTCAACCAGCATATGTGCATCCCCCAGTTCTTGGTTTGCATAGTGGTCATGGAAGAGTTATTCAAAGGATCTTGGACAACATATGGTTCAACTTGCATTTGGTCTACTTCATCCTTGCGCTGGCAGTCCTCAATCATCTTTCATACTCATTGTACATAGTTCTCCAAAGAAATATAAGGAAATACTCTTACTTGGAGGGGGGTCCCTTCAATGGGTAATTGGGACACAATAGTGTGTCGACTCTATCTTCTCTCTCCCTCTTCTCTTCTCTCTCAAAGTAAAGTGAGATTGCATAAACTCATGGGTATAAAGAAGGCTTTGTTGCGGGGTATGACAATCAACCTATTGCATGCTACATTGGTATCCGAGCTGTAGGCTATGACCTAACTTGGCTACCCAAAAGTCAGAGCATTCCATGGATGGTAAAATTGCAGTCACGAAAAACCACCCAGGCCTCCACAATGTCAGAAGAGACGTCATTAGAAAGCTAAAAAGAAGATATGGAAGGAGAGATCTACAAAGAAGACACTACCACTACAGAAATGCTTCTGCAAAAGCAATGAAGATGTCATCAAATTAGTCTTGGAACAAAACATATTGCTAAGGCGACAGATAGAGGCTAAAGAAGAAGCAGCAGCCAAAGAAGAAAAAGCTAAGGAGAAGGCTGGAAAGCCCAAGGAAGTAGCCAAAAAGCTAAAAGAGCTCTCAAAATTAGAAATATTGGTTCTCATCATGGAGCAACAAAGGCAAAAAGAAGACCATAAAAACGCGGAAGGACGATGGACCAAAGAAGCTCGACATGAGGATGAATGAAGGTCTGAGGATGCCAAACACAGGGTTCAAGAAGACCAAAGACAAGCAAACCAAGCAACCTGAGAGAGGCTTGAATGTGAAGCTATGCAACTCCAAAACCAGCAGTTGATAGCTGCTATGCAGGCAAACATGTTGTCTCTTCTCCCTACCCTGGCACACCAAGGAACAAGTTCCTCCACCACCCCAACCACCACCATCATATGAGCTCAACCAAATTTTAGTAAGTATGATGATAAGTGTGATCGTGCTGTAGTTATGCAATTCATTCATCAATTTGTACCACATTTTCTGCTAGCTAAGGTTTCAGATCTTCAAGACCGAGTCCACCTGGCGGCACCTACTTCTTTGGCAAAGCGATTACTTGGTGATAGCATTGGTTAAGTCTACATATAGACCCGATCACACAGGGGCTCCTTAATATGTATGGGACACCTTCGTGTCCAATCTTAAAAAATGATTTCTACTTCCCTAATACATGACCAACCTTGAGGATGAGTTTTATAGACTCTCCCAAAATGGGTCTTGAGAGGACAAATTGAAATAGTTCATTAGAGGTTTGGATGCTAACAGTAGGTTTAACTTCCGTAATTTTGAGCCACAATCATATGACATGGATCTCAGTCTTGCTTAGAATTAGGAAATGATGTTGAACGGAGGTAAGCCCAAGTAGATCCAGGCTAGCTCCAAACCCCAACAGTAGTTGCCCACCACCCAACAGTCATCATCTCAACAGGGGAAGGGATCTCATAATAGCAAAGATAATAAGAAAGATTCCTAAAGCACCTCAAGAGGCAAGAAAGATAAAGACTACAAGCACCTCAAGAGGCAAGAAACTACGGAAAAGGCCAAGGAGGGTACTACTAGTGGATATCTACAACCAGAAGAGCAAACACGGTATAAGGGGGAGAATAGATGTTTCTTCTACCACACTATTTGGCATGGTAAGAAGGATTGTACCAAGTGGTAGGTTGAACAAGCCTCCAAGAGCTATGACTCCATAGTAGCCACCGTTATAGTAGCTGCATCTACATCTCCCACATCGGCCACCAACATCATCCAACTCTTACTCACCTTAAACGCAACACCCACAATGGTATTTGATAGTAAGCAGGATTGTGCTTATGGCACAATGAAGGGAAAATAATCCATTGTCCTCTTTGATATGGAAACATGTGAGGATGTCATTTCTCCTCAGCCAGCTAATAAGATGAGTTGTACACCTGTACCCTATCATCTGGACGTAGACGTGTTCACACCTAGTCTTCGCACTCACATATCTCATAAGGCTCAACAACTGAAACTCATGGTTCAAAAGGCCACATTGTCACCTCTTTTGGGGTGTGATATGATTCTCAACATTCAATGGTTTAGGGATTATGCACCCATTCCTGATTAGAGGCTCCTATACTTTCACTATTATTGATGGTGTTCCTAAGCCTGTCTTGATTCACGGGGGTAGGAGCATTCTAGGTATTCCACTCATCTTACACATCTAGGCCCAACGAGCTATCAAAAAAGGGGTCGAGTGTGCTTTGATTTATGTCTATAGCTAGTAGTCTATTATTTAGTCATCAAAACAATTCCTTCAATGCAAAAGCCAGTGCTTTGATTTATGTCTATAGCCAGTAGTCTACTATTTAGTCAACAATTCACGCAAAAGCTCGATGGTCTCCTAGCATAGTTTCATGACATTATGTTAAAGGATGACATCTTGTGCAACTCCCACCCACAGTCGCCTTAAGGATCATTACATTGAGTTGGCCCTCGGGACATAACTGCCCAGTATGTTCCTCTATCACCTTTCTAAGGCATCGGTGGGTAAACTAGAGCAGCAGCTTTCCCAGTTACTTCGAGCTAGATTTACTGGCCCTCATCCTCACCTTTTTCTACACCTATCTTGTTTGTGCAAAAGAAAGACAATTATGCATGGACTATAGGGCACAACCTCACCAATGCACCAGTGACATTTAACAAAATGATGTCTCGAGAGTGCTTGTGGAGCTTATAGGAAAGTGTGTGTTCATCTTTTTAGATCATATGCTCATCTTTTTTGCTACTGCAGAGAGCAGCATGAGCAAGATGTCAAAAAGGTCTTGCAACTTTTGCTAGACAATGAGCTCTACATCAATGCAAAAAAGAGAGAATTTGAAGTAGAAAAAATTCATTATTTGGGATATGGTATCAATGTAGATGAGATAAGCCTCGACCCTGGAAAAGATAAGGACAATTTCAAATGGGATGTTTTCACAAATGCTCAGGAGATCCGCTCTTTTGTAGATCTCTATTAAGCATACAGTTCACATATGGAAAAGTTTTCCGACCTTGCAGCACCTCTTAGAGATTTGCTCAAGGGCGTGAAGATGCATCGATAGGACATGTCCATTATGGGCAAAGCACTTGAGGCATTCCATGCAAGTGAAAAAAGTTTCCTCCAAGTCTTCGGTTCTCAAATTAGCTTCATGGGATGATCCTTTCGAACCGATGCCACCAATTTAGCCATCAGAGTTTTTCTCCAACAGGAAGGACGCTCAAGGTCTTATTATAGCCAAAAATTAAATGACATAGAAAAGAATTATTGTCTGTATGACAAAGAGTTATTGGGAGTGATGACAGCTCTTAAGCATTGGAAACCTTAAGGTACTTTACGGGAGAGAGTCCATAGTTAAGACAAATCATCAATCAGGCACTTAAATGGTTGCAAACCATTTAAGTTCATAGTTAAGACATATCATCAGGCACTAGGCAAACCATGCCTAGCGCCCAATGGTGGATGGAGTGATAGACAAGCCAAATGGAGTCAGAACTTCCAACAGTTTGGACGTATACTTGAATATATTCTTGGCAAGAATAAACGTGTTTCCAATGCTCTAAGTCGTAAAGGCACAATCCAAAATTTGTAGGAGTTCATTGTGCTTGAAATACAGGAAAAGATCTTGATAGTATGAATGCACAATATGAGGATTCCTTAGAATTCAGGACTCATTATTGATTGGCCCTTCAGTCAGAACCAGGTCACTATACCATTCATGATGGCTAGTTATTTTACAAGAACCGGTTGTGCATATACTAAGGGAAAAGCAACAAGGCACTTCTTCATGATAACCCCCATGACTCTCTTGTCAAAGGCCATTGAGGTATCAACAGTACATTGAAGAAGCTTGAGCAATCATTCTATTGGCCTAAGATGAGAAGGGATGTCTATTAACATGTCCAAGCATGCTAGATATGCCAGAAAGTAAAGGTTCCTCATACAAAACAGGCAAGGTTGCTACAACCTTTACAGGTTTTCGAAGGCCCTTTCCAAGTCATTAGTATGTACTTTGTTGGACCTCTTCCCCCGCTACACTTAGATCTTGGAACACACAGTGCATGACCATTGTGGACCGATTCAGTAAGTTTTACATGTTGATCTCGTGCAAGCAAACAGCCAGAGTTGAAGACATTTCTCGCCTATTCATTCGCCCATTGGTACCCCATAGGTGGATTGCCAAGGACAATAACATTAGACATGGATCCCAAGTTTACTTCAAATTTTTGGAGAGCATTATTCGACAACTTTGGGGCCAAGTTGCAACTGTCTAGTCAATCCATCCGCAAACAAACAACCAGATAGAAATCCATAATCAGCTGGCATTTGATGTTCTCAAATCGCATTGCCATGATAGGTAGTCAAAATGGGAGCATTATCTTCCTTTGGTTAAGACCATTCTAAATGACACTTATTCATCTATCATTGGTCGAACTCCATATGAGGCAACATTTGGCTACCATTTGTAGTCACTTCTTATAAGAATGGTGTCACCTTCCTTTGAGGCCAACAAGAGCACCGAAACTTTTTAAGAGATCATTGAGTCTATGAAGGAGCGCCTTGCCAAAGCATAAGAAGCATACACCAGGAAAGCTAACTAGTCAAGGCGAGATGTCAACTTTAAAGAAGGGCATTGGGTATATCTCCGGATAATGAAGCAGTGATAAAAGGAAGTGGGAAAACATT
Source organism: Cibotium barometz (assembly GCF_041138505.1). Taxonomy (NCBI): domain Eukaryota; kingdom Viridiplantae; phylum Streptophyta; class Polypodiopsida; order Cyatheales; family Cibotiaceae; genus Cibotium; species Cibotium barometz. The sequence continues at coordinate 10,755,640 of NC_141072.1, read as the reverse complement.
ATCCCAAATGGTTCAATGTTGCAGGATATTGCAGATGAGGAACAATCAGACGTGGTAGACAAAGCCGAAGTTATTGAGGTTGAACAAATTCTCCTCCAAAGATGGAAGCATGGATCCAATCAAAGACAAAGACAATTCTACACGAAGTTGAGGGACCATGGTATCCATGAAGCCGTATGGCTCGATGAAGAGTTATTTCCAAAGTACCTCCAACTCTTGATGGACTACTTGGAAGCCAATAACCTACCACCAAGCTACGCAGGAGGGACTGTCACATGCACCCTGCATTGGAGTGCTATGTGACACACTGCCTCTACATCAGTGCAACATTTATATAGTAGGAATACCATTTTAGGAATATTTTATCGTATGCCCTAGCCCGAGTCTGGGACATCTTAGGCACAAGCTACATAGGTAAGTCTCCAAAGCCATAGAGAGCTTGCATGTGTCAGTCCTCTTACCCACTTGGAGAATTCATGAGATAGTTCATGTGGAGGTCAACCTTAGAATTAGGCATTGCATTAGCAGACATTTTAGGGCATATGCACATGGGCGAGCCTATTGGCCAACCCATAAGGCACCCCATCATGGGGGATGCCTTGCATGTGGGTCTAAGAACCCCTTGCCACCCTTTACTTGGCATGTTAGCTAGCACATTCAGCAGAACAGTTAGCATGGAGAGCAAAGGCAGCTAGTTGGTTGCCTATGGATGCCTCCATTCATTAGTCAGCTAGTATATAGCAGGCTTACAAGCATGAGTCATCCAATGTAAAAGCCTTGCTCAGTAGCAGTCAGGTATGCTACAGTTAGCCAGAATGAGAAGTGACGTGTGCCTAGAGCCTCCGGCCTTGGCATACATTCAGCAAATCAATAATTTATTGTGGTATAGCCCCAAGGCCTCTGCAATGCAAGTAGTCAAGAGTAGTGCATGTGCCTAGAGCCTCCGGCCTTGTGCATACATTCAGCAAATCAACACTTTATTGTGCCACAGCCCCAAGGCCTCTACGAAGAGATTTTTTAGCATTCAACTAGCATATGTGCATCCCTCAATTCTTGGTTTGCATAGTGGTCATCGAAAAGTTATTCAAAGGATCTTGAACAACATATGGTTTAGTCTACGTTTTGTCTACTTCCTCCTTGCGTTGGGAAGTCCTCAGTCATCTCTCATACTCATTATACAAAGTTCTCCAAAGAAATATAAGCAAATACTCTTGCTTGCAGGGAACCCCCTTCAGTGGGGGTATCTTCTCTTCTCTCTCAAAGTAAAGTGGAATTGCATAATCTCATAGGTATAAAGAAGGCTTTGTTGCACATTACAACGATCAACCTATTGCATGCTACAACAAATGCAACAACACAACAAATAGTGGTCATACGAGAACTGGGGATAAAAGTTTCATCATAATCCATGTCTTTCTGATGGGCATAGCCTTTGGCTACAAGTATGGCCTCGTACTACTATAGCCCACAAGTATGGCCTTTTTGTGGGCTATGGTAGTGGCAGTAAAGGTTACCATCTTTGTATTTTTTAGTAGAAGGATTGAAGAGACGGTAGCCTTTACTGCCATTACTATAGCCCACAAAAATACATTTTACAACCTTGTCATCCAGTCTTAGGACCACACACATCATTGTTTTTTGACAACCCTTACGGATCCATCTATCAGGAAGGCATTTCTGTGCATCTTGCCCAAAACACATCCTTCACATACATGTCTTCGTGGAAACTCCACATGAGGAAGATTTTTTACCATTTGATGCCTTTGTAACATCATCAAACTACCATAATTGACATGCCCAAACCTTGCATGCCATAACTCTGCCTCGTGCATGGCAAGAGTATGAGAGGTAACCAAACAAGCATCCTATGCCCTGGCACAAAGAATCCAAGTGATATAAGCCATGGCACAAAGTTCCAGAAGATATATTATGTGATAGCGGATTGGCAGCTCCTTTGCCTAGCAGGACATGTGCAGGTTCTCATTATGCATCTAGTTATTATGTGGATCTTCCTCTTATTGCCAGCACATGCAATGACGAGGAACCTGTTTCCTTTGAGGAGGGAGAGGAAGATGATATGCATACCATGTAGGATGAGGATGACTCAATCTTGAAGAATGACTCTTGGTATTTGGCACATTTGACTCATGGCAAGAAAGCCATTACTACAAAGTGGGTTTATAAACTCAAGTGCAAGGCAAATGGTACTGTTGATCGCTACAAAGCGAGGCTTGTTGCAAAGGGTTATGTTTAGCAGAAGGGCATAGAGTATGATGAGACCTTTCCTCCCACTTCTCGTATGACCACCATTAGGTGTATTATTGCTATGGTAGCACATCATGGTTGGAATGTGCAGTAGTTGGACATCAAAACCACCTTCTTGAATGCTCATTTTCATGAGGTGTATGTATCTCAGCCTCGTGGTTTTGTTCATAAGGGTCAGGATGCCAAAGTGTGCAAGTTAAAGAAGGCTTTGTATGGCCTTAAGCATGGTATGAGAAGATACATGCATACTTGGTTGCACATGGGTTTTGTAACAGTCTTGCATAGAGCCTCTCTATCAAAAAGACAAGAGAGGATTTGCTAGTCATTTGTTTTTTTACATTGATGACATGCTACTGGCCCCAATGTTAAGAAGATTTCAGCCTTTAAGGTTGAATTACATGCTTCTTTTGAGATGTCAAATTTACTCCAGTTGCATTACTATTTGGGCATTTAATTTTAACAGCATGATGATGGGATTGTCATGATATAGTCAAAGTCTATACAGAGACTACTAGAAAGGTTTAATCTTGAGGATTGTAAGCCTATGGCTACACCAGTTGCTATAGTTGCCAGGCTTCATAGCATTCAAGATTCTGGGAAGCCTTTTCATCAGACATTATATCAGTGGGTTGTTGGATGCTTGATCTATCTTGCAATACGAGGATTGATATTCAGTATGGGGTGTCTCAATTGAGTAGATTTATGCACAGCCTAGGTACCAGGTACCAGGCATTAGGCATTAGAAAGTTGTCAAGTGGGTATTCCACTACTTTACAGGGCACTCAGTACCTTGGATTATTCTGTAAGGGGGGGTCAACCACAACTACATGCCTTTAGTGATTCGAATTGGGCTCCACTAGTGGTTGTCCCTTCCCTCTTGGTGGTTCATGCATATCATGGCTCAACAAGAAGCAAGCCACAATGGCCACTTCAAGCTATGAATCTAAGTACAAGGTAGCTTTTATAGCGACAATTGAGTGTGTTTGGCTCATATGCCCTTTGGTTGATTTGAGTGCTGGACAACTACCCTCCACTTGTAGCTTTACTAAACAGTCTGACTGGACAATTATGACGAACCTTGTGTTTCATGCTTGTAGTAAGCACATTGAGGTGTATTATCATTATGTTAGGGAGAGCCTCTCTGCACGAGAGATGTGTTTACACATGACAACATGGTAGCTTTGTTCATGAGACGGCTCTTCCTTGTGAAAAATTTGAAGCTTTTTGCCAAGCTTTGGGCTTGTTGTCTTTTTGGGATTGATCATACGTGTCTATGTACATGTCAGTGTCATCACTCTAGGGAAGATTTAGAGCCATATATATGGTAGTGATGTGTATGAACACACTTAGGACCAAGTTGGGTAATTTATCCTTGTTTATTATAGGAGGTTTTTTCGGGTGTGTGTGTGTGTGTCCTTTATCTTTTATACTTGGCACTCATTTCAAATCCAGAGTGCAGTCACCCACTCGCTCAAGCGTTTTTCAAACACTATCCCCAAAGAGACTGCCACATCTGTAGTACAGATGTGCACATTCTGATATGCAAGCCGGCGGGCCTTTTTAGGACGCTGACAATGTTTTTCCACACATGACCAAACAGATATTGCAGTTGAAACACAGATCCACCTTGAATGGTCGACTCGTATCCACCTTGGATATATTGAATTTTGTATGCCGAGAGTAATCTGAATTGCATATGTAAATGTTTTATGGCCCTGGTCATCATGCTCTCACAAACAAACCACCACGCAAGTTCGCCTTGTCTGATAAACTTGAAACATGCTGCCTCCTATTTCTCATATACTAGTTGCATCGCTGTTAACTCCACCATCTAAGATGGCTCTAAAATCACTAGAAATACAACGTTACCAACTATAGCTTCTTCTTCTTCTTCTTTTGGGATTAAAATTTTCATTCATCAAAGAGATGTTCTTTATATAGTAAGAATCATTGCACATAGTTTCATGGGATCAGATTTGTTTCCCTAAGCAGCAAGGACGATGGGGCATACCTAGTGTTTCAATTAAGGCACAAGAATTGACAACAAAATGGATTACAAAGTTGGAGGGGGACCGGCCTTTGGCAAAATTAATGAGGCAGTGCATACAAGAAGCTACTGTGAACAAGAAGAATTGGAATAATGCTAATTGGACAAACAAGCTAATGTCTAGGGGAAAAGTCAAAATCAATGGCTTTATGATGGCTAATAGGCTGCTGCAATCATGGAGAGAAGTTCTAAGAAAAGCTATGTGGCAGGGGAATTGCAGAGCCGATGGTTCTCTTTCTCTGAGTATTTGGCGCCTAGGAAACTCATTTGAGGATCACATGACCCCCATAGCGTTGAACAACAGAATGGCTCACAAGTTATCTAAAAAGGGATATAAGACTTGGGCAGATGTATGGAATCACAGGAAATTGAATTGGATTAGCAATCAAGAAATTCAGCAAGATGTGAGACTTAATGCAAAAGAAAAGCAATTTTTGGCCAGTACCTTGAGTAAGGTTAAGGAGAGCTACGAAAATTCCCTATAGCTCAAAGAGAAGCTAGACTTAGGGATTGGACTATAGCCGATAGAAGGCTCGACATGTGTAAACACAAAGTGAGATTAAGTAACCCAAAGTGGGTGGAGAAAATTAAGGTAAAATAGAACAGAAGAGGTATGAGATTAGACCTCAAGACCTACAAAAAACTACCTATGCAAGTATGGAAAGCTACCACATCTGCCAGATTGAATCTAATACTGTGGGGACCTTGCATCAAAAATTTCTCACAAAGCATCTATTTTGAAAAATCTTTGGTGTAAATGATTATTGCTAGAAATGTAGAACCAAGGTGGAAAGTTGTTATCATGTACTATGTGAATGCCAGAGCGCACAAGCAATATGGAAAGCTTTGGAGAATTTGTTAAAGTCTGCCAACATATAGGATAAGATAACTTGGAGACAAGAGCTATTGGGAGTGAAAGGAATAGTGAACCTTGCATTAAAGTTTGTATGGGACACTATAAGAGCAATGCTGATCACAATAATTTGGGATGCAAGGAATAAAGTTCTTTTTCAAGGGAAAGAATGGAGGCAGGTCAATCCCAAGTTCAGGGTGCAGGCACTTCTGGTAGAAGCTTGCAAGCTAGTTGAGACAAACAGTAGTCGTAATCAGAAAGCTATAGTAGGTAGTCTGCTTAGGAGGTTGAAGAGACATTAGCTCAATCATGTGCATGGCATGATGATGTAATCTTCTCTCTTCGGAGTGTCAATACAACTCTCATTATACATTTTTTTTAATAGCATCTAAAGAATAGACTTATATGTACCAAGATTACATGGAGAATGGAGAAACTTAGTTTGGGAATGGTCTTGTGTTAAAAGAATTCTTTACTTGGAGAAGCATGTCTCATTTATACATATCATCTATCTTTAATTACATAAATGCAATCATAAACTCGATAAATGCCATAGTTTTTATGTATAATGAAATGTAATTATATGAGAAATAGTTATATTTTTTAAATTAATTTTGTTACAATAGAATTTTTTATTAAAAGCTAAAATACTTTTTTTGGGTTCTGATACAATCTTAAAGACAACTTTTGTGTATCTCTCTCTCTCTCTCTCTCTCTCTCTCTCTCTCTCTCTCTCTCTCTCTCTCCATGATTTTGTGTGTGTGGGCAAGTGCACTCATGTATGCTTTTGCATTTTTGTGTTTAGTGTGTGTAAACAGAGAGGAGGTATATTTTTGTGTGTGTGCACATGCATGCTTGGTGTGTACGTGTGTGGAGAGAGAGAGAGAGAGAGAGAGAGAGAGAGAGAGAGAGAGAGAGAGAGAGAGAGAGAGAGAGAGAGAGAGCAGCATGAGTTACATTTTGAACAAATTATCATTTCTTATAAAAACAATGCTAGTTTTGTGGTTTTTTCTTTGTAACTATAATATCCCAAAGAAGTTCCTTCTAGAAAAATACTCTCAACACAAGCTACAAGTTCAGAAAATATATCAACCACAAAAAATTTACAAAACAAAGTTTTCCATCTTATCATTTAGGCATATTCCACACACACACACACACACACACACACACACACACAAAAACTTTATGCAATTACTCTAAAAATATCTAAAACGAAATGTAAAATTATGACTCATATATGATACATACATGTTAACCACAATGGTTAACATTGCTCTAGATGTGCAACATCACCTACTGGGTCATCTCTTTTTGTATCCACGCTAAGCACTCCATGTAATAGATTTTGGGATATCTCCAAGCTTACGACTTGTGTAATGCCAAATGATCATCGGAATAGCAAGCTTATGATGTGTATAACGATGGTAATATTTACATAGTCTATGAAATTAGCTTATTCTAACATTTAGGTCTCGAACATTACTTGTTGGCAGTTGGACACTATAAATATGATGCTTGTGTATAAGTCAATCTGACTAATGAACACATAATCATGGGATCTGAGTCTAGCTTTGTGCTCTTGTGGTGAGGCTTGCTTGTATGCTTGCCTTCTTTCTCTTTGATTATTACTTGCTTGCTAGTGGATTGTATGTGTGTATGAGTGGTGATGCTTGCTTCTCTCCTCCCTCTCTTTCCTAATCTCATTCTCTCTCTCATTCTTACACTCATAAAGGCATTGAGGTTGAGATAATAGTTTTATCCCTCTTTGCTCCTTACCCTTGTGTATTGCTCCTTTGTGGTGACACCAAAAGAGGCAAGGTTGAGGACCCTAGCTTCTCCACTAGAGGGTTGCTCTAACAAGAACGGTTAAAGGTACAACCACCTATGATCTTTGCATTCTTTCCATTCTTCCATGCTATACTTTGCACTACTATTGCCAGGGAGGCATCCTAGCTTAGGACTTCCTTGCTATACTTTGCATTTGGTGTCTTGCCCGGTTGGAGTGCAAATCCATCATTTGTTGATGGATAACTTTTTTTGCTTTTTTGCTTTTATTTTAGTTCATCTAGAACATGGGAGGTGAAGAGAAACCTTGGAGCATCAAGAATCAAGCCACAAAGTAAGTGTTTAACTCTCTTTTCCTTTGATTTTTAGTTCTTTTGTTCAATTTTCTTTCCTCAAGATCTCTTTCATAAAAGGCTTAATTAGATCATTAATCTTTATTCATTAGTAATTAGCATGCATTGAGTGACCCATTCTATAGTATAGGGCCTACTCTTCAACTTCTATGTTTGCATAAAAACAAAAAAAAACATATAAATTTCAAAAAAATAAGGAATTAAACTCACTCTCTATCGAATTATGTTTTCCTCAATTAAATGACGCATTGCCCAGAGAGGAATCATGCATTGACTCACCAATCAACTTGCATCATTCAATTATATTTTGAGAGTTATATTGTGCAAAAAAATACCAAGATCCACTTTCCACCTTAAACTTTGCTTCAAAGTTGGTGTGCAGTTACCTTACATAGTGGACAACACCTATACAAAGTTGCATTCCATTTGAATTTCATTTGGAAGCCCAAAATAGGTGTATGTAGTCTGGTAGAGCAGTAGTGCAAACATAGTGTTGAAACAGTGATTGTATGTGCATTAGCTTGACTAGGAGTCAAGTGGCAAGTGTTTAGTGGGTTGTTTGTAGGTATTTTGTAGAGCTCAGATGTTTTGGTACATGCTTAGTTGAGATGACAGAGAAAACCAATTTGCTTACTAGGGAGATTTTCCAAAACAGTGAATTTTCATGGCACCCAATCCTAAAGGAAGGCCGAGGAAGAATCCATTTAACTCCGAGGATATAGAGGGTGAAGAGATGGTGGAACATGGTAACACAGAGGTACTAGAGGAAAATTTTGGGACAATCTTCAGGAGAGGTTGAAGAAGAAGTGAATGTTGGAAGGACCCACAAGCATACCCCCAATCCTCATACCGTTTCAAATGACACTCTTATCCAAATGTTGATGGAAATGAGTGCAAAATTTGACACTATGGCTACAAGAATTGGATTGATGAAAGAAAAGTTAGCCCAACCAATGGGTCAACTTAAGCATGATGATGGTCATGGACACAAGCAACCCTCTCATGGGATCTCTTTTGAAGAACGAAAAGAAGGTAAGCAACATATGTAAGAGGCTTTTACAAAGGTTACTCATGAAAATCTTACAAAGAATGCTACAAGTGGCTTCATGGTGGAGGCTAGAAGACCTCTCATGAAGGAAATGAGGCTTACATCTTTCCAAACTAGAAGATCTCTCATGAAGGAAATGAGGCTTATATCTTTCCAAGATGGTCCCTCTCAACTACATGGAAAGCAACATACATCTTAGTTTAAACACTTGGAACCAAACCTTGGAAAACCCAAAAGAGTATCTTCACATTCCAATGAAAATCAATCTTCTATGTTTGAAGAAGAGTTGCATGTTGATGAGGATGCAGTTGAGCATGATTGGGAGCATATTTCATTCACCAAAAGGAAAAGGGAAGTTCATGATAGTTCGATAGAATTACCTTGTTTTATTAAGAAAGAATACATGCTCAATTTGTCAATTCTTACATGCTATCCTCAATTCTAGCCACTAGTGATCATCAAGGGCATATGGGAGGTGTGGATTTTGATGTGAATTTTGATGCTTATGCCTATAAGACTTAAGTTGGCCATGATTTTTCCTATGAAGTCACTCTTAGCGATGGTGGTTGAAACTCAATTGAGAGTGATCTTACGAATTCAATTGATGAGGAAAGAGGATATCAATGCACTGCAAGCAAGGAGCTATGCATTGTCAATGCCTAATGGTGGAGGAGAAATAAGCACTTGGATCTCCTCTAGGCAAGATTATTTTGATATAAGAGGAGACAAAGGTCTCAAGCTATGATAGTCAAACCACAAGCTTATGCATCTCTTATTAACACTTCATATGCAAATGAAATGCATAGCCTTCAAGATAATTTGCAACTGATCGGAGTTGTGGTTCTATTTTTAGGAAGAAGAATTCTCTTCCACCATTGATGCACCAAGAGGAGACAAGTGCATTGAGGATGCCTATGCAACAAGGTGGGACAAATGAGTTTGATATACCTATGTATCAAGTTGGTGCACATGATGAGGCACATAGTCCAAACACTATTTTCTTCAAAGGGAGTGATTGGAAGGAGAAAATGTGCAATGATTGATGTTGAAACCTCTACAAGTGAAGCCAAGATAAACAAGGATAATATATGTGAATTGCTAGTACCTACACTTGGTCTTCCTCTTACTTTGAGTGGGGATAGAAAATATACTTTGCACTCAACGTTGCAAGATTTTGGCTTGAGAAAATGCAAAAGAGGACTTCCATTCACTCACACATTTGGTCATTACATAGAGTATGACTATGTGGGTATTTATGCACACATTGTAGGTGTTGAAGTGGATGAGACACTTGCTGTAATTCGTGGACAACAACAGCAAGTAAATGAGGATATCTCGATGCCGGTTCTGTCTCGACTAGCCATCACCAATGTGTCAGTGGGTCAATGAGAATACACAAGTTAAAAATGGAAATGCTTGGATCACTTTTATAAGTGCTTTGACTGATACATTTTCAGCTTATGATATGATGCCACGAAATCATGAAGACACGATCATTGAGGATGTTTTAGATGTGCATGCAATTGTTGTTGACATAAGGAATGATGACTCATGTATTGATGATACATATGATGATTATGCTTTACATGATTATGCATTGAGTGATTCATGGAAGGTCTATGGTAATGCGTTGTATGATCGATTCTTGAGTCCGGATCGAACGACATATGATGGTCTATTATTTGACTATGGGGACTTGAAAGATGTGGATCTTGATGCATATGAGAGAGGATTTTATCATGATGAGATTTTCCATGCATGTGTTGATGATCATGCATATATGGGTTAGATGATTCCCAAAGAAAAACCATGGAAGATTTAGAGCTAGCGTTTAGGATGAGATGCTCTAAGAATATCTCAGTAACTCAGCTTTACCAATTCACTCCGATGGGGATCTCCTCTGATAATCCTCCTGGTGGGTATCTCACCCGCCCTATGCCGACTCAACCAAATGTTAATTCCATTCGGATTAACACCATGATCCTCAATTGAGGACATTAATAAGTGTCATGTAAAGGCACTATAAAGGTTGTACATTATGAGAGATTGGCCACCCAAGGCCTAGTTAGTAAGTTTTGGGTGCCCAAGTGTGAATAAGGGCCAATTGTATATAAGGTATTTTCTCATAATGAAAAGGACACAATCCCCTTTGTGCTATTGAGAGCTCTTCCCTTGTACTTTGTGAGAGAGTGAGGAGTGAGAGCATTCTAGCATTGTGCCTCTTTCATGCTTGTGTGTTTATGCTTGTATAAGAGAGTGAGAGAGAGTGTGATTGGCCTATGCGATGGTGTGAGCGACTCCATGGTGACAGTGTGAAGGTGGAGCATTGGTAAGTATCCCACGACGGTTGTGTTCTACTGCTTGTCCAATAGGTGAATGTGTGTAGAGTTCCCTCTTGGAGGTGTGGTAGCCCATAACATTTTGGTAAATGTGTTCTACTGCTTGTCCAATAGGTGAATGTGTGTAGAGTTCCCTCTTGGAGGTGTGGTAGCCCATAACATTTTGTGTTCTACTGCTTGTCCAATAGGTGAATGTGTGTAGAGTTCCCTCTTGGAGGTGTGGTAGCCTTTGCATTTTGGTAACGCATTGTGTGGAAAATGGAAGGATGAGGTGTGTGCGGTTGAGAAAAAATTATAGTTTTGATGCTGTAAATGTTGTGGAAAGTAGTTTAGGAAAGGATTCATTGGTTACTCTTGATAAGTTTGATGTTAGCACCACAAAAAACACCAACGTAAAGAAGCAAGCTGGGTGTTGTTTTCTTCTTTTTTCAAAAAATTCAAAAAATAAAAAACATAAGGGACCATTGATTGAGCCAGGAACTTGCATTTCATTCCTAGCATTGGCACAATCTAATTTTCATCATTTGGATAAGTATTATGCACCCAAGACTACAAATTGCCGATGCGAAAAACTCCACGTGAAAGTGCATGAAGTTGTTTACGACATGAACCATTTTCCTGCAATTTCACATCGCGAGTCGCTGACAAAATCAATGCCGAGATTTTCACCAAAAATCACGGGATTACATTCCAAAAATAGAAACCCTTATCCCGACACCTGTGAAACCACGATTCAATCTGCCAAAAATTAGATCATGTGAAAGTGCAGTAGACTTTCACGACATGAACCATTTTCGAAGCAGTTCACGGCGGCGTGAAACATTTTTTGTTTCACGACGTGAACCATTTTTGAAGCAGTTCACAGCGTGAAACACTTTTTGTTCATGATGTGAACTAAATCCTACTGTTTCACGTGAACACCAAAACCAACAGATTGACAAAACTAAGGCTGTGAGGGTCAGCTAAAGTAGGAATTTAATCTTAAGGAGGGAAATTGTTGAGCACATGAAAGTGCAGGAAAACAATTCACGACATGAACCATTTTTTTTGCAGTTTCACGACCTAAATCGTTTTTTATGCAGTTTCACGACGTGAACCATTTTTTCACGACGTAAACCATTTTTTCTGCAGTTTCATGACGTAAACCATTTTTTCTGCAGTTTCACCATGTAAACCATTTTTTATGCAGTTTCACGACGTGAACCATTTTTTCACGACGTGAACTGTCTTGCTATTTCATGACGTGAAATATTCTCTGCGAATTCATGCCTCTCCTGAACAAAGCGATAGAACCAGGAATTGAATCAATTTGGGTTGGCTAATAGCTTATCAAATCATACATACATGCACTTAAGATCTAGAAAACTCATCAGAGACGATCTTACGCCTGATGATAGTGCATCAAATCATCCAAGAACTTCCTACCAAAGAAGTGTAGGATCGGGACAATCCGCAAGCACACACTTGAGTGTCTTGAGAAACCTGACCACCACAGAAACCAGTAGTGAGGAATCCATGGAAGAAGGGCTGAGATACACTGGGTGGTGAGTTTGGGGAAGGTCACAAATCACACTCTCCAACCAAGTCCAGTGGGATCATTGATATAGCTCGGGGATTGTTTGGTCTCCAAACCAATCATGATGAAGAAGTGCAAGGCGAGCATGGGTCCATCAACTAGCGCTGGACTCGATCCAAGACAAGAAAGGCCATTCCAGACATTGAATTCTAGGCTGTTAAATACAGGCACCCCTCGAATTAGACGAGATATGGAAAGTGCAGTTAGGATAGGTCAAATATTTTTTCCCACCACCGAGGAAATGGAATTGGACCTCCAACGAAGTGAGGTGGAACGACAACTTCGAGAATTGAGCTTAAGGAAACAAGAGCTTGATACTCATAGGGCAAGAGCTGAGAGAAAGGAGACAGATAGTGTTAACCATCTCCAATTACAAGGAAAGGGATCTGAAATTGCTACAGGTAGAAGCGATGGGGATATTCCAAACCTGGAACCCATCAATGAGGAATCCAGAATGGAGGAAGGGTTTACAACCAGAGAAGAAGAGGGTAACATAGCTAACTTGGTTGTAGAAGTTGAGGACCGGCTCTATACCAAGAAGGACATAGAGCTAATGATCAATCGCCCTACATTCTTACAAGATATGGAGTTCTTAATTACACAAAGATGCACAGAGGCTACTATTGGGGAATCCCACCAGGGTACCACAACCGGACAAGTCCACGAACCTGAGATACCAAGAAGAGCCAATATGGGTAGGGGACAAGGTCTAGGAAGGGGGGGAGCAATTCCCTAGAGACCTAGAAACGATCCAGCCATGGACCTTAATGGAGCCACAAGGGCAGACTTGTTAAATATTACAACTGAGATTGGTAGGGGGATGGTCAAGGAGTTAGGTTCTACTCTAGAGCCCCGACCTTCCCAAATGAAACCCCATATCATCTCAAAACTTGTCCAAAAATTCTCTGGAGATGGAGATCCTATCCAACATGTAGAGATTTTTGAATCTACATATGAAACCTGCGGACCGGTTAGTGATGTGACCATGATACATGCTTTTTCGTTGACCTTAGAAGGAAAAGCTCATCAGTAGTTTGGAACCCTTAAGCCTGAGGACAAGGTTAACTTCACTAGGTTAAAAAATATTTTTGTGCCCAGTTTTTCCCATAGTAGCGACAAATGGAGTCCTCTGGCACAACTACATAACAACAACAAACAAAAGGAAGATGAGTCAATGAGAGACTATGTCTCTCTGAAGCACTTAAATTCAAGATGCAAACTTCAAGAAAGGTTGACAAATGATCAGTTGTTACCTTGTTTCAGGAGAGGGGTTAGAGACCATAAAATGCATGATTACTTGGTACTAGCCCGGCCAACTACCCTTGATGCATGCTACAAAAATTGGCAATCGAATACGAAGATAACATGTTAGAATTGCCACAACCTGAGGATGTTAGAACATCGGCAGCAACCACGACTTTGCATGTCTCGAGTCATCAAGAAATTGGAACTCGAAGCAAGCAAGTCGGACATAAGACTGTGGATGAGCTCAACAATGCCATATTGGAGAAATTAAAGGTAAGGGAAGAAAGAGAGATGTGAGGCCATGGACATAGTCACCTTTACCCCCACAGGGAACTGGTGTGGTGTTCCATGTGCAGACTAAATCATACCACCACTGAATGTCCACACTTAAGGGCAAGACCATTACTATATTGTGCGCATTGTGTAAAATTGGGCAATCATGACACATCATCGTGTAGATTTCTAAGGTTTCAAAATATAGCACAATTGCAAACAAATAGAGCCCCATTGGCCTTGTCGGCACCACCTGTACAAACCACTGTCACTGTTGTACAACAACCCAACTCTTCTTACTTACCTAGGGGGATGTTCCGAGTACAAGTTCCGGGTACAAGACGCTTTGCCCTTGCCACCACCAGTTCTATCGCCACAACCACCACAGGCCAAGATCAATCAAGTAGTGATTGAAGAGCCATCAGAAAATGTTGAACTAGTGCAGGAACTAGAATTTAGTGGGGAATACTATGAGGATATGGGTGAGGTCATGCCAGAGTATTATGTCCTACAAAATAACACACCAGTACCTGTGTTTCAAACCAAGATATAGTGGAAGGGCAAGGAAATCAACTCAAATCTGAGAAGAGGATCTTTACACTGCTATGGTTGTGATGGGCTACATCGAGTTGTCGTCGAATGCCCAATGAAGAACGTGATTCATACACACCAGCCACAATAAGTGGTGACCACGCCCAATGACATGCCAGTGCTGCTCACTTGCACTAAGTGTGGAATCGATCATCTGATCAAAGATTGTCCCTACCGAGCAAGTGGTTCCGCTTCAACTGCCAATCAGGCCACCATTCGTACCATTAGTGTACAATCTGGGAAGATCACACCACTCAATGTCCTAACACGAGCTCAAGCTCAATCAGGTGACAAAGGAAGGAACCACGCGGATGCTACTATTTCTAGATCGGGTCGCAGGAGAAGAGTGAAGGAATTAGAAAGGGAGACACACGGGTTACAATCCAAGACGGATCTGAAGAAGATACAATTGACACCGGATCCACACAATCAAAGGAAGAGGGGGGTCAAGGGATCAATCTGGAAGGATTAGACCAGAACAACGAGTAACTCCAAATTGGGTTGGTGACTACCCTAATGGTTGGCGATGAAGAAATAAGGAAGTTAGAAGATGCCAAAGCTTTAGTTGAAAAGTACCAACAAATTCATGAAACTAAGCAAAGGGCCAATCGAGTAAGGGATACCATCTATCTACAAGATGAACCACCCCGCAATAATAGGACTTTGAACCTACCCACCCTGATTCTGGAGGGAACTGAAGAAGACTCCCAAACAAACACAATGACTAGAATGTTTGAGGAAAATGAGTTGGGGTTTTCCAGTCACTCCTTCCCCATGGAAGAATATGAGACACCTCGATGGGAAGAACACTCTATATCCAAGTAACCCAGGGATATAGGAAGCCTAGCTGAAATATTATCGACACATGTCCAGATGCCCTTGGGTCAATTGTTACGCAATTCACCCACCTTATGGACAGATATAAAAGAATGGGTCGAAGGAGGTCTAAGGCCAGCTGATAATATTGAGGATGCTCTGCCACCCTTGGCATTTAGACCCTTGAGGCATACAAAGGAAACGCGAGTAGTTAAGATACCAGTTAACCACCTGGGACACTACTATGAGAGTGACGACACGAATGCTACCATCCCGATTCATCATAATGGATACAAGGCATTGGCAATCCTGGATGGTGGGGCAGGTGTCAGCATCATTACCAAACATAGCTAGGAAAATTGGGGGAAACCGGATCTAAAAAGAGCAGATCTAATCGTCAAGGTGGCTGATGGAACATCTTCGAGACCCATTGGGCTCTTGGAAAATGCGAAGTTCAAACTCTTCACATTCCACTATTGCATACATTTGTGGTCATGGACTTCCTACGCCAACTTGATACATATGACATAATATTGGGACACCCCCCCTTCATGAGGGAATCCAAGTTGGTGCATGATTGGGCCTTGGATCATGTATATGTACGCAGGGACTCACAAATATTGAAGATTAATCTGAGAGCATGGAAGGCACACCCCATGGAAGGGCAATTGTTCGGTAACGACTTGGTCACAAAACGGAGCGAACCACATCCCTATAGATATGCCAGCCCACAGAGGGGGAGACCAAGGATGAGGAGGATACGGAGATGTATGCATCACTACCCTTAAACAAAGATAAGATGCGGAGGCTTATCAAGCTTGTGGCACCATATCAATTAATTGCCGGAGAATTGTATAAACTGGGCAAAGACAATGTGCTTAGGCAGTGAGTAATAGAGGATGAATTCATGACTATACTAGAAGAGTCTCATTCTGGGATAGCAGGCGAGCATTTTGCTGGAGAGATTACAACTCAAAAGGTTCTCCAAGCTGGACTCTAGTGGCCTATGTTATTCGGGGACGCCGTAGAGTTCGTCAAAAGATGCGAAGAATGCCAACGTTTTGCTGTCCCACAGAAAAGTGACAAGATGCCACTAACCCCCATCATTATCAGGCAACCATTTGAGAAATGGGGAATAGATTTTGTGGGGCCGATTAGTCCAGCGGCTCATCCATATCACAAGCCCGCTACATAATCATAGCCATGGATTATTTCACAAAGTGGGCAGAAGCTAGAACTTCAAAGAAAGCTGTGCGCGAACAACTAGCGAAATTTGTATATGAGCAAATCATATCACGATTCGGTTGCCCATTGGAATTGGTGAGTGATCGCGGCTCGCATTTCATTAATGAGGTGATTAATCAATTGCTTGTAGTAGGATTCTTGGTAATCCATCGTAAATCGTCATCATACTACCCACAAGCAAATGGTCAAGCAAAAAGTACCAATAAGATTTTGTGTACCATCCTGACGAAAACTGTGGAAGCAAATCGAATAGATTGGGAGCATAAGCTTACAGCAACCCTTTGGGCCTACCGCACATCATATAAGGTGGCAATAGGATATACTACTTTTCGTCTAGCTTATTGTGTTGAAGCAGTTATGCCCATGGAATACCTAGTCCCAAGCTTAAGAATTGCTATACAAGAACGTCTAACTAAAAATGCATTAACTGAAAGGCTAATTGACTTGGAAAAACTGGATGAGACCCGATTGATAGCATCACACGGACTTATGGTTGAAAAGTTGCGCAGAAAACATTGGTTTGATAGAAACCTCAAGCAAAAAGAGTTAAAAAAGGGGGACCTTGTCCTCATGTATGGTGTGGGAAGCGCTAGGAAAAAGAAACTGAAATACCAAGGTCTGGGACCATTCCGCATATCAGAAATCACACCTCAAGGGTCTATCCGAATATTGACAATTGACGACATCCAAATGGAGGGCTATGTCAATGGGAGTAAACTAAAAAAATACTTTGGACCATTAACCCAGGAGATGCTCTTCCAAGAACACCTCTTAAAACAACAGAAATAATTAGCAAAAGAAAAGATTCAGCAAGCGCAAAACGAGGCTAAAGCTAGGCAAGCAAAAGCTAAAATAAAGAAGGACCTGATTCATGTCAACATGGCGTCCATAACCCTTGTGGACGAAGAGGATCTAAACATTGAACCGGCAAGACTCAAGTTGTGACTCACAACAAACAAGGGCATTGCAACGAGTGTTGCATTGATAGATACAAGGTTGGAGCCACAACCTAATCTCATATGATACTTAGATAGCCTTAGGGAGACCAAACATTAAACACATGGATGCAAAAGTTCGTAATGTGCACTTAACAACCACAAAGGTTGTTGGGTATTTAAATGTTAACATTTCCATCAATAATAATCCCTTGGTTGGAAAGGTGTTTGTAATGCCTGCAGGTACAATGGAAGAGGAGCTGATCTTAGGACGATCCTGGATCTGTGCCAACAAGTGCAATATCCAATATGAAGATAGAACAACATCGCTAACCATCAGTGAAAGGGTCATGTCCATACCATTATGGACCTCAACAAATCAAGGCAAATAAATCGCTGCAGAAGCAGTACCTCAGAAAACAAAATCTACACCCATTGTGTTGAAATTGCCTACACAAAACCCAACATACAAGAGTAGATATAACTGGGTACCCAAGATTCACCCCAAGGGTCAACTTGCGAGGAAAGAACCAATGAATGATGAACGTTCTCATGAGAGAACCCAGTTCAAAAGTCAACCATTGCCACCACCGATAAAGTGGCAAAAGGTCAAGCACTTGTCGAAGCCTCATGACTGTCGTCAACAATGGATCCAAAAGGACCTACTGCGAGCACAAAGCTACTATCAAGACAATACAACAATATGGCTACCCAAAAGAAAATCTATGACAAACGCCACAACAGGTTCGAATCAATATACTAAAGAGGGTGAGCGCTTTCAGCATTCAACTCCCCAAAAGGGCAAACCCCTGACCTGCACTTGTGTGAAAATTCAGCAACCTGAGTTGAAAATGACTCAAGCAACAACAATACCTACAGTGAATACAGAATTGAACAAGATATGTGAAGGAAAAAGCAAGGGTGTCCCAAGTATAAGCAATACACAACCAGACATCGCAACAAAAATATTTAATTGGGTGGAAGGAACACTAAAAACCTCCCAATTAGAATTAAAAAGATTTCATCAAAAAATGCCTAAAAGTGCTACGGAAAACCTTTGGTTTCCATGGTAAAATTAAAAGAAAAAAAAAAGAAAAGCAATGCGTCATCATGTGCATGTGGGAGTGTTTGAGCACAAAAGTTAAAAATTTGATTTTATAAACTTTACGTGAAACTGCAAAAAAATGTTTCACACCGTGAAGTATCCCAAACTGTTTCACGACGTAAACCATTTTTAGTGTTTCACATCGTGAAGTGCCTCAAACTTTTTCATGACGTGAACCATTTTTAGTGTTTCACGCCGTGAAGTGCCTCAAACTGTTTCATGACGTGAACCATTTTTAGTGTTTCACGTTGTGAAAGATTGCGAAGAAGTTCACACCATGAAACAGTAAGTACTGTGGCACCAATCACAAAATAACATGTGGATTATTCATTTAATGTAGCTGCCCTGTTCGACGGCTACGCTATAAAATCAATTTTCTTCCTTGATTTCGTCACTTTACACTCGATGATTTCGTGTTTTCCTCCGTCAATTGCTTGCGCACATTTGCCTTCTTGCTCCCGACATCGCCTACCCGACTTATCAAGCTGGGAGCTGTTTCTTTTGTTTTTTTTCCTTTTTCTTTCATTTGTATGTATATATTTTGTGATCCGAAATGGACATGTGTTGAGAATAAATCTTTTGCTTTATAATGCATGTTCATGGATTAATCAAAGATTGACATGCATTATCAATAAAATGAAAAAACCGTAAAATGACCATCTTTCTAAGTAAATTCTACATCCATACATATTTGTAGAAAACGAAAAAGACAAGCCTGTATTTTCACGAAAAGTTTGTCACGTCTGCTATTTCATGCAAGATCTTCACGTCACCAAACTTCACGTGAGACATTCACGTCTGCTGTCTCACGCAAGATCTTCACGTCCCCAAACTTCACGTGGGACATTCACGTCTGCTGTTTCACGCAAGATCTTCACGTCCCCAAACTTCACATGGGACATTCATGTCTGTTATTTCACGCAAGATCTTCACGTCCCCAAACTTCACGTGGGACATTCACGTCTGTTGTTTCATGCAAGATCTTCACGTCCCCAAACTTCACGTGGGACATTCACGTCTACTATTTCATGCAAGATCTTCACGTCCCCAAACTTCACGTGGGACATTCACGTCTGTTGTTTCACGACCACACTTTCATGACTTCAATTTCACACCTACTCTTTCACATCACACTTTCACGGCCCTAAACTTCACATGAAGTCTTTCACGCGCCTGCATTTTCACGAAAAGACTTTCACGCCTTCAAGTTCACGACTGCTACTTCACGAGAAGACACTCACGAACCTTTTCCTCACATACTACCACTAATTAACAAAAATAAATAAATAAATAAATAAAAATAGCTCCCACTAGTCATTCAACTGACCATGTCTGGTTACACAGATGTCTATTTCAGAATCTGAGTCCCAGGAGCAACCACCTCCAACACAAGCTAGCAGTGCCACACGGTCCTAGAGTGCCAGCAAGCTGAGGACCAACTTCTTGGGCCCTTATGCCCAGTCCTTCATCCAGAAAAGAGGTCACTCCACCACATGGAAAAATCACTCTGCACTACCACAGTAAGGAGTGCCTCCACCTATTGGAGGATGCGGAAGTAAAAGAAAAGCTAAAAAAAGTCAACCTCGACAGAATGGCTATAGTGCTATCCCAAAGTGATCGACACCGATCTCTGCTGCGCAAAGTATCTCCGTACTTATGACAAGTAGACAAAAAGAGGCAAAATTACAAAGGCAGATGGCACCATGGAAGAACTCCTAGTTACAGAAGACCTCATCATCAGAGAAAGTCTACAGCTCCCCGCGCGGCAGTGAAGGCCCACAGACACACAACAGATATAATGCCCATCAAGGAGATGTTAAAGAGAGATTCTTATAGCTCCAATGGGGCAGAGTACGAGAACATCAAGGATGAAACCACGGAAAAAGCCTGCAGAGCAATGTGGTTAATGATGCAGATCAAACTAGTTGATAGGTATAACAGGGTCAGCCTTAATAGGATAGCAAAAGCTCATGAAGAGAAGGAGGACGATTGGGCCTTTTTCATGCATAAAGAAATGTAAAATTACCTCAAGGCACATCAGTCCAAGGTCAGCAACCCATACCTATTAACACAAATACTTAACCATGTGGCACAGAGGCCTGAACCAGAGGAAAGCCTGCCGCTAGCCCTAATCCCCAGTCAACCTACAGAATCTACTGGAAGGGGTGGAAGAAGGACAAGCAATGTTAATGGAGACACAATAGCTCATAAAGTCAATAAAGAAGGATCAAAAAAAGAATCTACTGGAAGGGGTGGAAGAAGGACAAGCAGTGTTAATGGAGACACAATAGCTCATAAAGTCAATAAAGAAGGATCAAAAAAAGAATCTACTGGAAGGGGTGGAAGAAGGACAAGCAGTGTTAATGGAGACACAATAGCTCATAAAGTCAATAAAGAAGGATCAAAAAAAGAATCTACTGGAAGGGGTGGAAGAAGGACAAGCAGTGTTAATGGAGACACAATAGCTCATAAAGTCAATAAAGAAGGATAAAAAAAAGAAGACTGACAAAAGGATGAGAGGGCTACTAGTGGATGAGAGGGCTACTAGTGGATGTCACCACCGAGTCTCTACAATTGGAAGCAGCTGTGGCATTGGAGATCAAGACATACCAAGAGGCTCTCCAAGAAAAACTACAAAGCCCTACTGTGCAAGAACAACACCAATAGCTCTCCCCTCCAACGAGCCCTGCACAACTAATATTCAAAGACCTCTCCCCGCTCAAGGATTCACTCAAGGATTCACAACTCGAGGGTATACCAACAGAAGGAGCTGAAGAACAAATACAAAAGGGTCATACCTTGGAAGGACCAGAACACGAGGAAGCATCAGTTGCACCACTAGAATTGGAGAAGCCAACAGAATCTAGTAAGAGGCTGCATTCACCAGATACATCCAATCCAAGCAAACGAAGTAGGTTGGATGACGATGAGCCACTGTCGCATCTTGGCTCTGTCAAAAGATGTGGATTCTCAAGAGTTCCTCCCCAGGATACATTGGAAGGCCTCGACGCACTACTCCATGATCCCCTCACAGAAATAGGTGCTGCCCACTAGTACCAATTGGGAACAGGAACAGAAGGTATGGCGTTGCCATTTATTAACAACACACATGCTGCACAACCAGAATGCTAGCCTATGGAAGCAGCTGAAAAAAGCCAATGCGCAAGTACAAAGTGTAAAAGATAATTTGGTGGCAGCAAAAGAAACACATAGAGAAGTAATCATGAAAAGCTTAAAGGCTGCAGAAGAACAGGAAATAAGATACAGTGCATTGGAGAGCAATAACTTAGTTTTGAGTCAAACCATTGTACAAAAAATCAATGAGAATGTTGACTTGAATGCAAGGCTGGAGCAAGCAAAGGAGCAACTACAAAAGGAGATAACTCACACACAGAACCTAGCAACTAGGCATGCCAAGGAAATGCAAGAGTACCAGGAGGGCGCAAAGCGTAATGAGGATATGCTTCGACAACAAATAGAGCTCCTCACAGCCAACCTCAAAGAAGAACAATAAAGAGTACAAGGACTACAACAGGAACAAGAGTAGGCTAACAAAGTGCATGCGAAAAAAATCAAGGCTCTTAATGAGATAATCATCACCAACCAAACATAGGCTCAAAGAAGCCTAGAGACAATATCACAACTACAAACACAATTACATGATACACAAAGACTGGTAGCACAACAAGTAACTCAAATTACTGAGGCCCATCAAAGAGAAGCTACTGCCAGAAGAGCACAAGAAGTGGCAACAAGAAGATTCGAGAACTGGATGCTGAGTGGATGATCATAGAGACAGCCATTTCCAACCAGCTCAGCAATGTTGATATCCGCATGCAAGAACTCGCCCACCAACTGGCCACACAAGAAAGGAGTCAAAGGCCGGAGCCCACAGATGATTTGCGTGCCCTCCTTGAGCGCGCCTCGGAATTGGGAGTTGCCAGTAACTCCTCGGGCCCCTTCTCAAACTCTTACCTTGTTTTTATCTACACTAACACTCTCATTACTTCAATATGACATCAACTTAGCTGAAGATATTAGCTAAGTTGAATTGACCCTTATCAAACAAAATACTGAACGAGATGCTAACCCAACAGTCATTATGGGCATTTTAAGGGGAGATCTTATACTAACTAACCCACAAGATATCTTCTTTTATCCCTTGCGTCACATAGTTCTCAACCTCCATAGTTGGTGTCGTGTATTACAAAATTCAGACATCCTGGACAACAATGTCGACAAACTTGTCCAGATGGCATACCAGCGACACCAGCCAACTATGAGGTCCTGGTGGCTAACACTTATCAATGCCACGAGTGGCTAGAAGTATATAATACTCACCAATATTTAAATCTTTGTGAGTCTACCTTATATCACCCAGTGGCCATACTCAAGCTGTATACTAATATGCACAAGCATTTAGAGGCTATGCTCACCAACGTCAGCTATAATTTTGATGCCACTCACATAAATTACCCATATATTGATAACGAAGAAATCCCTAAAATTCAAAACTTTTTCAAAGCACATAAACCTAGCCACCCACCCACCCCCTAGTTCAGGTCAAGGCGAAGATGAGGGTCCATCTTCCTTTTTCAACAACACTTACCCTATATGTTCTAATATCGCAAGTAGGCTTCTTAACCCTTATCCTAGCGCTCCACCTACTACCTCTTCCCAAGCTGAATGTATATGCTCTTCCTTCTCTCCACCAGAATTAGATTTTCCCACTAACACTCTCGCCCCCGAAGAGATATTGGCACCTATCCCAACTCCAATACGGCAACCTCAAGAGGTACGTAATCTGCCACCAGTTGATAATGTTGTGCCTTACACTGACAATAATGTTTTGGATTCCTTGACAACTGCAGAATATGAAGAGTTTATACAACAAGGCAATCCACTGTTAAAGCCAAAGCTTATGTTCAAGGTGCTAATGCAGATTACTCCGTTCGATCCTACTAGGAAGATTCTTCAAGAGGCATATTCTGCAGTCACACCCACACGGCAACACTATGTACCGTACCCTCTCCATGCCACCCGTCCACAATTAGAAGAATTACTTCCATTAGCAGGAGAGGGAACATTGTGGGCAAATGTCACCAAACACACAAGGCTTGTGAACCCCCATCTCTTCGACTTGTTGGAAATTCGCTTGGTCACTTTCATGATCAGTTATAGTTACAGAAGATGGAGGCGGCGACATATCCGGTGCACACCAGAGGAGGATACACCACCATCCACACAAATGAGGAAGCACCACAACTGCCAGATTTTGGAGTGCAACTTGCATGGAGAAAGGAATTCTTAACAGTGCTACCTGAATACATGAGTGCGCCACCAACACTAGAGTGGATCCACTCTACATGCGTATCAAGAGGAGATGGACACCGCTGGAGTTTAAAGATGCCAAAGACAGGGATTCTCATATCTGCTACAACTTTCCTATATTCAATCCAGCAACATTTGCCAATATTCCAGCACAAAGACAGCAACTACTAAATTGGATTAGGGCTTGGCGAAAAATCCCAAATCCTGCAAATCGTAGCCAGTGTAAGGTTCATGAAATTATTGGTGGCTCTCATAGACTAACCTAAAGAACCTTATGATGGATTTGAGGCTCAGCACCTATAGTTCGACATGAGCCAAGGGCCATCAGACAAGGGTATCATGCTGTATTACCGCCGTATAAGATGTCTTCCAGCATATATGCACCTAACATTTGAAGACATGATCGACACAGGATTCTGGAAGTCCCATTCGGCTTTCCACCACACACTCCGAAAACTCCAATCCCGTCGCAATTTCTACCGACATGAGTTCGGTGACCAGGTCTTCCGACCTTGGTAACAGGTTCTGAGGACATAACCTACATCAGGAAGGGGGGAATGTTAATTCCATTCGAATTAACACCATGATCCTCAATTGTATGTAAGGTATTTTCTCATAATGAAAAGGACACAATCCCCTTTGTGCTATTGAGAGCTCTTCCTTTGTACTTTATGAGAGAGTGAGAAGTGAGAGCATTTTAGCATTGTGCCTCTTTCATGCTTATGTGTTTATGCTTGTATGAGAGAGTGAGAGAGAGTGTGATTGGCCTGTGCGATTGTGTGAGCGGCCCTACGGTGACAGTGTGGAGGTGGAGCTTGGAGTTTGGAGCATACAAGCGAGCTTGGAGACCTCAAGAGACACGAGCTCGAAGCATTGGTAAGTACCCCACAACGGTTGTGTTCTACTGCTTGTCCAATAGGTGAATGTGTGTAGAGTTCCCTCTTGGAGGTGTGGTAGCCCATAACACCAAATCCCTTCACTCAAATTACCTTAGGAGAAGAAAGGGGAATGAGAAACCCTGATGAGCTGATTCTCATGGATAGAACAAAGGAACTTAGGGAGAAAGCCCAAAGAGTGTTGCAAGCCCATAAGAACGAGAGGTGTAAATAAACCAAGAATCCAAAAGATGATGATCCAAGATACATTAGGAATGAAGACGTTCCAAAACCTCCTATATTCAAATCACTTTGGACTAGGAACAAGGGACACAAAGTAGTGACAGATTGATCGTGGATGAATAGAATGGATGGAGCTCCTAGAAATGGCTAAGAAAGTTGTGGAGGCATGATATAAATGGAACCAAATTATGAGGGACCCCTTCCCAAAAAGTGACAAGAATACCCTAATCCAAGAGAGGAGTATGTTAAGCTTATCTTAATGATTTGAGTGAAGTCTAAGCTTTTTTTCAACTATAATATGTGGGCAATTTGATTTCTTCTCTCCAAAGTGTACAAGAGGTCCTGACAGTGGTATCAAAGCAAGGGTACATAGCAAGGGTACAGAAAAAAGCTCACTCATATCCAAAGGTTTATCAAGGCAAAGAGGTCAAGATCTTTGGGCAAACGATTGAAGGCTTCGCTGATTTTTTTGCTCTGTGGGATCAAGGATTGAATCAAGGCAAGGAGAAGATGACACTCGCATGAAGAAAATCCACCCTTGTAATCAAGAAACCCACGTTTCAAGCTTAAATATTAATCTTGGAATTCATATGTGTTTGTACGGATTTTAGAAGCAATTAGTGAGCAAGAACACCCCTCTCACATTTTGGATTAGTGGTGTGGCTAAAGCAAGGAATCTATAATGAAGGGTTGACAAAATTTCTCTCCTTCTCTCTCAACTAACCAGAGCGGTCTATGCTTTCCTTAAAGAGGATAAAAGAACCAAAAAAAAAAAAAGTTTAAGCTTTTTTATTTACGCTTATGCACTTCAACAAAATTGTTATAATTTTGGCTTGACTAAGCAACCAGCGCAAGCGTTTATGTGCTACAACCGCATCACAAACAAAAGTATGGAGAGCTAGCTATCTTGACTTGAATTTTAAATTCAGCCAAGGAACATTCCACGCACTTACATCTTTTCCAATTCTTTGCACCAAATTGAGAGTGCACAGTATTCAAAAACATCTTTCTGAGAAGAACGCGTGGAATGTTCATGATTGAATTTAGACTAGCCTCTGCACTTTCAAATTGAATGCTTTGAAAGCGCATGCCTAGTGGGCATGTGATTGAATCTTTCGCAGAAAAGCAATACCCTTGCCTCTCAAATGGGAGGCCTACTCTTGCGGCATGTGTGATTGAATCTCTTTCGCATCCAACAAAAAGAAAAGATGCACAGGCAAATTGCATTAGCTTTACAATTCGTCAGTGCTTTTGCTCTTTCACACAACTTTATAATGGAGGATGTTACAATTTACCAGTTGCTATCTTTGGCATAGGTTTTTAATTGTGTAAGTGTTCAAGTTGAGGCTGTGGGATGTTTGAAAAGTTTGAAAATGGGAGAGGGTTTTCATTGAATGAAGCCATAGTAAAGTTCCCTTAGTAAATTAAATTGAACCCTGTCTCTTGTAGATTTCTCTCTAAGAACCTATCAACTCTGGTAGACATCGAGATTCTATTCATCTAGGCTTTTGTGAACGAGTAGATTCTTACTTATTGATTCTCTTGTGGACATGGATAAGTAGTACAAGTAGTCCATACTTTTTCAATAACACAACTTGAAAGAAAAAAAAACTACTTCCCATTTGCATTGCATACAAAAAGCATGGATTAATTAAAATTTTCTCAAGAATTACAATTGTCTGATATATGTAATTTCCCTTACATAACCTATTGATGATTGTTTGCCTAAATGGATCTCTTAACCATGTTACATAACCTATTGATGATTGTTTGCCTAAATGGACCTCTTAACCATGTTGTGAACTTCATTTGGATCTCAAATACATGTGATGTGCTGCATCAAGTGCTGTATGCGTATGTGAAGATATGGCCCTGTTTTTACCTAGCGCGCTGACTTTGGTTGATTTTGGGCTGACATGGACTGAACCTCACCTAGCGCGCTGATTTTTGCTAATTTTGGGCTGACATGGACTGAACCTTATGGGCTGGTAGAGAATCCTATGAAGTTGCCCCCTTCCAAAACTGCCTTGTTTTTTAGCCTTTTATGAGGTTTGTCTTGCTTGTTTTGCTATGCCATCAAAACCATTCCCACGTTTGGCCACATCATTTGCATCATGTCTTACATCACCTTTCAAAGCTTTAAGAGTTATTTTGAACCGTTGATCAAAACCGCCGCCCCCCCCCCCCCTCCCACACACACACACACACACAAAAACAAAAAAAAAAAGCACCCAAGAAGAAGAAGAAGAAGAAGAAGAAGAAGAAAAAAAAAAGGCAAAGCCATTAAAGAATACCAATTCTGGCCCGTCTCCATATCAGAGTTGAGCTGCATGTCGGAGAAAAACCAATTCAAAACAAGTGGGAACTGAGGAAAATAGATTCTATTGCATGTCGGTTTATAACGCATGTGAGCGCATTTAAAGTAAGCCATGCGCTATAAGGGTTATAAATGCATAATATGCAAGTCTGTTCAGATTTGATCCAATAAATGGTTTATTTTTGCAGCTCAAATATAAGCAAATGGGAAGTTAATCGTTCAGAAAATATAGATTTACCCTTATGACTCATCATAACCAACCATCCAGTTCACATGTTGCATGTCAAAAGAAAGATTTACAAAACACACAACATGCTTTGACATACCAGCTCATGAAAACCTGGAGGTCGCTTCTAAAAATCAGGTGGAGACACAATGCCAACAGCAATAAAACCCTCACCTCTCCCAAGGACAGATTTTATGCACGAACTTCTCATGTACTCAAAACTTTTTGCAGTCTACAAACACCAAACCTTGTGCTCAAATAGTTACAAATCCTGTATAGATGGACTGCTCAAAATTTCCACCTGGTCCAATACTGTTCTTTACAAGTTCTTATTTATTGATGCAGTCAATAACTGAACTTCAAGTTTCCAGCCCAAAAAAAAACTGTTTGGATTGCCAAAAACCTTGCTTGACTAAAGGATATACCTTAATAGTAGCTGAGTGCAACTGGCTGCAAAGTGTTTTTCATCTTTGATATCAATTTGAATGTTTCCTCTGCTTCCACTTGATGCAGAGGATCACTTTTAGCCGATGCTGCAACACGATCTGGGTGGAAACGGAGAAGAGCTTTTTTGTAAGCAGCATTCACCTGCCAGACAGGAAGTCTCACATTTTACTTTTGTCTACTCTGAAACAAAAGCACAGTCAAGATCACTAACTTCACAGTCAAGATCACTAACTCCACACTACACAAACATTAGAAACTGTGCACGCCCAGAAGTATGTGAGCAGTGGGGTATGTGTGGATAGAGCCAATCACCCACAGACCTGCATTGAAATTTTCGCTCACCTTTTGGCCCACACCTATGGACTGACCTGTCCACATGATGCAAACAGTGAGCTCAGGCCCATAAGAGTTCCATTGGGAAAGAAGATGGCCACCACCATGTCCCACACGAGCATCGAGGTCAGTATATGTCTTGCATTTTCATACTTCCAAGCCTTTCAATTATGGTAAGGATGATTGCAACTATGGCCACCATAGGTGCTCCAAGGATGATATATCATACATTTTCATACTTCCAAATGTTTGAATTTATGTAAGGATGATTGCAACTATGGCCACTGTAGGTACTCCAAGGAATGGGGCCATTCTCAATGTGGTGATGCCAATTGCTCCATGGAACAGGGCTCATTCTCAACATGGTCACCCCACACAACTGATGAAAGTCTAAGTGGAGCATTCCGCAAACCTATCTAATCATAAACAAAGCCCAGAGCCCGGACTGCTTCCTACACTCTAGACAACTTCTCCACCTAGCCCACTACTAGGCTGCATGAGTTTCTCTCTAGTGTTTTACTATCCTTATGAACCTCTACACCATGTCCACTGAAGTCCTGCAATACCAAAATGACTTCTGCAAAGACACATCTGTCTGCTAGATCCAGCTGTCCCACAAATTGCCTGTCCCCATGGCTAAACATGGTGGCATTAAAATCTCAACAGGGCAGGCCTCTGACAATACATCCCTAGCTCTCACTCCCCCCAACCTGTTTAACAGCAGAGGCATGTCCAACAAGAGAGACTCTAATTTTAGTCCAGTGTAAATCACTCGCTTCAAGTGCTGATGGGCAGACTCTTGCACTTGAGCCTATCCAGTGGTGTTACTAAGAATCGAAGTGCTGCTCAGATTTACTCCACATCTATCGACAGTCTTACAGGCTGACTAAGAGAACATGTATAGCATGAAATATCCTCCAACTTGTAAGACTATTGGCTAGATGTGAGCGTTTAACATAGAGATAATGACAGCGCAAGACTGAAAACTCACAAAAACGCAAGCTCTCCAGTAACCTACTCTAATTGATGAAAACGCTACCCTTTTCCCAAACACTGGCTTTCTTCTGCTGAACCCCACGTTCATGTGAGCTTACAGGGCTACTCACCTACTGAGGAGGTGATTCTTCAGAAGCGGAGAGGAAAGAAAAAGACCCGGGGGGGGCGGGGGGGGGTATTATAGGAACATCAGCACCTCTAATTGCTGGTCGGCTGGCTGCCTGACCAGCCCAACCTGTCTAGACTTCGCCGATCTGTCACCAACTGGACATTCACCACTTGGAAATTTCCACTTGAAGCCTAGCTTGAATTAACCCCATGTGGACTTGGAATAGCCGGGGGTACAAGTAATAGAGAAAGAGAGATTATCCAAGTCACACGGTGCATGTGCATTACATTTTGGCATGCTTGGTACACGTGTGGATGCCGTGTTTTCATGCCTGTTTGTTGTGTATGTGTGTCCTGCAGGTCGGGGACGACTGGAACTACTGGATTGTGCACGTGAACTTGTTTGTTGACATGCTTTTATAGTGCCTTTCATGCTGGTCGGTGGGTGATAAATAGGAGTCGGCCTATAGGAACATCAGCACCTCTAATTGCTGGTTGGCTGGCTGCCTGACCAATCCAACCTGTCTACTTCGCCGATCTGTCACCAACTGGACATTCACCACTTGGAAATTTCCACTTGAAGCCTAGCTTGAATTAACCCAATGTGGACTTGGAATAGCCGGGGGTACAAGTAATAGAGAAAGGGAGATTGTCCAAGTCACACGGTGCATGTGCATTACCTTTTGGCATGCTTGGTACACGTGTGGATGCCATGTTTTCATGCCTGTTTGTTGTGTATGTGTGTCCTGCAGGTCGGGGACGACTGGAACTACTGGATTATGCACGTGAACTTGTTTGTTGACATACTTTTATAGTGCCTTTTATGCTGGTCGGTGGGTGATAAATAGGAGTCGGCCTGTTGATGCCATCTCCACGACCTGAAATTAATGCATAAAAGATGCGCCTTCTTTTCCATGCCATGGCCACCCTTTTGCTGTGCTGTCCAGCCTCGCAGGCTGCTCTCCTTGCTGGGCTGGCTGCCCATGGGCTAGCCAGCAGTCTGGCCAAGCCATAGGGGCTGCCCAGGCCATTGAGCTGGCTGACACGCTGGCCAAGCAAGGGCTGGCCGCCTTGCTGCCCAGGCCCCTCTAGGCCTGGACGACAGCATTCCCAGCCATAGTCTTGGCTGTTGGGCATTGGCCATGGGCCTCTTGGCCCCTAAGGTGGCCCACAAGGGATACTCCCTTCATAGACAAGAGTTACAAACCCTTTTCTAGGGTAGCCCAAAGCGCTGCC
This sequence comes from Cibotium barometz, assembly GCF_041138505.1. Classification (NCBI taxonomy): domain Eukaryota; kingdom Viridiplantae; phylum Streptophyta; class Polypodiopsida; order Cyatheales; family Cibotiaceae; genus Cibotium; species Cibotium barometz. Next base: position 10,725,049 of record NC_141072.1, on the reverse strand, counting down.
CCTTTCAACTACATGCAACTACACAGATGCCTGGTATCTGGTTACAAACCAAACACCTGGAACACCTGTCATCATTCCAGAGGGTGACTCACAGTACGGGCTGGAACTGCTTCATGGACTTGCACACCTAACCAAGTACATGTACTGGACCTGTACACCTAACCTTGGACGCTTACCTTGGCTGACTCGTCCCGGATTGGGGCTCACAAGGGACCAGTTTCCACTCCAAGTCCTACACTTGCTGTACAGATATATCCACGTAGTATCCAAGTGCGGGATGCACCGTGCACGTGACATCCCCTTCTGCTTAACTTTACGGAAGCTGCATAGCCTCCAATAGTCCGTCAATAAAGCCTAATAGTCGTCAAGAAATTCTTTGTCAAGCCAAACCGCTGCGTGTGTCCCTCGGCCTTGAAACTTTGTGAGGAACTGTCTTTGTCTTCAGCAAGGAGCATGCTTGAAGCAGTGCAGAAGGATCTACTGGGGAACCATCACTTTAGCTTTGTCAATAATGTCTAGTTCCGCTTCGTCTTTAATCTTTGTAGGGGATTGGACCTGCATATGGTTTGAGCCAACTGACATGGAATGCATCGTCGTGCATGGTTCAGCTCGGAGGTAACTTCAACTTCATCGACACCTTGTTGATCTTTCTCTGGATAGAAAATGGTCCAAAGCTTCTAAAAGATATATCGCTTGCCCACTTGTTTGAGCTGTTGCTTCATTATCCGAAGATATAGCCAATCTCACATCCCTTCTATCTTTATTGGCCTATCGAGTGTGCCAAGCCTCCTACACTTTAGCCAGCCTGTCTTTGACTGATTCCAAGATTTTGTGATGGTAAGACTCCGGAAACCTATAAGCTTCAATGACTGAAAATGAGGTTGTGGTCAATAGCGACTAGAATGGTCTTCCAAACACTGCTTCATAATAAGTCCTGCCAATAGCTCAAGAAAACGAATCATTCAAGACTACTTGAACTAAAGGCAAATAAGCCCTCCAAAAATAGCTCGTAAACTTGGCATCACAATCCGACACTATGGTCCTAGGAATCCCACCAATTGGGTACCAATGCCGAATGAAGAAGTGGTCAACGTCCTCGGTGGTAACTTTGGCCCTACATGGAATAAGCATAACAAATTTGCTAAAACGATCAACAATTGTCAAACACTAAGTATTATGCTTACTCGGACCAAGAGGCAAGTTCGTCACAAAATCCATTGAAATGTCTTGAAAAGGTCCTTCGGGAATGGGTAAAGGCTGTAACAACCCTATCTTCTTTCCACGAGAAGCTTTCACTTTCTGACAAACCTCACATTCTTGCACATGAGTGAACACGTCTCCCCTCATCTTTGGCCAATAATATTGCCTTTCTATCTTCTCCAAAATCAATCAAGCCCCTATGACCACCGGTGATGGCATCATGGACATCATGGAGAAAGCTGCCCTGAACAACTTCATGACACAAAGGCGGGCTTTGTAGAAAAGCCAACCATCCCGTATCAAAAAGTGGTATGGTCATGTGGCGTCCAATGCATGTTCCCATTACGTACCAAATTCCTCGAAATCTACGTGCGTGTGCATATCATCTAGTCCCGTACCAACAAGATCTAGTCTAGTGGTCTAAACCGTAGTCATTATTCCCTTCCTGCTCAAAGTATCGACCCCTTGATTGGTCTTTCCTCGAAGACACTCAATCATGCCACCAAATTGCTCGAAAATTTGGCTCCAGCGGTGCTGACGATCACTCCACTACACTTGGCATTGTCTCAATCCAACGCAATTCCTGATGGTCAGAGTGAACCTCAAAGTCTTGCCCACCTTCAGTAGATCTATAAGATCTGCCGAGAGGTCAAAGAACTTGTCAACGTGGATGAAATATGCCTGGCAAATGTCCACAAACGACCGAATATCATAAGCTATTTACAATATCACCCACTTGACTATCTCGACCACTTTGGCCAGGTCAAGTCGGATGCCCTCGGCACTGATAATGTATCTAAGGTAGTGAACCTAGAACACATAAAACTCCTACTTCTTCTCATTAACATAGAGTTCGTTGCTTTCCAACAACTTCAAAACCTTCTCCACATCAATATCATGCTACTCTTCTGTAGCTGAAAATACAAGTATGTCGTCCAAAAATTTGAACACACTTGCCAATCAAGTCCTTGAATATCCGCATCATCATGCGGTTGAATTTGCCTCGGACATTCGTCAGGCCAAAAGACGTGACCACAAATTCATAGTGGGCCCGTTCCGTACAAAGGCTGTCTTAGGAATGTCCCCCTCAACAATCCGAACCTGGTGGTACCCACTTTTCAAATCTAATTTCAAGAACACCTTGGCTCCATTCAGCCTCTCTAAAATGTAGTCAACCGAGGCATAAGGAACTTACTTTTTATTGTTAGCTTATTGAGTGCACGATAATCCACACACAATCGAGAAGAACCATTCTTTTTCCTAACAAACAAGATCGGGGTGGCAAATGGTGACACTAGCACGTATTAGAGTCACAGTTTTTATTGATGATGGAGCTAGCCAGGCGGTATGGAAACTTACTGGGGGAATCCGAGCCTAGAAGGAGATCAACCTTGTGGTCCTCCAATCTAGACGGAGAGAGGCTGGGGAGGGAGATTGTCCCGAAGGAAAATCTTATAAACTAATCATTGGGAGCTTGATACTTCTTGGAAGCACTGACCACTGTTTGGGCAGTCTGGATATAAATCATTGTGCATTTCCGTATTTCTCGTTTAGCCTGAATGTGGCTTATGAGAGAAAAGTTCGGAATCCCTAGCTCATACTTAATGATTACGGGGGCTTTGGACAAATTTCGGGTAATCAGAAAGGTGTATATACCTAGATGAATCTAGGAACATGCCCAAATTCACCTTATAAGAAAGTGCAATTTATAACCTCATGGTAGTCATCCACAAGACAATAAACCATCAACTCCATCATGCAGAGTATGGACTAGATACTACGACATCCCCACTAACATCATCAGTGCTCAATAGTGCGTGTAGAACTTGGTATCAATATATGCTCCCACAGACACATCCCCCACGCACACACACAGCATACATTCATACAAACATCTGTGTACTGAGTTTCTGTCAGAGCTCCGAATATACAGGACAGACTCAGCCATAATGAAGCTTAGCACCAAGAATCATAACAAATAGAAAGAATTATTATGTGCAACTGACTGTGTGCAGCCGCCTGAGGGCAAGCGAAAGAGAGAGGCCTACGCAGCCACCGCCTGTGGGCAAGCGAAAGAGACGCAGTCTGGGCGCAGTCACGTGGCAAAGCAAGAGAAAAGAGGATCGCCTAGGCGCAACCGTCTGTGGGTAAACGTTGGAGAGGTCGCCTGGCGGACAGATGACCGAAGGTGGTCATGCACAGCCGCCTATAAACAAGAGGAGGTTCCCTCCCCACCATGACCCATACGTGGGTGCCCATAATGGGTGCCCACCCTACCAAGGACACCAAGAATTATTTGGGAGGGTGCCCACTCATTAATGAGTGAACCTGCAACCTTATAAAAACAAAGGTTAAAAAGAATGCTATAAAATAATCAAATGCATTACACTTACCACCTGTTCACACATAACAAAACTCGTCACAAGACAGAGCAAACTTCACGACTCACTGGCAGGCGTCGCTGCTCAGTAAGTGGCACGTCAAACAAGCAAACACAAGAATACAAGTCACGCGAAGACAGTTCCAGGCATGCAAAACATGAATGCATGTGCAAACAGTATCATGGACATATCTCCCGTTTCATGGAACAAGTACTAAACATTTCTCTCGGGCACAATGACGGCACGACAGCAAACATAAATCCCGGTCTTCCTATGGAGTGACAGTCCCATAAGTAAGAGACAGATCCAGGCACGAGCCTCCCTATGGAGTGACAGTCCCATAGGCACGACACGGCACAAATACTCGCTCTTCCATGGCGTGACAATCCCATGGATAGAACACAGTCCAGGTCATACACGGGTGGCACCAGTTTGGCTCCCATCCATACGACACCATCCTACTAACACGAATGGCACCAGTCTGGCTCCCGTCCATGTTATGCAAAATACTGGCTCCTTTACATGAGACACCGGCCTGGACACAAATCTGGAGATGGACCAAATGGTCGGCCAATTGGTGACGGGAGCAGCAGTAGAGAAATCTCGTGAAGCCATGTCCTCTGACAAGAAACCTTCTCTGAAGGAAAGGGGATGAAAAAAAATCAACAAGTTCTCCTCTCAGGCTGTACACAGCAAGAAGAAAGGGAGGGAGGGTGGGAAACTGAAAGGAGAGGAAGAAGATCTCTCCAAGATGTAGTTCCCTGTCCTCAGCACCTAGAAAAGGGCTTCAGCAATCTTTGCTTCTACGCTAAAATCTGTAGAAAACGCAGCAAACTGTCGAAGCCTCTGCTCCCAAACATAAAACACAGCTTTCTTTCTCTCACAGGTCAACGTTTTTCTCTGATACCATGCAAGAAAGTGAAAAATATAAAACAAAGATGTAGGCCCAGGTACAAGACCTGTAAATGCTGGAAACTGATGTTTATTGCTGAAATCTGAGCACGAGGGAAGCCCGTAGGTGCTGTACAATGGTGAGAAGCAGTAGCAGCTACTAATGACCTCAACTGAATGCTGAAAAATGAGATGGACTAAGGGAAAGGGAGCCAACCCTTATATACTACCTCAGGATGCTGGTCGGACAGTTGTAGCAGGCTGACAGCATGGCTGTAGCATTAAATGCTACATAAAATGCCTAAAAATACCAAAAAAATGGTAGAAAAATGCTGAATAATCTCTGCTAAGATATGCCAATGCAGGGCCTCATAAATGGCCAATACAAGCATGAAAAAGATGATGTAGACCCTCTGAAGATGATATAATCCAACAGTGCCCCAGATTATGACCTGTCTACAGCCCCTTCACCTCGGCGTTTTTCAAATTCACAGCCCTCTGGTTTCTGCATTTTCTGGACAATTGCTGCTGGTTGCTCTACCTTCACCTAGGATTCATCGCTTTCAACCTAAAGGTATCTTCTCATCAGCGTTTTTTCAACAGAGGTGTGGAAGCTGGTTGGCTTGTATTTTCAAGTTTGCAGCCCCTTGGCCCTTGGTTGTGGGTTGGCCACCCGTATTTTTCTCCGATTTTTTCCCTTTTTCTTGGATTTTTTCCCAGGTCGGGTGAGCTTGCTCGAGTCAACCACCTCATATGGTCCAATCGGCCAGCCCCATCTTCATCTTACATCTTTATAGGTGGGCTGGCCTCTCCCCTTTCAATCATTGATGTGTGGTTCATGTGTTGACACACTCTCACCTTTTGTATCCTTCACTTATGAGACTAAGTTAGTCTCTTGCTCGGGATTGCTTTCACCGCAGTATATTCAGCTTATTAACTTCATCTCTCTCTCTCTCCCTTGCACTCTCAGTTCAGCACACTCTAGTGGTCATCTTGCTTCCGCTCTGTGCACTCTTTCAGAACCTTGGCTGACTCGTCTCGGACTAGGGCTCACAAGGGACCAATTTCCACTCCAAGTCCTGCACCTGCTGTGTCCACGTGGCATCCAAGTGCAAGATGCGCATGACATCCCCTTATGCTTAACTTGACGGAAGTTGCATAGCCTCCAGATTGTCCGTCAATACGGCAAATAGTCATCGAAAAATTCTTTGTCAAGACAAACTACTTCATGTGTCCCTTGGTCTTGAAACTTTGTGAGGAACTATCTTTGTCTTCACCTTGAAGCAGTGCAGAATGATTTACTCAGGAACCATCACTTCAGATTCGTCAATAATGTCTGCTTTGTCTTTAATCTCTAAAGGGATTGGGCCTTCCTATGGTTTGAGCCAACTGACATGGAACACATGGTATGTGTTCCAGCTCGGAGGTAACTTCAACTTCATCGACACCTCATTGATCTTTCTCAAGAAAGGAAATGGTCCGAAGCTTCTAAAAGATAACTTTGGGCATCGCTTGCCCACCTGTTCAGCCGTTGCTTCATTACTTGAAGATATACCCAATCTCCTTCCACGAACTTCACATCCCTTCAATCTTTATTGGCCTATCGAGTGTAGGCCTCTTGCACTTTAACCCGCCTTCATGTTGGAAGGTTTTGAAGGCCTTTTGGATGCATTCGATGGGGTTACATGAGTTGAATAACACTAGATATGCTTGCTGTAATTTCTTGTTATTTACTATTATGAGGCCTTGGGGATGCCGATTTTGCGTGTATTTGGAATATACACTTCATGGAAGCCATGTGCTATGATTGGTAGGCTCATTTGAGGGTATTACATGTGGATTTAAGGCTATAATGCTCAAGTATGCACTCTTGAGCCGAAATTCCAGATTTGAGCCTCCTTATTGGAGGTGAATCACGCATGATATGGATCCTTGACAGAGACCTCACTCATTGGATTAGATTTGGCATCTATTTTGGTTTTGAGGACAAAACCATTTTGAGTGGGGATGGTTTGTAATGTAGCGGATTCACATGCCTTGTAAAGGTTGTCAAGCCTTGTAAATAATGGACCAAAGGGGCCAAGGGCGGGCCAAGTATGGGGGCCAAGAGAATAAGTCTGAAAAGAGGCAAGATTATAAAACAATTATAATCTTAATTGGCAATAACTGATAATCACTAATCATTTTACTAATGACCTCCTTGCTCAAACAAGCTTTCATGGTGACCTTCTCCCTCATGAGATGGTGCATGTGATGTGATAAGTGCAACCGTGTACACTCCGGTTTGAGTGCAAACCTTCTTTCTTGCATTCTCCCAATCGATTTGTCACCTGAAAGGAATTGTTCAGCTGTTCCACTGCAAACAATCAGCATGGGCTGCAATATAGCCTTTGCAAATTTGAGTGTAAACCTTCTTTCATGTACTCCAGTTTGAGTGTAAACCTTCATTCTTGCATTCTCCCAATCGATTTGTGACCTGAAAGGCATGGTTCAGCTGTTCCACAGCAAACAATCAGCATGGGCTGCAATATAGCCTTTGCAAATTTGAACTTCAATGTGTGCCCCTCCCATGGAGGTTGCAGACCAAATTCAACTTGCCATAGGCAAAACCAGCCCTCTGTGGACTCTTTTGGACAGCACTACCCCCTTCTCAGGTTCAAATCCTTCCCTTATCTACGTGCATCAAAGACATGAAAAGCACCATGAAAACTCAACATGTACACAGCAAAAGCACCTGCTTTTTCATGGATACGCAGCAGTAGAGCTCTGTTCCAGCATACCCAACCATGCCAACCTCTCCTTTCATGCCAGGTTCCTTTTCGCCCTCCGCCCTAGTGTCCCATACCACCTTAGACCTTGCAAGACTAGAAAGCAAGCCTCTTGGCCTGAATCCAAAAGACCTTGGCGACAGATTTTCTCCTCTCCTTTCAGAGTTCCTCCTGCTTCGTGTACTAGCAGGTCTTGCTCTGATACCGATGTAAGACCCTCATCTAGCAGACACCTGCAGTTAAGCAAATCAAAGGAAACATAAAGAAACTGGCATCTAGCTCACTGCCCAACCAAAGAGCCAATCAGGCTCACCCCCGAGCACAGAGGTTACAAGCATCAGAGACATGGCTCTGCACGTGCAAAGCCTTGGCATCCCATACCACCGGGACACACCTCTCCAGTGTACACACAGAGTAGTCTCCCAGGCCTCAAGTAAGGAGCTCTCTCTCAAGATGACTCCAAAAGTCACTTATATAGGCCTCCTATAAACCAGGAGCCATAAATAGCCCATGCCTCACAAATAACTTCTAACGGCGGATGGAACACGTGCCCACTTACACAAGAAGCAATTCTCAACATACCAAACTCATGTGAAATGCAGACGAAAGGTATCAAATGGGCCAGAAGTAAGTGATGATGCACTATTTAATTAGTCTAACTGAAATCTCACCACTTCAAAACAAGAAGCCACAAAAAACAAGATTGTATGTCTGACCAGGACCAAAAGAGAAAAACATAGCTAGAAACACCATTTAAATTGTTATGTGAAACTTCCTCCATCAGAAAACAAGAAAATACTATTGTTATAACAACCACTCAACATAGGAGAGAAGAGGAAGTAAACAGCCAAGAAAACAATGCAACTTTTCAAATTAGCAGTTGCAGGATGAAATACCTGTTGGATGGATGGAAAGACTCCTCCATCAACTTCGATCCCTAAGTTCCGCAACAAAGTAGCCATATCTATGCAACTAGCAGCAGCGTCCTCCAGCTCAGACCATATACGACCACGTACATGTTCTTTGTAACCAAGGTTTTGTTCCTCCTGAGCAAGCCAGAGCCCCCCCCCCCCCCCCCCCAAAAAAAGGTCAAACTTTACAAACTCGCATTGGAGAAAATATACATTGCACAAGGGAGTCACTTATGAACCTTGATACCAAAGGATTTAGAATGCCAACAGTTAGTACAATGGTAAGCTGTGATGCGGACATGGAAAAAATATCACAACAACAGGAACATGAACTCCATTGCAAGAAAATTGTTATATACCACATCAACAACGTGCAACATTCAGAGAGAGACTTTCAGAGAAGAATTAGTGGCCCCACAAATGCATTAATGATGCATCAAATAGCAAAAACATCTTCTTGAAATCAAGAGGACTCCATGCTGCCACACTGCCTTGCTCAGATCAACCCAAAAAACCTACCGCTGTCCCTCAGCATCACTCTGACAAAAGCACAAAACTACTTACAACCCAAACAAAGATATAAGCAAACATCCAAGTAGAGCAAAGCTTAACCTTCTTAATCAAACTCCTTGTGATCTCAAGGATTGTAAATGATAAAAAATTTGGAAAAGCTCGACATCAAAAGGTCACTGCATTCTTCAGAAAAAAAGACATTCAAGTTCAAGACCAAAGCACACCTATTCTCATGAAAAATAAAGCTAACTGTACAGAGGCATAAAGAGTTACCTTCCGTTGAATCTGCCTAATCTCCTCAAGTCTCTGTTTCTGCCTGCTCTCCATCTCCATTCTGCGTTCAGCTTCAACCTTCCTTTTCTTCCGTTGGCGTTGAGCTTCCTGTGCCTGATCATAATGGCACCAGGCAGCCAGGCAAAAAGGGCTTTACATAGTCGATAACCACGGTAGACTTGTTAAACACTTGAGTGTAATGTTAAATACTTGAGAAGACAGCAACAGAGTGAACATAGCCCACTGGTAAGTAATTCAAACCTTATTAACAGTTGAAGATAATCTAAAGACATAATAAGGACTAAATTCGAGTTCTTTATCAGGCAACAAAAACAAAAGATATCAAGCATGATTGAAGACTTGAAGTATTATTGGCTTATGCTACACCCTAGGCATTGTATCCTCTCCTCTGTCAGAATATGCAGTGGAGATGAAGACAAAATCTGAGAACACAAGAGCAAGTGCAGAAAAAATATGGCAATGGAGAGAGAGAGAGAGAGGCGTATAACTCTGCTCTATATACACAAAGAAAATCTCGAAAACTGATACAATGGCATGGGGGCTATGGGGCCATTTTTATATCCCCCCAAGAGAGCAGTCGGCCAGTAGAAGGGGCAGCTTTTCAACCAAAACTCTGAAATTTTGAAAGTGAGTGAACACCTCACTCTTCTCCTTCATGAAATATACCCACACTTTCCTCGTGTGGTCATCAATGAAAGTCACATAATACCTGCAGTCTCCCATAGATATGGTCTTCGTAGGACCCCATACATCTGAATGCACAACATCTAGTGCATTTCTGCTCACATATCTGTTATGTGGAAACACATGCTTTGTTTGCTTCCCAAATTGGCATGCTTCACATATTTTGTGCATACCTTCCACTTTAAATTTTGGCAGCCCGGTCACAATTCCTTTTGTCTGCATAGACTTCAATCTCTGCACATTTACATGTCCAATCCTTTTATGCCAAATGTCTGTGTCTGCAACAATTCCTGAACCATTTGCAAACATCGCAGCACTCATTTCAGGCATGTCTACATTCAATGTAAACATTATGCCCACTCTGTTGCCTTTTGCAACCAACCTGCACTTGTCTTTAAAATCTTCAACATAACACCCATCACGGTTAAACCGAACCTGCAAACCCTGCTCAATCATCTGGCCAACTGAAACCAGATTCTTTGTTATGTTCGGAACGTGAAGTACATCTGCAAGGTACTTCACTTTGCCATCCTACATAGACAATGACACATCTCCAACATGGATGAGCAGTGCCATCCCCTGTTTCCACAAAACCTGGTCTTTCCGGGTTTTTCATCTCCTTGAACCACTCCCCATGACTCGTCATGTGGTTCGAAGCGCCTGAATCCACATACCATACATTATCTTTTTGTGCTGCATCAACATTTTCAGACATGGCATTCACGACATGCTGCATAACAAACAACCTTTCATTATCCTCATTATTTCTGCTTGAGGATGCATAGTTGTTTTGCTGCACTTTCCCATTTTGCATGTCAGCCTGCTTCTTACAACATTCTGCCTGCACATGTCCAGGCTTACCACAATAATAGCATTCACGTGCATCATTATATTGCCTTTGCCAATTTCCACGGCCTCTTTGACTCCCCCTGTCTCTGAATTTGCCTCTTCCACCTGCGTGTTGTTGTTGTTGTTGATTCCAGGACTATTGTTGTTGCTGCTGCTGCTGCTGCTGGCCACCATAATTCTGATTACCTGTTCGGCCACCTCCTTGACCGCATCCACGGCCTCCTCTACCTCGTCCTCTTCTTGAACTCGTGTAGAAAGCCTGTTGCTCTGAACTCTTTTTGCTTTGTGAAGACTGTTGGTCTTCACCCAAGCTCTTCTCTTCGATAATCAGCATAGACACCAAATCTGTAAAGTTGGGAATGTTTTCCCGAGTCTGAATGGACGTCTTGAACGCCTTGTATTGTGGCCCGAGACCACGTAGACAGACTTCCACCTTGTCATCATCACCTACTGACACACCAATAGATGCAAGGGATTCCACAATACTCTCTATCTTCAGCGCATAGTCATTCACAGACATGCTCTTTTTCTCCACAGTATGAAGTTCATTCTTCAACTGTATCTTACGTGCCTTGGTATTTGTTTCATAGAGCTTTACCAAGGTGTCCCACGCTTCCTTGGGGGACTTGGCATCCTGAATGTGCCCAATCATGGTGTCCTGTATACTAATGGATAGCCAATACATAACCTTCCTGGCTCCTTGGTTCCAGTCTTTAAACTCTTTCACATCTGCAGCAGTCGGATTTATATCCGGTATCTCCGGTGCCTCTTCATGCTCACCTTCTATGTAGTCCCAATAGCCTTTTCCCATCAAGAAATTTGTCAACCTGAACCTCCAAGCATGGAAGTTATTCTTATCAAGCTTCTCAGCACAATCTGAGTTATCCCATCATTTGACATCTTGCCAAACACGCAATTTTACCAGAAACTGCACTCTGGTTTTTCTGCACAAATTGCTATATTTTCTGCACAGCGGTACTATAGTACTCTCAAATGTCACAACCAGTGACTTCAATATGCATACATACACCCAATGGCAACTGTAGACCTCTTTGCAGCACCCAGTGTCTGCACAGTCAATCTGTCTTCCTGCAGTTTTTAAAACAGAGTTCTGCAGAGAATCGATGACTTACCCGTAGTGATCGAAATCGCTTGCTTTCTGAAAAACGAAGGCCCAGACGTGCCCGAAACGCGTTTTCGGCCCTGAAAACGTAGTCCGATAGGACAATATAGTTGCCCTATAGCTTTACTCCCGCGAAGAAAGCTCCTCAATCAGAGATCGTTGCCGGTGCCTCCCGTAGAGCTCCCGACAAGGGTGTAGTCACCAACACAACTAGGGAAGAGTAGTTGAAGCTCTTATCCTCGTACCGCTTCCTGTGGTTCTCTTGCTTGCAGCTCAGCCCTTAGCACGAACCAGGCTCTGATACCATGAAAAGATGTAGGGGGAAGAGAGCTTGAGCTCTTGCAAGCACACACACACTCACAAAACCCTAATAAAGAACACACAAGGTGAGAGGCTGAAAATCTTCTTCTTCTCTACTCAACACTCAACACACCATATACAAGAATAAGAGTATACATAATATGAAAGGTACTCAACTAATACATACACGAGTTCTCTATAGTGTGAACCCGACTAAATGAGCTGGCGCTATAACTATGCCAGTCTCTAGAATGGCTGTCACACAGCCTGTCATCCCACTGGCCGCATATCACCCAAGATCTCACCAACCATGCCAGTGGTGTAAGTGTGGGGCCTATCCCCCAGGTGGGTCATCAGTGTCCACCGCCTCACTAGACGAGCTCGATATCTCAACACTGAAGAGGGCACTGACTCTTTCAAATCTCTGTAGGCTACGCGCATGTTGCCAAGAATTGTGCGGATTCTGTGCATATGATCAAAATCTTCTAATTTTGATATGTCTAATAAATCATTTGCACCTTGCGCTCACACACGACGCTGGGCATTTTCCCATATTTGCATTACACAGTCACGCATTAGAGATGACTTCTAACACCTCCTCTCAACTCCGGGCTGTGGAACCATCCCCAGGGAGCTGGAGTGCTGCCGGAGCAACGCTCGAGATAGCAACTTCGTGAAAAGGTCCACCACACTGTCCTCCGTCGAACAGAACTCTAGCAAGATGTCATCAGCAACGATCTTTTCACGAACAAAGTGCCTCTAGATGACCAAGGATTCCACCAGTGAAAACCCAATCCTGCCAAGTAACCTCTGCAACTTCACCACCTAGCAAGCAGCACCACAAGCAGCCCGGTACTCTGCCTCTGTCGACAAGGCAAGAGATAGCTGCCTATTACTACTCCATAAAACTGCTCCTGAGCCGAGGGTAAACTGTCACCTAAAGTAGATCTCCTCGTGTCTGGATCTCGTCCCCAATCTGAGTCACTCCACCCGTGGAGTCGGACTCCATCCGTCAACCCCCCTCCTGCGTAAAAGAATCCAAGATCCTTCGCATGCTGCAGAAACCACAAGATATGCAATCCTGCCTCCCAAAGAGTCATCTGCCAACATGAGCTCAACAGCCTCATCAGGAAGCTCCCGTCCAATCTGATATACATCAACCAAATCACTGAACCATTCTGCTTCCAAGTCAGAGAGACACCATACTGCTCACAAGGATCAACAACTATTACGGTGGGATGCCAAGTCCTGGAAACCTGCTGAAGACCACTCAAGGCCTTCGGAAACCTGTAACCAACCCCCTCTGAATCCGGAACCACAAAACCTGGAGAATGTGCAACATCCACCTCCTTCTGCAAGTAATCAACTGCCACCTGCCTAGCTTTCCAAGAGGTCCCCGTGGAAAGAACTTCCTCATCTACAGGAGTTTCTTTGTCTCGAATACTACGAGACATCAGAGCATAAGTTACTTGTAAAGTTTCCTCTGACTACTGACAAACACAAGAACTACCGACATCTGTACTAGAAAGTTCCTGCCAACTGCTGCCATCAACTGGCAAGCTATCCTCCATCTGGTCTCGGAAAGCCTGCACTTGCAACGTACCCACACTTAAGTGGCCATTACCAGACTACCACTCAACACAAAACTGAGGACCTACGAGAGAGAGTGCTGAAAGTTTGTAAACTCCATTCTCCACTCCGCCTTCCCAAACTACCTGGCCTGTTGCCTTGTCCCGGAGAGCAACAAAATGCTCATCAAACTCCACCCGTACGCCAGTCTTGCAAACCTGATGCACTAACAACAGATGAAAACCAACTGATGGAACATACAACACCTGGGAGGAATGCTTCCCTCCTCTGCCATCAGGAACTATCTCCAACCTGCCCTCACTGTGAACTAGGATAGTGGATGTATCCCCAGTAAGAATGTGACCAGAATACCTACAGAGATCTTGTAAATCTGAACGGGAAGGAGTCATGTGCCTCGAAACACCATTGTCTAGAATCCACTGCCAAGTATCCGTAGCGGTGAGTACTCCAACCTCCTCCTTGCCCGAAAAAAATGAAACATCGGTGTCCATCACCTCCAAGTGCACAAATGCTGGAGTCTTCACGATTGCTGCTGAAAATTCTTCACCCTTCTCGGTGTTCCGCTTGGGACACTGCCTCCAATAGTGGCCTTTCTCGCCACAATCATTACAAGTCCAATCATTACAAGTCCTCTCTGCCTTCAGTTTCTCGCGGTCTGAGTCGGACTTCTTCTCAGAAGACTTCTCCGATGAAGCCATCCCTTTGACCTTGTTACGGCCTTTCGACCGTTGGCCAATTAAGGCCTCCGAACCTCCGTCCTGTGGAGGGTTCGTGAATCTTTCCTCTTGGTCCAAGACGTTGGGCACAAGCTCCTCCCACGTGATGGTGCTGAGCCTGCCACTGGTAATCAAAGACGAGTAGAATGCTGAGTACTGAGAGGGCAAATGTGACAGAAACGTGATGGCCATATCCTCTGATGATATCTCCTTCCCAACCTGAAGAACTTCGTGCTGAAGAGCCTGCAGCTTGTTAATGTGCTCCCGCATTGTCGATGACTTTGCAGGGTTCATAACCCGCATCTGTACTTCCAAGGAAATCCTCTTCATGGGCAATACCCTCTTATAAAGAGAAGCCAAATGCTGCCATATACCTCTGGCTATGCTTTATATGATTGATTACTTACAGTGTGCAGTTGAGGAAGATAAATGAACGGACCCTGGCATTGACACGATCCCATAACTATGCCTGTGCCTCACAGTCCTTTCGAATCGACGGTAACTCCCCTTCCTCTACCTCCGGCCGTGGAACCCCAACAACGATGAAATCAGCAAGGTCGTATGACTCCAAAACAGATTCCATCATAACCTTCCATATGCCATAATTGTTCCCGTCCAACTAACGGTCTACAGGGAACGTGGGGAGCGTAGGGATCTTCACATGCTTCTCGGCCATCTCAAGTAAATCTGCCATTGCGGGGATGTAACTGAAAAGGGTGGCTAGGTTGGAAATAAAAACTTACACCTGCAAGTGGCTGTCCAGCAAATCAGCCCGCCTTCCACTTGCTTCTCTTCTTCCCGAACAGTCCACCAATCAGCAACACAACAGTCCCCCTCTTGCTCACAAAATTCCCAAGATCTATCAAGAGCCTAGAGCTCTGATACTATGTCAGAATATGCAGCGGAGATGCAGACAAAATCTGAGAACACAAGAGCAAGTGCAGAAAAAATAAAAGAGAGAGAGAGAGAGAGAGAGAGAGAGGCGCGTAACTCTACTCTATATACAAACTGATACAATGGCATGGGGGCTATGGGGCCATTTTATATGGCTCCAAGAGAGAAGTCGGCCAGTAGAAGGGACAGCCGACAGCAGGCACCCAACTGCAACACCAATCGGCCAGCAGAATGAAGTCGGGGGTCCACGACCAGATCACATCAGTCTGCCTGCTCCAGAGGGTGAACCCATGCAGTCGGCCAGCTACTGGGACATGCTGCCATCATAGGGCAGACACCCAAGCCATGGAAAAATAGGGAAAAATGGGAAAAAATATGGAGAGTGGGGAAAAATGAGAAAACACCTAATACGGGCAGGCACACCCACAATAGAGGCCCTGGTGTGTATGTATAGACAGGAGATGACTTCTAACATCCTCTCCCCCCCCCCCCCCCCCCAACCAAAAAAAAAACACAGAACGAGATTTGAAGTGCAGCTAACAACTCTTATCAAAATCAAACCTGTCTTTGCAGTTCTTGCTGCCGCCGAGCCCACTCTTCCTCCTCTGCATGTCGAAACTCTTTGGTTTCTTTTATTCTCTCTCTGTCAACAAATAAATCATCAGATGATGATTTCAGGCCTGCTTCTGCTGCAACTTGTTGCTGTTGAAGATAATCATCCCCCCTTTCCGACAGAAGAAAACCCTCCTCTGTTGGTAGCAGCCCACTTACATAATCACCGCTAGATCCTATTGGGACAGTGCTTAGATGTGAATTGCTTGTCCTCTCCTCAACAGACACTGCATCATTGCCTGAACTGATAGATGCAGTTTCTGATACAGAAATCCCTTCACCAGCTAAATCTGAGACATCTTCTGATCTTGCATCAGGACAATCATGATTCGAATCCTGGTGGTCAAAAAGAGTAGCTGGCCTCTCCTTCGGAAAGAGCAAATTTGAAGGATCAGACTGTCGAAGCTCTGACTGCGCTTGTTTGTTCATTTCATTCTGTTGGGCTTGACCTTTTGTTTTCCCATATAAGCTTTGCCTTGCTGCATTACCAGCTGGATTTGAAGCACTTGTGCTCTCTTCACTTTCTGCTCTGTACCTACCTCCATTGAATGCATCTCCCAGCCGCTTTTTAAGAGCAGCTTTCTCCCAATCTTGCCGAACCTTTCCATCCAAATCCTCAATAATTTCACAATCAGAAGAGCTGCTTGAAGATTTCCTCATTATGTTTAGGTTGAACATGTTATGAGCAGGCCTCTTCTCACCCTTAGTTACCCTTTGATGCAAACACCAGGACAACCGACTTGGCCCAGGCTCCATGGGCTCCTTATTCATAACAAAGCAATCATCTTCATCAGAATTATCTGAAAACTCTGAATGACCTGCACTGAAGCCATCAGCACTTTGCCACCCAGATGGCCTGTTGGAGCAGCTCTGAAACTTCCTAGAGCCAACATAACTATCATCAACATTGTCACAAAAACCAGCCAAATTGGAGGTGTCATGATTTTCAGCTTCACCACTTTCATCATCGTCCTCAATTATGATCACATCCGGTACTCGTTTTGTAGGCCTCATTCGTCTGGTTTCATGACCTGTCTTGTCAATCATGTAAAAATTTGGTCCAACATTTTCCTCCCATTTAGTGTTTTTGTCCTCCTCACCAGGGTCAGTTCTATGCTTTTCAAGCACCTTCATTTTCCCATTACACTTTCATGGAAGGACCATCCATATTTACAAAACTATTTTACCTGCTTGGTGCCACAGAATCCATTTGTGATAGCAGTATGCTTCTCCCCAACCACAAAGCTTCAAAATTTGCATACAAGGGTTGATGAGCACGTCTACAATCCCTCACCACCTCCTTCAGATGGAGTAGTGTATCATGCTATGCTAAGCTGTGGCATGTTCTTTTCCCTGAGCGAGAGCATCTCTCATCATGTTCGCCTTCACCGCAACTTGCTGTTACAACTATGGTAGTGCTTGCAAGCTGCCTTTGAAGAATATGGACTTTGGTCTAACTTGAAGCACCCTTTCACTGGTAGAACCTACATTTGGCCAAAAAAACTTAATATTGCAATTCCCATAAGACCAAAACTCCATCAAATAGTTCCTACAGCCTTATAACCTAAGTAGAAACAAACATGGCACAGTGAACACTTAAAATTCGAAACTGACAACCCTAAAATTACAAAACCTGTTTAGCATTTAAAAAACCCATAAATCGTAAAGAAAATCAGTAGAAACGAGAAAAACTTAAGGAAAGTTTTCCCACTCCTCCTCATTCTCCAGTCTCTGACTTCCTCTGATTCTACTCAGTTGGCATCATCGCAGCTAAATGTTCCTATGTATTCACCTTATCGAATTAAAGAAACCATGGCCCCTATTTCCCAATTTAATTTTCACATACCCCCCCCCCCCTTTTTTTTTACTTCCAACCCCCAGTTTGCAGTTTACACAAGACAAAATTTCCAAAACACGCTTTTTCAGAACGGAATGAAGATCCTGGATTGCCTGTCTAAGTGACAACAGATATTGCGCTGGAAATAAGTCCTAGCAATTGCACAAGCTATATATAATGCAGAGACTATATTAAGAAATTTTCCGCCAAATTTGAAAGGAGGGTGTTGCACAGATGCCATAGAAGAGAAGTTGGAAACCGCAGGAGCCTTTAACCACAGCCTAAGTACACCAAAACTAGGTGAAATGTAACCTTCAAATGAGCAAAATCCGAGAAGAATTGAACAAATCTAGCAGACGATTAATCTTTATAAAAGCGAGGGATTTCTGAACGAAACTGGTGATAGTCATCCTAGCACTTATCATTGATCACATTCACGACCAAAGAGAGAGAGAGAGAGAGAGAGAGAGAGAGAGAGAGAGAGATTTCAATGATACCGTTGTCAAGCGTTGTTGCACAGCTTACTGCCGAGACTCCGGCAAAGCTCTGCTTGATGCTGCCTGGCTCGACGAAGAGGAAAGATCAAGAAGAACTATTCGTCCTGTATATTAGGGATATGAAGTAATATCGATGTCACTGTAATAACCCTATAACATAACTCAAGCAATTGATTATAATGAGCTAAATAGTATTTAACAACTTTGCAATATGAACGCTATGAATTTATGGTGGGGTATCCATGTCCTTCTTCATTTCGGCTTGTTTTTATGTACCCGATGGTGCAATCTTACATAATATAACAGGAGAAGAAGAGAGTTGACTTTTCCTTCTTCTTAGGTGGCCAGTTTTTTAGCCCTGCCGCAAGGGCAATAATCGTCACGGCTCAGGGGTAGTAAACCAGAGAATATAATTGCATCTTCTTCAACTTTCAAATGCCGTTTTGAGAGAGAGAGAGAGCCGTTTGGAACGAAATGCAATAGGCTACTTCTCCGGCGATCCTAACAACATTGGGGTGGTGGTTGTGGGCCGCTCGGCCTAAACTGTCACCCATTTTCCGAGTGCCAGGAATGGCTCTCCTTGAGCTGGACGGAATGCGAGCAAAGGTAAAAGTTGCCTAGACTGGCAATGGTAGTGCGGGCGTCGCCCACCGACAAACTTTTTGCTAGTGGAAACCCTGCAGTCCATGGGGAGGTGGTGGCTGTGGGTGATGGGACCAACGATGCCCCTATGATGTACAAGGCGGACATAGGCCTCTCCATGGGGGAGGTCAGGGTAGTGAGTAGTGCAACAGTAAGCATGGCATAGCTGTGCTGCCGCCAAGAGCAAAAGGAGGTGCCGTTAAGGTTGAGGTTGGAGAGCGGAGCGGTGGAGGTCGGGTGGACAAGAATCTGAAAGCGGGGGTGAGGCTTTGCGCTCGCGCAACGACGCTGAATCACGTGGACGCGATAAGGGAGCGGGGCCACTATTTGCAAGATGGCTATGGGGTGCCAAAGAACGTGCTTGACGGGTGGCATCTCGTTTTGGTCGGCAATAGCAACTGGCTTATCAAGGGCCAATGATGGCGACGATGTTTCAAGGTCGGGTGGAGGTTGGCATTGTAGTAGAGATCCCAAAGGTGTTGCTGCGCATGCTAAGCTCACCCTTCTTTCTTAGCATGCGCAGCTTTCCTTCCACCAACCTGACGCCCAGGTTTTTATGGGTCGTCCCTCCTTTCTTCGTTCTCTAGCCCCCTCTGCCAGCACAATCAACACAGGCCACAAAAGGTCTTCCGCATGGCATCTGCAGAGCAGCCCATCGTGATAGGCCTGGAGGTTGACTTCGGGTGCAGCAAGAGCACGTTTATGGGCCAACAACTCAGAGAGACGGAATATAAAGAGAGACTGTGAAAGAGAAAGAAGTCTATTGTTGCTGGTGGGGGTTGACTGCTGACTAACGATCTGAGTGGCAATTGGCGAATAGCTCAGAGAGTGAGAATGACAGAGAGGGACTATGAAAGAGAGAAGAAGTCTATTGCTAGTGACTCTGTGTGGGCGAGCTGAGTGGACAGCTGTGTGGCGAGTCTATAGCAACTGTGTTGGATATCAGACGACAAGGGCAAGCAGACATGGCGCACATGGACCTCTCTCCTGTTACTGTTCGAGCGTTCGCCTTTGTTCGGGCCTCGGTCGCACTCGCCCGGCCTGTTGTCACCGTTTCGGAACAATACAACACTCGAGTCTTGCCGGAGCTGCTTCCGAAGCCCACCACGTTGTCGAAGAGAACCCCCAACCGCCGCCTCCATCGTATCTTCGTCTCCCTCCCCGTCCAGAGGACGGGTAGTACCATATAATTTTTCCTTATGTTTAAATAATAATAATTTATGGATACATTTTTCTGATCATTTTAATTGACTGGGAGTTATGAATGTCTACAGAGAGTAGAGGCATTAAGGCGAATTTTTAAAAAATAGTTTAAAATAAAAATTACTTTTTTTGGAAAATATTTATATTATAACGAAAGCTCCTATTTACAGCACAGAGTTTTCTTACAAAGCTTCCACCAAAAGTACTTGGATCCCAAAGCTACTCTAACTCATACTTATTACAATTTAGTAAATTGTAGAGCAAATCCCATCTTTCATTCTCCCAAATAAAAGAAGATTGGCTCCAAGATACATGATAACCTAACTGCATACAAGCTATCATCATGGGCTCAGCGGTGAAGCCCTTAGGTGGGAGCTTTTCCAACACATATTTGCATGACCAAACCTTAATTAAAGGACTAGTTCCCAAGGGATTCTCCACAAATGCCACAAATGTATAAATTGGATGTTTTCCCTTTAGGTACCATCTTTTGGTAACTTGGGCAACTTGATCTTCACCTCCTCAGTTAGGGAAACTTGCATACAATCTTATGTTAGGAATTCCTAGTATGTACCAAGGTCTGCTGCACTGCAGATCATCTGATTCCATCTTGAAGGTATTGAATTGCCTGGAGAGTGTTAGCATCATTCAACTTGTTAATATAATATACAGATTTGCACAAATGACAACATTTATACATTGTTTCAGTGACATTCAAACTAGTTCCCCTCCCCCCATGAAACACTAAACTATTAATTAGTTTAAAATGAAAACTTTGTTAAAAAAATGGTTATCCATTAATTAGTTTTTGTCGCTATATAGATTTCTCTAATGTGTTGAGGCTTTTTCAACCCTAGGAAATAGATGATATTGGGAATGTTTGTTGCAAGCAATAAAAACTACTGAGTTTCGTCTATCACATTCACAAAGACGCAAAATGATAATCAGGCTATTGCTATAAACTCTCTCGCTAATTAATAGAAAGTAGCTCTCACTCTAGCAAAAGCAAAACAATGATATCTAGTGGCACACTGGGTATACTCTCGCACTAAATATACATACATATAGTTAACCTTTCTCTCACAATCAAGGACTTTAGTACATAGCGAGAGGGAATCTCTCTCTCTCTCTCTCAAATGCAATTGAATAGGGTGGAGATGGTAATTTTTTCCATATGAATATTTCTCATGTTCTATTTTTAAAAATTCCGTATGAATATTTCTGACGTTCTATTAAAAATATCTATGGAGGCAAATCTGTTTAGGAGAGCTACAAAATTTCAAAGCTAGTAGGCTTTGTAAATTTCTAATTATAACATTTTACGAACAAGATAAGTGCTATATGCATAGGTGATATGTAATATTGCTGACAACGTCTCCAAAAATGGGCCTTTCCACATTTATTATTCTCCTCTCTCCCTGTTATACTCTCTATGTGTTCCATGTCTTCAATGGTTTCACCTCTTCTTCTTTATTGTTTCATGCATCTCTCTCTCTCTCTCTCTCTCTCTCTCTCTCTCTCTCTCTCTCTCTTGCATCACTTGAAATCTACACATACTAAAAGCCCTTTGTGCTTTGCAAAGATCAATCTATATCAATACGGTTTGTTTTGTTTATTTTGTTGCACATAAAATATTAATATTTTTCCAGTACATATTTGTGGATACTACGGAGTATGAACGATTCATTAACTTTTTTTAGTTTACTAGGAGTAGACAAGCCAAAATTATAGAGTATTCTTTCCTTAAATTTGCACGCATGTCAACATGAACAAAACTTATATTTTAAACTTGAAATTTTTAGTACAATTGTTACTCCAACCAATTCCAATGTGAAATTAGTATTAAATTAGTATTATAATTAATCGCATTACTGAGTCTAAAGGTGTGGTATTAAAATATAATTATTTTCATAGTATTAATAATGTTGGTGAGCTAGTGTCTAAATTAGGAAAGTTGAAATAATAGGTTATTAGCATATGGCAATAACTTTAGAACCAAAATGTTAATGCATTTATAGGCATGAAATTTTATAGGTTGTGGAAATGGATATGCAATGGTGCTCGCACATGTTCATATTCAACTAAGAAATCTCCATCATAAAGTTGTTTTGACAAAGATTTTGGGGTGGATGGTATGCAAACTTTAGTAAATAATTAGTTTATTCATGAAGTGATTATATCAGCTTTAATTACTTATTGGTACAAAATGATTCCTTTCATCCTAAATAAAGCTTGCCTCTTTTTCATCTTCATGAGTTAAATAACTAAATCATGCCTCTCGACAAAGATTTTTGGGTGGATGGTATGCAAATTTTAGTAAATAATCATTTGATCATAAAGTAATTATACCAACTTTAATTAGTTGTTGGTGCATAATGATTCCTTTGATCCTAAATAAAGCTTGCCTCCTTTTTATCTTCATGAGATGAATAACTAAACCCATGTATGTTTTAGCATTGTTAATAGGTAGTGCTAATGCATTAATGTGCTCATTCTTTTGGTGAATCTCAACTCTTAGTTAAGTTACTTACGATTTTTAAAGGTAAAATTCCTTCCCTTTTTTTAGTATTTTTGTTGGGGCCACTACCAGATGTTACCTCCCTCGTTACCTCTTGGGTGCTTTTCAATAAGGTTATATGACTTAATTGACATCCTATGGAAAGGTAGCATCACTAGGGAAGAAACAGTTTAGAAGGGCATGCTTTGTGTGTGTGGGGGGGGTGCACATGCACATACATGCATATGTGCATGTGTGTGCTTGCATGCGTGAATCATAGTAGTAGTAGTAAAGCAGTAACAAAAATGTTACCAACTAGTAACCACTAGTAAAAACAAAAATACAACCTGCTAGTAACCATGAAAAAATAATCAGGGAAGGGAGGGGGGATAAGGAACATGAGAGAGATTAAAGAAACACTACAAAAAAATAATAGTAAAAACTGTAATTTCACATTATCTATCGGGAGTGAGATTTTTGAAATATTTTATTATCCAATTTTTGTAAAAAGAAAGCTTGTAGAGCAAGCTTGGAGCTAAAATAGCCATGTGATCTATTTTTGATGGAATAAAATACTATAAAAATACTCAAGAAGCGAGGATGTTTTTGGCACACGCTTGGGGGGGCAGTCGGGACCCAATATGGTGTTTCTCTCACGCCTGTATTTTTCTCTGGGCATGCTTCTTAAGGTCCCATGTACTTTCCTGTTTCAATGGCATCAGAGCCCAAGGTAGACTCCGTCAGAAAGGTGTGTGTGTGTGAGGCACTCACGGCTCTAGACCATCAGGTCCTTTGTGTGAAGGTGAAGAAGACCGACGGCACGAAGCCCAATGCGCGATGATAGCATGTCAAAGCGACAACGAAGAGGATGGGCCACGTAGTAACGGTAGAGCAATAAATAAGCACGTGACCGGTGCATCGACGACAAGGCCGCATCGCTGACAGAACACGGCACTAGCACACCAGACGACCAAGGCTACAAAACACCAGCGGGAGACCCCCACACTACCTATTGCAATGAACATCGCTGGCAACAAGTACCCGAGCCAGCAAGGGCACACAGACCCGCCCAACGGCAAGAGAGAGCACGCTTCACGGATGTCTCTTAAAGAGACAATAACAAAGGGGTAGATTCAAATTATGCACCTAACCCGGACTAACATTAATCTAGGCTTTGTGATCATTACTTAAGTAGTTTATGTCGTAGTCATGAAAACAATAGTCTTCAGTTTATGCATGAGTGTACGCATGTTGTTATGTGTGGTGTAAGCATGATGTGTAGGTTATACTGATGATCTTTACCATGGAGCCATGTTGAGTTTCCAACAATTATCATCTTGACTTACACAAGATAAGTCCTCATCTTTACCAAATAATTACGTTTTCAATTATTCACAAATTGTTTTAAATTCTCTATTTCTCTTAACTTTTTCATTTTGTAGCCAACAATACATCAAGGTAAAACTCTCTTACTTATGGATTTTATTTTGCATCATCAATCTTATTTAATATTTGTTATTTAAGTTATTTCACTTGGATTTAATATGATCGATGATGCTAAAGACTAAGACTACCACGGCGACTACTGTGACTCTTAGGGTAACATATTCACTTGATTATCTCTACAACAAATTTTATTTAAGACTTTTTGTAAATTTCAAGGAGAGTTCTTATGCATTAAAAGTAGAACTTCTTGGAGGAACTGGCCTATCCATCTTGAATTCTACTTTATGAATTTTTCACTATATATTAGTCTTGTAATATGGGACACGAGATTAATCCTATGTGAGGTATTCTGATGCATACTTATCTCTAGATTTATGTGGGATAATTTTTTATGGTATGGGATACTAGAATTTATTACACATAGAAGCCCTTGATGCAATGTCTCTTTTACATGTCTGTGATGGATACTTGGTGATATTTATCTGTGAGACGAATAACTTATCAAAATTAAGTGTTGGTTGTGAGTGAATCCGACCAACTCAGACATGTGTGACACATGTAAGGAATGTGAGAGTTTGATTGTGAGTGAATCCGATCAACTCTTTTGATTAATTTTTGATGAGGGTGACCCAGTGTGGTATAAGAATCGAGAGTGAATCTGATTCTTTAAAGGGTGACCCTAGTTGGTTGTGAGTGAATCCAGCCAGCTGTGACATGTGTGAGACGTCATGCCACACTTATGAAAACAGTGTGAGTGAATCCAATGTAGGAGTTTGATTGTAAGTGAATCCGATCAAGTCTAAAAATGTATGTGACCCATGTGTAAAGATTATGTGAGTTTGATGATCGTGAGTGAATCCGGTCAACTCTAAGACACGTGTGATGACATTGGGAGTTTGATTGTAAGTGATCAACTCTAAGACACGTGCGACACATGTGATGACATTGGGAGTTTGATTGTAAGTGAATCCGATCAACTCTAAGACACGTGCGACACATGTGATGACATTGGGAGTGAATCCAATTAATTATTTAAAAGACATTGTTAGTGAATCCAATGTGGGAATGATTAACATGTTTGATCACTCGTGTGTGTTGATAGTTACAACTAAGGATGGTTGTCTCCTAAATTGGAAGGACTATCATGCGAGTGAGATTAATGAAATATTTTAATATCCAATTTTTATAAAAAGAAAGGTTAGGGCTAAAATAGCCATGTAATCTATTTTTGATGGAATAAAATACTATTAAAATACTCAAGTAGGGATGCTTTTGGCACATGCTTGGGGGGGCAGTTGGGACCCAATCTGGTGTTTCTCTTGCGTCTATATTTTTTTGTGGGGATGCTTCTCGAGGTCCCGTGTACTTTCCCGTTTCATTATCCAAAGAAAGGTGTCGAGTAGGGCAACTACAATGATCATGCATCAACTTTAGAGGTGGAGCCTCTATAGCCTGCCACCATCCAACACCAAACAAATAAATGTATTAGAAGTGGGAAGGCAGTGTAATAAGACTCTAAACTTATTATTCATGTCACTAAAGCTTAGAATTTGGAGTTGGAAAAGATGTAAGAGAAACTGAAGTATCTATTTAGACTTAGCAAAGAAATTATAGCATTGTTAGAAAGTCCCCTTCATTATTTGAATCTTTATTATAACATACCCTCTTCTCTATGGATGGGTTATTATGAATACTTCATTTTCCCTTTTTCCAAAAAAAATAAAGAAAGTATGGAGTCATAAAACAATGGATCTTTGAACCTTAAAAAAGAATAGCAAAAAGGTAAGATTGAAGTAAAAAAATTAGGCAGTGAGAAATGAGCTTTGAATTTTAACATTTTCGAGTATAAGGAGATTTAGAAGAAAATTTACAAAATAAAGTCGAAAAGATTCCAACAAACCCTTGCAAATTAAACAATTAATAAGCATTAAAGAAAATAAATATTGAGAGATTAAAACAAAAAAAATAGGCAATGATGAGTAATGAGATTAGAATTTTAACATTAACTCTAAACTTTTAAGCTCTAAGAAGCTTTAGAAGAAACTTATCAAAATAAACTTGAAGAGATTCCACAACGGAACCTTGCAAATTAAACAATTGATAAGCATTAAAGAAAATAAGCATTGAGAGAGTTGCATGAACCATGCATGGTTTAGCCATTAAAAGCTAACAGTGTGTTCTATAAGAGTTTATATGTACATGGGTGTGTCTATTGAGAGAGTTGCATGAACCATGCATGGTTTAGCCATAAAAAGCTAAAGGTGTGTCTATGAAGGTGAGCTTGTGTGAATATAAACTTTAGCATGAGTATGGATAAAATTTACATATGTTTAGTGTGAATATGGATTAAACTTACACTATTACTCAAAGTTCAAACTTTAGAATAAAAAAACCTAAAAGCATACAAGTACTTGAACAAAATGACAAAAGTACTAAAAAGAAAATATGGTTAATTACTTCAACAAAAGAATCAAGAATGGGGTAAGAAAAGAAGTTAGTAAGCAAGTGTATGAAGATTATATTTGAAAAGTGTTTCTAGAATGAAATGTGATTTTGTGTGTGTGTGTGTGTGTGTGTGTGTGTGAGAGAGAGAGAGAGAGAGAGAGAGAGAGAGAGAGAGAGAGAGAGAGAGAGAATACGAAGAAGAAGATTATATTAGTAAGCAAGAAAAAAAGTTAGTAAGCAAGTGTAAAGATTATATTTAAAAAGTGTCACTAGAACGAAATGTGTTTGTGTGTGTGTGAGAGAGAGAGAGAGAAAGAGAGAAGAAGAAGAAGAAGGGAAGGGGGGAAGTGAAGAGAGAGATATAGATTATGGGGGGAAGGGAAGAGAGAGAAAGAGAGGGAGAGAGAGAGAGAGAGAGAGAGAGAGAGAGAGAGAGAGAGAAGAAGAAGAAGAAGAAGAAGAAGAAGAAGAAGAAGAAGAACATAGTGTTAAATTAGATTTAAAATGAGAGTGTTAAATAAGCTTTACGGCGAGAATGTGAAAAAGGACCTTTAGCTAATGGTTAAATGGAAAGGTATAAGACAAGAAAACTATAAAAAATGCAACTAAGAAAATTAGAAGAAAATTTATAAGTAGATATATGTTTGTTTATGTGTATGCACACAGGTGATCGTTGCCATATATATAGGCAGTGATGTGTGTGAACACACTTAGGACCGCCGGGGCACTTTTTCTCTCTTTAGGAGGTTTTTTCCCCCGGCTTGTATATACGCCCATTATTCTAGGGCTAACTTATCTTTTGTACATTGACACAATCTAATACACTGTGTGTTGTGTGCATTCTTGCTTCTTCTTCTCCAAGCTTTGTGTGCTTTCCTGCAACCCTAATTCCAACAATTGGTATCTGAGCAGGCATCGGCTCCCAGGGCTACGCCGCTAGCACCCTTCGACTCACGTTCTCTGATTGAGGTGAGCTTTCACGAGCGCTTGCAGGTCCCTATACTTTGTAGACCAGCCCGCAGGGCTATGCGTTCTCAGAAATTGCATCTGAGGTCATTTTGGGCTCCGTTTTTGCATTACAAGTTATGTACAAGTGTTTTCGTCACTTTGTGCAGAAATTTCGACAGTGCAATTTTTTGCAAAACAGGCATACGTATTCTATTGTGGACCGTGCTACATAGCACGAGTTGTTTTCTGTTCAGTCTTGCTTCATTACAGGTAGCTTTTGCATCAGTTTCAGTCAATGGCCATGGCTGATAACAGCAATGATGTATTTCGCATGTTGTCTGCTTGGATGGAGACAGCAACTATCCACTTTGGGCATACATGATGCAGCATGTTTTGGTTGCAAAAGGAGTGTGGAACATTGTGCAGGGTATGGATGTACGTCCAGGTTCTGTGGATGTAGGATTTGTTGAGGATGTTGCAGGTTCTAGCAGCTCTACTGCTGTTGCTGTTTTACCGACTACTGAACAAGCTCGTTAGGATGGTAAAGATGCGCAGGCTCATGCCTTGATTGCACTATCTATCAAACGTAACATCACTCCACATATTCGTTCAGCTAAAATAGCAAAACAGGCTTGGGATATTCTAGCTGGTTTGTATGCAGGTCGTAACGAGGCAAAAATCTCTTACCTACGTAAAGAGCTAGAATCGAAGATTATGCAGGAAGATGATGACATGAATGTTTTTCTTGCTAAGATTAAAGATCTCAAGGAACAGTTGATTTCTACAGGTGAGATTATTCCTGATCATTCTCTTGTGCAGACTGTTCTTGATGCTTTACCTGAGTCATATTAGACTTTTGCTTCCACGTGGAGACTTGTTACTGAGAACATACTTGATGTTGTCAAGTATGATAGTTTAGTCAACAAGCTCTTGCAACAAGAAGTGCAGTCCAGGCAAAACAGGGCTAGGCAGCGTGCAGTTGATTAGGCATTTGTTGCTGCCCAGCAGAGAAGAAGTGGTAAGGCAGCCCCTTCCACTGTTTCTTCTCCTATTAGTAGGTCAGGTGCAACTATTGTAAGGCAACTGATCATGTCATTAAGAATTGCCCTAAGCTAAAGACTAAAGAGGCAAAGAAGAAAGAGTCAAATGCAGCCACAATAGTGAATGCTTCTACAAATGCAGATTCTGCAAATGTTGTGCAGGATACAGAATGGGCATTTAGCGTGTATTGCCAGTATGACCCATCTGTACATGATGCATGTTTGGCGGTTTTTGTTGACTCTGATGTATGGTATTTTGACAGTGGTGCTACAAAGCACATTACCTCGCATCGTGATATGTTCACTTGTCTTGATGTTGTTCCTAATGGGAATACTGTCACATGTGTCAATAATGCTTCTTACCCAGTGAAGGGCGTTGGTAAAATTATGCTTATTGCTACAAATGGCAGCGCTTTCACACTTTCAGATGCTTTGTATGTGCCAAGGATAAAGAAGAATCTATTGTATGTCTCTGCGCTTGCTAGACTTGGACTTGTAGTCAAATTTGTGGATGACAGATGTACTGTTCATGATTTGACTTCTAGTGATACGATTATTGTATCTGGCACCTTGTTTTGTGGGCTGTATAGGCTCAATTCTTATGACAAGTGTGTGGAAGATTCAGCAAATGCAGTTTCTAATGAAAAGGCAGTTTCAGATGCAAAACTATGGCATGCTCGTTTTGGTCATCTGAACTTTGCTAGTTTGCTGCATTTGTAGAAATTTGATATGGTTGCTTCATTGCCCCCTCTTGAGGCACCATTGAAACATGTTTGTGAAGGTTGTATTTTGGGCAAAATGCAGCGTTCTGCGTTTCCAAAGGATGGTTCTGTGCGGGCCACTCGCAAATTGCGACTTGTACATGGTGATGTATGTGGGCCTATGCAAACTCCGTCATTTGGTAAACACTTGTACTTTGTGACTTTCATTGATGATTACTCAAGGCATGCATGGGTATATCCACTGAAGGCAAAGTCCGAAGTGTTTTTGTGCTTCAAACAGTTTTTGCTTATGGGGTTGAAAACGTATCCAATTGTACTGTGGGCACCCTCCGTTCTGATCGAGGGGAGGAGTACATGTCTAAAGAGTTTGATGCATTTCTGGCTAGTCATGGGATAAAACACCAATGTACAATTCCGTATACCCCCCCTCAGCAATATGGTGTTGCTGAGAGGAAAAACAGGTCACTTATAGAGATGGCACGATGTATGGTCAAGAGCCAAGCTTTGCCACATGCGTTTTGGCTTGAGGCTATCATGTGTGCTGCATATGTACTCAACAGGTATCCCACTAAGGCCTTGCAGTTTGTTACTCCATACGAAGCTTGGCATGGCAGGAAGCCTTCTATTGGTCACTTGCGTGTCTTTGGTTGCTTAGCCTATGCTTTAGTGCCTGTGCAACAACGTAGAAAATTGGATGATAAGGCTGTCAAATGTATTTTTGTTGGTTACAGTGCTGAGAGCAAGGGTTACAGATTGTATCATCCGCACAGCAGTCAAAGCGTATCTTGATTAGTCGAGATGTTGTTTTTGTGGAAGATGCTGTGTGCAGCCTTTGTTATCATGTACCAAAGAGACAGGTGTGAGCTCACGGGATGTATTGGATACGTTGTTGCCTTTGTTTACATGTGGGAATTCAAATGTCAGTCCTAATGAGGCAAATATTCAGCTTATGCAGATTTCAAATGACATCATAGATCAGCCTATTTCTGATGCAGATTTACAGGATGTAATTTATGAGGATAGGACTGAAAATGAGCAGGCTAGAGGTATGCCTAAATGGCTGGTACAAACCTTGTGTGATAGTAAAATTGATGCACCTATGTCTAGTCATACTCGTTCAGGTTTTCAGCATGCCTCTTATGCATCAGATTGTTATGCTTTGGCTATGTCTAGTATGTGTGAAGAGGAAGAACCTCTTTCATTTGATGAGGCACAAAAATCAGAAAATTGGTTGGCTGCAATGCAAAGTGAATATGATGCTATAATGAAGAATGGTACGTGGTCTTTGTGTGATTTGCCTATTGGTAAAAAGGTCATTGGATGTAAGTGTGTTTTTAAGTTGAAACGAAAGCCAGATGGCAGTGTTGATCGCTATAAGGCTAGACTTGTTGCAAAGGGTTATGCTCAAGAAAAGGGCATTGATTTTGATGAGACCTTTGCTCCCACTTGTCGTATGACTACCATTCGTAGCATTTGTGCATTGGCAGCTCATAATGGTTGGAATGTACATCAGTTGGACATAAAGACTGCGTTCTTGAATGGAAATTTGCATGAGGAGGTGTATATATCGCAGCCTCATGGTTTTGTTCAAAGAGGGCAGGAAAACAAAGTGTGCAAGTTGAAAAAGGCTTTATATGGTTTAAAGCAAGCTCCACGAGCTTGGTATGAAAAGATACATGCATATTTGACTGCACATGGTTTTCAAAATAGTCCAACAGAAAGCACTTTGTATGTTAAACGTGTGGATGATGTACATCTAATCATTGCTCTCTATGTCGATGACATGCTGCTCACAGGACCAAATGAGAGTCATATTGCTGATTTTAAGGCTGATTTGAATGCCTCTTTTGAGATGTCAGATTTGGGACATTTGCATCATTATTTGGGGATACAATTTAAGCAGTGTGATGGAGGTATTGTTTTGTGTCAGACAAAGTATATTGAAACATTGTGGTGGAGATTTGGCCTTGAAGACTGCAAGCCTATTGCTACTCCAATGGAGACAGGTTTGAAGTTGAGTCTTCATGATGCTGGAGATCACTTTGATGTCACACTCTATCAGACAGCTATTGGTTGCCTCATTTATGTATGCATTACGAGGCCGGACATTCAGTTTGCAGTCTCATAAGTGAGTAGGTTTATGCATAGCCCAGGGTCTCAGCATTGGAAGGCAGTTAAACGCATCTTTCGCTACTTGAGTAGCACCATACATCTTGGGTTGTTTTATCCCAAGGGGGGATCGTTGCCGCCAGATTTACATGCTTTTTCAGACTCAGATTGGGCTGGTTGCTATGACACAAGAGTGTCCACAAGTGGTTTTTGTTTCATGCTCGGTAGCTCATGCATATCTTGGTTGAGCAAGAAGCAACCTACTGTGGCCACTTCTAGTTGCGAAGCTGAGTACAGGGCAGCTTTCACAGCTACGGTTGAGTGTGTGTGGCTCAAACGGCTTATGGTGGCTGACTTGGGTGTTGGACAAGAGTCTGCCACCTCTATCTACACTGACAGTCAGAGCACATTGCAGTTGCGAGAAACCCAATTTTTCATGCTCGCACAAAGCACATTGAGGTGCATTATCACTATGTCAAGGAGAGACTCTCAGCAGCAGGAGAGATCAGCTTGGCATATGTGCCAACACAGGACAATCTCGCCGATCTTTTCACAAAGGCGCTTCCTCGTGAGAAGTTTGAAGCTTTCCACAAAGCTTTGGGCTTGGTCCCCTTTGTGGACTGATCTACTTCGGGCATGGCACTTCCCTATACATGAGTGCCAGCTCTCGTTCACACCATCACTCCCAAGGGGGATTTGTTGCCATATATATAGACAGTGATGTGTGTGAACACACTTAGGACCGCTGGGGCACTTTTTCCCTCTTTAGGAGGTTTTTTCCCCCGGCTTGTATATACGCCCGGCTAACTTATCGTTTGTACATTGACACAATCTAATACACTGTGTGTTGTGTGCATTCTTGCTTCTTCTTCTCCAAGCTTTGTGTGCTTTCCTGCAACCCTAATTCCAATAGTGATAAACATTAATCAAGAAATAGGCTCAAAGCATTAAGAAAAACAAGGCAATAGTAAAAATATTACCTTGTGTGAAAAACATAATGGCAATATCAAAACTCTCACCTTGTGTGAGAAAAAGACAATGGCATAGAATGATTAATTTTTGTTATCAAGCAATAAAGATACGAGAACACATTAAAAACATTAAGCCAAAAAAAACATAAAAGAAATTATCATTATCATGTAAGAAAAACATAAATGTAAGTGAGGTAGTTAAATCAAAGGCTAGACCTAAAAGTAATTGAAGGATTGTTGATGGCCATGATGTAAGAATGGATGTTAAATGGGGGCGTCAAATAAAAAATGCAAACAAAAATAGGGGAGTTGAATAGCAAAGGCTAGACCTAAAAGTCATTGGTGGATTGTTGATGGGCATGGTATAAGAATGGGTGGCTTTATGCCTTCCTTAATAGAAGCTACACTTAAAAACATATGCATAATGTCACAACTTGGTTAGATTAATGCAAAGTATCACAACTTAGAGAGGGTCTCTTTGATCATCACATAGGTGTTAATGAGGGTCTCTTTGATCAAAGGCTTGATGATGTAAGTAGCCAAACACAACATGCGTAATGTGAGGGATTAATGACATAGAATAAAAACATATGCATAATGTCACAACTTGGTTAGATTAATGCAAAGTATCACAACTTAGAGAGGGTCTCTTTGATCATCACATAGGTGTTAATGAGGGTCTCTTTGATCAAAGGCTTGATGATGTAAGTAGCCAAACACAACATGCGTAATGTGAGGGATTAATGACATAGAATAATTACATTTTTATTATTATGGCCCACTCCAGCTCTCTCCATTGTTAGCCTAGAAGTCCTTGTCGTGAACAGACAACCCTACACATGAGAACATTTTACCTTGTGTTGGCAAGGGTTTTTTCCCCACGTGAACACACTCTTGTGTGTTAGCTACATCATCCCTAGGGCTAGGGCTATTTGTACTCTTGTACTCCATTCATTACTTATCATTATCATCGAGTACTTTCCAGGTTCGCTTTTGGTGTCTCTCTCTATCTCTCTCGTTCTTCGAGCTCGATTCGACATGTGTGCGTGTGTGTTTGTGTAAGCGTGCAGAGCATCTTCTCCCTCATCCAACATTAGTATCAGAGCCAAGTTCAGTGTCTTGGTTTTGGAGCCTACGTTCGTATTCAACCATCGACCCCTGCCATTGTCCTTCGCACTTGCTCCCCTTGACTTCTTGTCATTGGCCTTGATGCCTTTCCTTTTGTTAGCATTAGCTCCTGTTGCGTTTTTTAGAGCTGGTTTCTAAGGTTGGTCATAGAGCCAATAGCTCCTCCCTATTAGTCTTTGAAGTGGTGAAACATGTGTACATTGGTGGCCTTCTTTAGTTTTGCCACCGTACATGCTTTCATCTTCACCATCGCATAGCTCCTAGGTAAGCTCTTGCACTTCTCACTTTCCATAGATCTAGGGGGTTTCTGCCTCCTCTATACATTGGTCAACTTTCTTTCTGGCTGCTATACATTCTAGTCATGGAATATTCCTCACATCCGTTCATGTACTTCTGTAGAAGTACATGAATGGATGATAAAGATGCTAAGGGTGCATGGGATATACTTGCCTCTTTATATCAAATCTATAATAAAGCTTGAGTTTCCTATCTTTGAAAAAAGCTTGACTTGGAGCATCTGACTGAGGGTGAATCTATGGATGCATTTTTTACCTGTGTCAAGGATCTAAGAGAGCAATTGATCAATATTGATGAAATCATTCTTCCTGATAGTTCTCTTGTCTCTATAGTTTACAATGGCCTACCTGAATCATATCAAGGATTTGCTACCACTCTCTGCCTCCTTACAAAGAGGAATGCAGATTTGTATACCTTTGGTAGCTCTCCTATTTATTACAAGAAGATAAGTCTTGTTCCAATCGGAATAACATGCTTGCTTCTGATCAAGTCTTGTTCCAATCGGAATAACATGCTTGCTTCCGATCAAGTCTTTGCTGCCTACCACTATGTCAAAGGGAAATTTCGGGCTGCTTTCTAGTGCTAAACGTGAGGGTAAGGCACTAGCCCATTCCGAATCTTCTGATTTCAAAGGGGATAAATTTGAGAAGAAGAGATGCAAATATTGTCGAAAACTTGGTCATGTCATTGAGGACTTCTCTGCAAAAAAAGAGAGGAGAAAAATAATTAGCAAGTTCTTGCTTCCACCACAACTAACAATGTAGAGGAAGCCAATTTCGCACATGATGACTATGCTTTAATAGTCACATGCAGTGATTTGCCTCTACCCTTATCAAATGTTGATTGTTGATACCTTGAATCTAAATCAAGATTGTCAGTTGGTGCTCTTCCTTACATTGATCATGGTGATGAGATCAGTTCTCAAACAATTATGCCTTCTAGCACTTGTCACCTAAGTTGCCTCTATGGCAGTTACATTTGAGGGGAGACACAAGCTGTGTATTGCTGTTGGTGATGTATGTGGTCACTTATGCATTTGACCCCTCAACTATGCTATGTCTTGGAGACATACCTATATGCAGCGATGTTTTACTTGTTGAGATGTATTACTTATGCTAAACGAGCTCCTTGTTTGAGTTGCCCTCACCTTTGTAGCTCATTGACAAGGATGCTAATGGAGTCAAACTATTACATTGTCTTCAGCTTGGTTGCCTTGACACTATGCATAATTCAGGGTTCCTCTACCTCAATTTGTGTGGGATTACATAGCTTCTTTATTTTTCCATACTGAGAGGTTGCTTTGTACTCTCATGTTCTGGCTAGACATATGCCCTGCTGCCCCAAATTAACAGATTGTTAGATCAACATTTTTTATTGGGTTTACGAAATCAACCCATTTCCATTGCTGATTTCCATTGCTGATTCCACCTTGTCGGCTTGTCCATTGACACAAGTTATTTTTCAGATTAATTGGCATTGAGTGGACCTTGACAGTTTATACATTGTTGTTGTTCATAGTGCTCGTGTTCTCTATTTATTGGCTGACTCAGCTAAGCCTATTTTGGCTCTGAATTAGTCCTTTGCCAGCCTGCTGACAGTCAGTTAGATTCAACAGCCTTAATTTCCCATCTTGATCTACTGCCATGGGTCATGCATTATAGAGCATGCAGCCATTGTGATTTCTTGATGACAGCCAGTCAGACATGCACTGCCTCTGGACATGCATCTCGTTTGGTTGATATAGCCCTTGTTGCTTTCGCATTACCTCAAGAGTCATTTCCTCCTTTTGTTGCTTTAGGAGTTGATAATTGGGTTCTAGCCATGCGTTCAGTTTTCAGTTACTTACTGACCATCCAACAGATTCAGCAATTCATTTGCTCGTGACATTATAGCATGCATTTGATGTTTCAGACATTGGGCTTTTGCACTATTTAGGTATTCAGTCATACTAATTGAGGGGGGGATCCTACTGTATTGGCTTTTGATGTTGCCCCTTAATAGCACACTGATTGGATGCCTTCTATAATAATTATCTTTTTTTTTTCAGCATGTAGTGTGTCAGTTGAACATACTTTAGCATTGCCCTAGTACTTGGCATTGGCAAGAAGTGAAGCACTCAGTCTTGTTTAAGCTTGTTTGCCTCACAGTCACTCGACATGATGATTTGACACTAAGGTGTCACGCAGTGGTAACTGTTTTTGACATCAGAGCCACTTCTTTAGGTTGTGAATCTAAGTACAGAAACTTTCATAGCTATTAAGGCATATGTTGGCTCCATCGTCTATTGGCAGCTCTTGGTATTAGACAATCTTCTAATACCGTCATTTTTCATGACAGTCAAAACGAATACCCAGTCACGCGGATTTTGGAATTTTATATGCGGACATAGCACGTTTAGGTGCATTTTATAATGTTGGGAAGGATTTCATGTGAAGCAGATTGCCTTGATTTCTGTGCCAGTGTGGCAGATGGGTCTACCCAGTTTCTGCTACACTTTGTACACATTCACACCATTTACTTCAGGGGGCATTTTTTAACTTAGAAGTCCCTGGTGTGAACAGCCCCTACACACGGGCACTTTTTACCTTGTACTGGTGGCAAGGGTTTTTTCCCCATGTGAACACACTCTTGTGTGTTAGCCATATTAGCCCTAGGGCTAGGGCTATTTATACTCTTGTACTCCATTCATTCCTTATCATTATCATCGAGTACTTTCCAACTTCGCTTTTGCTCTCTCTCTCTCTCTCTCTCTCTCTCTCTCTCTCTCTCTCTCTCAAAGCTCAATTTGGCTGTGTGCGCGTGTGTGTCTATGTGAGTGTGCATAGTATCTTCTCTCTCATCCAACATCCATAACTCTCTAGTCTCTCTCATTCATGAAGAAAATAAGAATAAGTAAAACATGTGTAGGAGCTTTCTAATATGCTACAATGGATACAACCCTCTCTTCTTCGGAGAGCTCTATGTCATCATACTCCTACGATCCATTGTCACACTTTCTCGGTTTTATTCTCCTGGGTAGTCACATATTCCTCGCTTTCACACCCATGGTAGCTACACAAGCATAAGGAAGAGCAGAGAAGCAAGAGCATGAGGATGTTTCTCGTGCTCTTTCTACAAGGCAGCCAATCTACGTCTAATAGCCCTTTCTAAATCCAAGGCCTCTCGCCTCTTAGTCACTAATATCACATGAGTGATAAAAGTCACTAATATCACAGAGAGTAGAGGCCAGGCTTCGAGAGGCCTGTAAGAAATCATGAGATCTCCAAATATCAAGCATACGATGCGATAGCTTAGCATCTGAAAACAAATGATCAGGGATGTGTACATGGGGTACTGATCCATGGCAATTCAGATCTGTAATACATAAAACCATTGGGTAATGATCCGATTTAGAGGTGCCTTTAGCAAACAACAAAAGTATGCCCACCTCTGTCAAGCACCCAATCATCCACATAAAATCTGTCTAACCGTGTATAGATACATCCTGCATCTCTTCTCCTATTAGATCATGAATAAAGAAGAGTGGATGGACTCCTCAAAATGTCATCCTCATGCCAACAATCTCTACCATGAACGGAGAGTATAAACCTCTCCCAAGACGCTCTTTCAAGAGGATGCACCAAGCCCTCATGTCCACCTCTTTTATCCGCGCATCTCAACCATGTTAAAATCCCCACCAATAATCCAATGGTCGGCAAGAGGCATCAGTGTAGTGAGAGATTTCCAAAAGGCAATCCTCTCACCTCTATGGTCACCTCTATGGTTAGGAGCATAGAGGTTGAGAATACCAATGCGTGTAGTACCTTGCATAAGAAGGATCCACTGCGCTCTCGCAAGCAAAATGACACCATGTCCAATGATGTAAGGCAAGATCAAAGCTGAAACAAAGATATAGACACCACCCTTGGTACCAACGGCCGATGACCAAAAGGTGTGTCCCAAGAGAAGCTTGCCTGATCTCCCACACTGGCTAGCATCTAGTTTATCTCTTGCAAGAGAAATACATCCATAGGTCCACCTCTGACTGCACAATGAAGCTGGGTTTTTACAATTTGTTTTCGTCGACGCGGAAAAAAACCCCCAAGACCCTGAATGTTGCAAGAGACAATCCTCATAAGGACTCAAAGTAGGAACGACTAGATCTCGTAGAGGTGGAAGTACGTCTCGCATAGGTAAGGGAGGGAAAATCTGACGATGTAAACCTTACCTCTCTCTCCCACTCTAGGGAAAATCCAGGGCTAGTCCTTAGAACTGGAGAGGTACCATGATAATGCGAATGCACAACATCATCCTCAAGGGTACAATCATCATGTAACTGTAATGCAGCATCCTCTTGTAAAGGATCCAGATCATGTGCCTGCAAAGCCTCATCCTCCAAAGAAGGATCAACATCCTATGAGGCAAGAGCTGCATAAGGGTTAGGGTGCTCCACAAGGGGTGTGGGTGAAGGGGCAGGTATGGGGGTCTGAGGGTGCCTGCCATCCCTAACTATAACCCAACGTTGTGTGGTCTATTGTGGCAAAGGAGCAACTGGAGTCTTGGCATCTGCAGAAGGCCTTTGATGGGCAGGACTACGCTGCCTCCTAGCATGGCCCCTCGATCTATAACAATCTCTAGCAATGTGACCCTGTTCGACGATAAAATCCGACACTAGTCATGTCTACCTGCAATCTCCATCCTTTGGTAGAAATGAGATCCGTCAAGTCTCTGAAGCATAACATGATCATCAGTAATTGATGGATCAGGAACAAGCACAAAGACCCGGGGTACACCATCAAGAGTGGCGGTAATGGCCCGAAAGAGTTGAGGCGAGAGAGCTCGGAAGGACTGGTACCTCTAGAACTTGGCCAAAGGATGCCCCTATGGAAGCTAAAAGTGTCCAATAGGACCGAGGAAGATCAGGGAACCATAGTGAGACTGAGGTAAGGCGCTGATCCTCCGCCACCATTGGATCAAAGCCCACATGGTACTGAAAGAAGAAAATCTTCCTTAGGACCAAGAGGGAAGGGGCTGCGAGCCAAAGCCTGAGAAGTAGCTTCTAAATAATGAAAGTCCACCTGGAAGAAGCCTTGACCAAGCAAACGAGTATCCTGAAAGTGCACAATCAGCTCCAAAGGGGAGAGCTACTAGAAGCCATTCGAACGAGAGGGGTGGGAACCATAAACTCTCACAAAACAAGGGTGGTCTGGACCTCAAGGTCAATGTCGTGCTGCTGAAGAGAGGTGAGCTCGTCTTGTGAAAAATTTATGATTCTCTTGGCCAGTGGGGGTTTGTGTGTGATGATCCTCTAAATCTTTTATGATCAATACCAACTGTTTAAGCAGTAGATGCGGATTGATCTAGGCATATGGAGATATATCCTTAAGCTAATTTGGCCCCATATCTCATTCACATGGATTGATAGAACACCAAATATGGATGTGCATTA
Organism: Cibotium barometz; assembly: GCF_041138505.1. Classification (NCBI taxonomy): domain Eukaryota; kingdom Viridiplantae; phylum Streptophyta; class Polypodiopsida; order Cyatheales; family Cibotiaceae; genus Cibotium; species Cibotium barometz. Next base: position 10,686,113 of record NC_141072.1, on the reverse strand, counting down.
CTTTTCCTTAATCTACGGTGCCCAGCATATTATTAATAGGCTTATGTCCGGTCATGCATGGCTGATGGTACTCAATGCTGATTCAATAATCTGATACATTAGCACTACGCGGACTCTATAAATTTTATTAGGCCTGAATATAGGCCAAAGAATTTGTCAATATAACTCACAATTTGAGAACTTAACCCTCGGTTTAGTTATATAAGGGGAGGTCATGTACACATGAGAATGTATATAACTTCTCTTATCAAAATAGGGTCGCTTGGAAGCCGCCATTAGAACGTATTTCATAATACTACTAATATATAGTGACAATGATGATTTTTTTTACATATAGGTGGCTTTCTGGATTCATGCAAAAAGATCTCCTAAGACAAGCTTAACATGACTATCAATCCTTTGAACAATATGTGGATTGTTGTGATATTTCTAGGGATTATCTTTAGAGATACCCAAATGCTTATACCTTGATAGGCTGTATAACAGATAAATTTAATTTGTTATGCTAATATGATTGGAGATATCTACTGGCTCTTTTGGGATTACTGAGAAGCTAGTTGTTTTTTCATATAATAGGAAACAATATTGGATCTCTTTATAGAGATCACTAGGTAGCCAATTATCTTCCAATTTTTGAATTATCCATTTACTTTGGGATGATACTATATTCTAGACATACCAAGGGGAATGATCCCATCACTGCATAAACCATAGGCTATTTTGGGTGAGATCTAAACATGTGATAGTTGTTTTGATGTTGAGAGATGTAATCGTGGTATTGTGTGTATGTGGGAAAGCACCCTAGAGGTGCAAGATATTGTGGCAAGATAAGATAGCCACATGTAATATTGAATGGTGTGTGAGTGTTGACCAAAAGAGTGCAAAAGGGAGTGCCACATGGATGATGATGTGTAAAGTGGGATAAGGCTAGAGGGCCTATATCATTGTATGGTTCACTTGAGATATGCAATAGAATAGAAGAGATCAAGTGTTGAGTGTGCAATCTCTCTCTCTCTCTCATGGAGTTTTTAGTGTGGTATAACCCACCTTAATTTATGCTTAATCTATATCTATCACCATGATAAATCCCTGAGAGGTAGCGATTGTGGTTGTGCAATGCTACATTGATATGGGTGATGGGTGATGGGTGAGTTGTGGAACACCTCGATTAAGAGGGGGTGTTGATGAGAGATGTAATCGTGGTGTTGTGTGTATGTGCAAAAGCACCCTAGAGGTGCAAGATATTGTGGCAAGATAAGAATTCCATATGTAATATTGAATGGTGTGTGAGTGTTGACCAAAAGAGTGGAAAAGGAAGTGCCACATGGATGATGATGTGTAAAGTGGGATAAGGCTAGAGGGCCTATATCATTGTATGGTTTACTTGAGATATGCAATAGAATAAAAGAGATCAAGTGTTGAGTGTGCAATCTCTCTCTCTCTCTCATGGAGTTTTTAGTGTGGTATAACCCACCTTAATTATGTTGCTTAGTCATTGTCTATCACCCCATGATCAATCCTATTTGAGGATTGTTAACATGGTATCAGAGCTTGGGTGGGCTCTTGGTCATGGTGAATATTTATGTATAGTTTTTCTTGGTTATGTGTTTATTTGATTAAGCATTATTTTTAGTTTATTATGAAAAAAATTAGCACACTCATTGTCATTAGTATTGCATTTGGAGGATTATGCCCATGCAGATTTGGAGTTTATGGTGCTGCCCAAAGAAGCTGAAAAATGTAGATTTCAGCAAGTATGAAGGCTATGAAGTCTTTGGTGTCATCAAGGAGAAGCTGCCAAAGAGATTTGTGAAGGTATTTTGATGTTTTTGCATCTTATTTGGTGTTTGAGTATGGGAGGATGCTCAATGTTCAATGAAGGGTTGCTAAGTGATGGGATTTGTGAGTCCCATTGTTCTTTGCTTGTGGGAAAAGAGTGTGTTCTTTGCTTGTGGGAAAAGAGTGTGAAGGTGCATGCTTGTCCGTGTCAATGGCAAGTGGTGATGGGCTAGTTGCAGTCCATATTGGAGCATGTCAATTGAGGCATGGCTCATGGTTTTTCTCATTGAAGGTGAGCAAGTTTGGGTGGAAGATTTGGAAGCTTTCACCATATTCAGAAGATGCAAGGAAAGGCATGCAATTTGGGAGCTCACACTAAGGCTGTGACAATGGCCACATAGAGACCCACAAGAGGGTAATGAAAGCTTAAGAGAAAGCACATTCAATGGCTCAGCAAGAGGAATTTCAAAGTGAGTTCAAGGCTAACAAAGCAAAGCAAGAAGGTAAGCTTCATGAAACGGAAGACCTGTGCAACAACAAGGTTGGTTGTGGAGATAGCCATTAAACCTGCACATTGGTACAGAGTCCACGTGATTAACAACAGCTAAAAACCTACAAGCTCTGAGCAGTGTAGCAAAGTAGCCGAGAAGTAGCAAATGAGGACAGTGGAAACTTCAGAGCAGACAGCAACAAACGGATAACATATTGTCAAAGAGCAGCAAATCTACTACAGAAATAGTCGCTTGGGTGTTGGAAAAGTAGTGCGCCAGGGTGGTGCTAATGTGTCCGGTTGTATGCGAAGAGGCAGTCGACAAAAGTGAACAGCATTGTAGAGTGTGACCGTAGGTAATAATCCAAAGAAGACAACCGACAGGAGCCCATAGTAGCAACGGCGAGCACAACTCATGGAGAGAACTACAGAGCAGTAGAAATAGTATGCGAGGGAAGGCGCAAAAAGCAGATCAGAAGGTTGCCATGGGAGCCTAAAAAAACGAGGAGATGGAAGGAGAAATGGTCAGTTGTTGACGCGTGTAAGCAGAAGAGACACCAGTGAGAGCACCAAAAGTGATAAGGTCTCTTATTATTTTATTATGTGGTGGTTCTTGAAACCCTAAAAGATAAGGGTTGTAATGTGCAATGTGAAGAGATGCAAATAAATCCCTTATTCATATGTTTTTCTTCAAAGCATACATGTAATTTTTTGATATCTCTATCATAAGAGGTTGATCACATGCCATCAGAATGGAATGATATTGTGAGGATGCATTCACAAGCGGGTCCCCTGCCTGGTTGTGACCAAAATTGTTTGTATAATTTTTATTTCTCTCACCCACAATTGATGATGGGTAATCGTGCCCGAGCATGTGTGCTCAAAACGAGATGTGTATTCACCCATGGTATGAGGGTTGCCCTGCCCGAGCTCACCTAGAAGCTCAAAATGGTTGTCGTGATGTGTGTATGAGCGATGCACGTGTGAGGTGCATGCGCATGGGTTGGCTCCCACCCGAACTTCCACGTTCAAATCGGACTCAATGGTTCCGCTTTGAGTGAGTCGGCTCAAAATGGACTTGGTGTCTAAGATGGTAGACATGGCACACATGTTTGGTTGTTGATGGACACTCCAATGTATCATTGAGGGGGAGTGTTGAGAGGTAGCGATTGCGGTTGTGCAATGCTACATTGATATGGGTAATGGGTGAGTTGTGAAACACCTCGATTAAGAGGGGGTGTTGATGAGAGATGTAATCGTGGTGTTGTGTGTATGTGGAAAAGCACCCTAGAGATGCAAGATATTGTGGCAAGATAAGAATTCCATATGTTATATTGAATGGTGTGTAAGTGTTGACCAAAAGAGTGGAAAAGGAAGTGCCACATGGATGATGATGTGTAAAGTGGGATGAGGCTAGAGGGCCTATATCATTGTATGGTTTACTTGAGATATGCAATAGAATAAAAGAGATCAAGTGTTGAGTGTGCAATCTCTCTCTCTCTCTCTCTCTCATGGAGTTTTTAGTGTGGTATAACCCACCTTAATTATGTTGCTTAGTCATTGTCTATCACCCCATGATCAATCCTATTTTAGGATTGTTAACATGGTATCAGAGCTTGGGTGGGCTCTTGGTCACGGTGAATATTTATGTATAGTTTTTCTTGGTTATGTGTTTATTTGATTAAGCATTATTTTTAGTTTATTATGAAAAAAATTAGCACACTCATTGTCATTAGTATTGCATTTGGAGAGAGATTATGCCCATGGAGATTTGGAGTTTATGGTGCTACCCAAAGAAGCTGAAAAATGTAGATTTCAGCAAGTATGAAGGCTATGAAGTCTTTGGTGTCATCAAGGAGAAGCTGCCAAAGAGATTTGTGAAGGTATTTTGATGTTTTTGCATCTTATTTGGTGTTTGAGTATGGGAGGATGCTCAATGTTCAATGAAGGGTTGCTAAGTGATGGGATTTGTGAGTCCCATTGTTCTTTGCTTATGGGAAAAGAGTGTGTTCTTTGCTTGTGGGAAAAGAGTGTGAAGGTGCATGCTTGTCCGTGTCAATGGCAAGTGGTGATGGGCTAGTTGCAGTCCATATTGGAGCATGTCAATTGAGGCATGGCTCATGGTTTTTCTCATTGAAGGTGAGCAAGTTTGGGTGGAAGATTTGGAAGCTTTCACCATATTCAGAAGATGCAAGGAAAGGCATGCAATTTGGGAGCTCACACTAAGGCTGTGACAATGGCCACATAGAGACCCACAAGAGGGTAATGAAAGCTTAAGAGAAAGCACATTCAATGGCTCAGCAAGAGGAATTTCAAAGTGAGTTCAAGGCTAACAAAGCAAAGCAAGAAGGTAAGCTTCATGAAACGGAAGACCTGTGCAACAACAAGGTTGGTTGTGGAGATAGCCATTAAACCTGCACATTGGTACAGAGTCCAGGTGATTAACAACAGCTAAAAACCTACAAGCTCTGAGCAGTGTAGCAAAGTAGCCGAGAAGAAGCAAATGAGGACAGTGGAAACTGCAGAGCAGACAGCAACAAACGGATAACATAGTGTCAAAGAGCAGCAAATCTACTACAGAAATAGTCGCTTGGGTGTTGGAAAAGTAGTGCGCCAGGGTGGTGCTGATGTGTTCGGTTGTATGCGAAGAGGCAATCGGCAAAAGTGAACAGCATTGTAGAGTGTGACCGTAGGTAATAATCCAAAGAAGACAACCGACTCGACAGGAGCCCATAGTAGCAACGGCGAGCACAACTCATGGAGAGAACTACAGAGCAGTAGAAAAGTATGCGAGGGAAGGCGCAAAAAGCAGATCAGAAGGTTGCCATGGGAGCCTAAAAAAACGAGGAGATGGAAGGAGAAATGGTCAGTTGTTGACGCGCGTAAGTAGAAGAGACACCAGTGAGCACCAAAAGCGATAAGGTCTCTTATTATTTTATTTTGTGGTGGTTCTTGAAACCCTAAAAGATAAGGGTTGTAATGTGCAATGTGAAGAGACGCAAATAAATCCCTTATTCATATGTTTTTCTTCAAAGCATACATGTAAGTTTTTGATATCTCTATCATAAGAGGTTGATCACATGCCATCAGAATGGAATGATATTGTGAGGATGCATTCACAAGTGGGTCCCCTGCCTGGTTGTGACCAGAATGGTTTGTATAATTTTTATTTCTCACCCACAACTGATGATGGGTAATAATCCAAAGAAGACAACCGACAGGAGCCCATAGTAGCAACGGCGAGCACAACTCATGGAGAGAACTACAGAGCAGTAGAAATAGTATGCGAGGGAAGGCACAAAGCAGATCAGAAGGTTGCCATGGGAGCCTAAAAAAACGAGGAGATGGAAGGAGAAATGGTCAGTTGTTGATGCGTAAGCAGAAGAGACACCAGTAAGCACCAAAAGCGATAAGGTCTCTTATTATTTTATTTTGTGGTGGTTCTTGAAACCCTAAAAGATAAGGGTTGTAATGTGCAATGTGAAGAGATGCAAATAAATCCCTTATTCATATGTTTTTCTTCAAAGCATACATGTAATTTTTTGATATCTCTATCATAAGAGGTTGATCACATGCCATCAGAATGGAATGATATTGTGAGGATGCATTCATAAGCGGGTCCCCTGCCTGGTTGTGACCAGAATGGTTTGTATAATTTTTATTTCTCTCACCCACAATTGATGATGGGTAACCGTGCCCGAGCATGTGTGCTTAAAACGAGATGTGTATTCACCCATGGTATGAGGGTTGCCCTGCCCAAGCTCACCTAGAAGCTCAAAATGGTTGTTGTGATGTGTGCATGAGCGATGCACGTGTGAGGTGCATGCGCATGGGTTGGCTCCCACCCGAACTTCCATGTTCAAATCGGACTCAGTGGTTCCCCTTTGAGTGAGTCGGCTCAAAATGGACTTGGTGTCTAAGATGGTAGACATGGCACACATGTTTGGTTGTTGATGGACACTCCAATGTATCATTGAGGGGGAGTGTTGAGAGGTAGCGATTGCGGTTGTGCAATGCTACATTGATATGGGTGATGGGTGAGTTGTGGAACACCTCAATTAAGAGGGGGTGTTGATGAGAGATGTAATCGTGGTGTTGTGTGTATGTGGGAAAGCACCCTAGAGGTGCAAGATATTGTGGATAAGAATGCCACATGTAATATTGAATGGTGTGTGTGTTGACCAAAAGAGTGAAAAAGGGAGTGCCACATGGATGATGATGTGTAAAGTGGGATAAGGCTAGAGGGCCTATATCATTGTATGGTTTACTTGAGATGTGCAATAGAATAAAAGAGATCAAGTGTTGAGTGTGCAATCTCTCTCTCTCTCTCTCTCGGAGTTTTTAGTGTGGTATAACCCACCTTAATTATGTTGCTTAGTCATTGTCTATCACCCCATGATCAATCCTATTTGAGGATTGTTAACATGGTATCAGAGCTTGGGTGGGCTCTTGGTCATGGTGAATATTTATGTATAGTTTCTCTTGGTTATGTGTTTATTTGATTAAGCATTATTTTTAGTTTATTATGAAAAAAATTAGCACACTCATTGTCATTAGTATTGCATTTGGAGAGAGATTATGCCCATGGAGATTTGGAGTTTATGGTGCTGCCCAAAGAAGCTGAAAAATGTAGATTTCAGCAAGTATGAAGGCTATGAAGTCTTTGGTGTCATCAAGGAGAAGCTGCCAAAGAGATTTGTGAAGGTATTTTGATGTTTTTGCATCTTATTTGGTGTTTGAGTATGGGAGGATGCTCAATGTTCAATGAAGGGTTGCTAAGTGATGGGATTTGTGAGTCCCATTGTTCTTTGCTTGTGGGAAAAGAGTGTGTTCTTTGCTTGTGGGAAAAGAGTGTGAAGGTGCATGCTTGTCCGTGTCAATGGCAAGTGGTGATGGGCTAGTTGCAGTCCATATTGGAGCATGTCAATTGAGGCATGGCTCATGGTTTTTCTCATTGAAGGTGAGCAAGTTTGGGTGGAAGATTTGGAAGCTTTCACCATATTCAGAAGATGCAAGGAAAGGCATGCAATTTGGGAGCTCACACTAAGGCTGTGACAATGGCCACATAGAGACCCACAAGAGGGTAATGAAAGCTTAAGAGAAAGCACATTCAATGGCTCAGCCAGAGGAATTTCAAAGTGAGTTCAAGGCTAACAAAGCAAAGCAAGAAGGTAAGCTTCATGAAACGGAAGACCTGTGCAACAACAAGGTTGGTTGTGGAGATAGCCATTAAACCTGCACATTGGTACAGAGTCCAGGTGATTAACAACAGCTAAAAACCTACAAGCTCTGAGCAGTGTAGCAAAGTAGCCGAGAAGAAGCAAATGAGGACAGTGGAAACTGCAGCAGCAGACAGCAACAAACGGATAACATATTGTCAAAGAGCAGCAAATCTACTACAGAAATAGTCGCTTGGGTGTTGGAAAAGTAGTGCGCCAGGGTGGTGCTGATGTGTCCAGTTGTATGCGAAGAGGCAGTCGACAAAAGTGAACAGCATTGTAGAGTGTGACCGTAGGTAATAATCCAAAGAAGACAACCGACAGGAGCCCATAGTAGCAACGGCGAGCACAACTCATGGAGAGAACTACAGAGCAGTAAAAATAGTATGCGAGGGAAGGCGCAAAGCAGATCAGAAGGTTGCCATGGGAGCCTAAAAAAATGAGGAGATGGAAGGAGAAATGGTCAGTTGTTGACGCGTGTAAGCAGAAGAGACACCAGTGAGAGCACTAAAAGCGATAAGGTCTCTTATTATTTTATTATGTGGTGGTTCTTGAAACCCTAAAAGATAAGGGTTGTAATGTGCAATGTGAAGAGATGCAAATAAATCCCTTATTCATATGTTTTTCTTCAAAGCATACATGTAATTTTTTGATATCTCTATCATAAGAGGTTGATCACATGCCATCAGAATGGAATGATATTGTGAGGATGCATTCACAAGCGGGTCCCCTGCCTGGTTGTGACCAGAATTGTTTGTATAATTTTTATTTCTCTCACCCACAATTGATGATGGGTAATCGTGCCCGAGCATGTGTGCTCAAAACGAGATGTGTATTCACCCATGGTATGAGGGTTGCCCTGCCCGAGCTCACCTAGAAGCTCAAAATGGTTGTCGTGATGTGTGCATGAGCGATGCACGTGTGAGGTGCATGCGCATGGGTTGGCTCCCACTCGAACTTCCATATTCAAATCGAACTCAGTGGTTCCGCTTTGAGTGAGTCAGCTCAAAATGGACTTGGTGTCTAAGATGGTAGACATGGCACACATGTTTGGTTGTTGATGGACACTCCAATGTATCATTGAGGGGGAGTGTTGAGAGGTAGCGATTGCGGTTGTGCAATGCTACATTGATATGGGTGATGGGTGAGTTGTGGAACACCTCGATTAAGAGGGGGTGTTGATGAGAGATGTAATCGTGGTGTTGTGTGTATGTGGGAAAGCACCCTAGAGGTGCAAGATATTGTGGATAAGAATGCCACATGTAATATTGAATGGTGTGTGAGTGTTGACCAAAAGAGTGAAAAAGGGAGTGCCACATGGATGATGATGTGTAAAGTGGGATAAGGCTAGAGGGCCTATATCATTGTATGGTTTACTTGAGATGTGCAATAGAATAAAAGAGATCAAGTGTTGAGTGTGCAATCTCTCTCTCTCTCTCTCATGGAGTTTTTAGTGTGGTATAACCCACCTTAATTATGTTGCTTAGTCATTGTCTATCACCCCATGATCAATCCTATTTGAGGATTGTTAACATGGTATCAGAGCTTGGGTGGGCTCTTGGTCATGGTGAATATTTATGTATAGTTTCTCTTGGTTATGTGTTTATTTGATTAAGCATTATTTTTAGTTTATTATGAAAAAAATTAGCACACTCATTGTCATTAGTATTGCATTTGGAGAGAGATTATGCCCATGGAGATTTGGAGTTTATGGTGCTGCCCAAAGAAGCTGAAAAATGTAGATTTCAGCAAGTATGAAGGCTATGAAGTCTTTGGTGTCATCAAGGAGAAGCTGCCAAAGAGATTTGTGAAGGTATTTTGATGTTTTTGCATCTTATTTGGTGTTTGAGTATGGGAGGATGCTCAATGTTCAATGAAGGGTTGCTAAGTGATGGGATTTGTGAGTCCCATTGTTCTTTGCTTGTGGGAAAAGAGTGTGTTCTTTGCTTGTGGGAAAAGAGTGTGAAGGTGCATGCTTGTCCGTGTCAATGGCAAGTGGTGATGGGCTAGTTGCAGTCCATATTGGAGCATGTCAATTGAGGCATGGCTCATGGTTTTTCTCATTGAAGGTGAGCAAGTTTGGGTGGAAGATTTGGAAGCTTTCACCATATTCAGAAGATGCAAGGAAAGGCATGCAATTTGGGAGCTCACACTAAGGCTGTGACAATGGCCACATAGAGACCCACAAGAGGGTAATGAAAGCTTAAGAGAAAGCACATTCAATGGCTCAGCAAGAGGAATTTCAAAGTGAGTTCAAGGCTAACAAAGCAAAGCAAGAAGGTAAGCTTCATGAAACGGAAGACCTGTGCAACAACAAGGTTGGTTGTGGAGATAGCCATTAAACCTGCACATTGGTACAGAGTCCAGGTGATTAACAACAGCTAAAAACCTACAAGCTCTGAGCAGTGTAGCAAAGTAGCCGAGAAGAAGCAAATGAGGATAGTGGAAACTGCAGCAGACAGCAACAACGGATAACATATTGTCAAAGAGCAGCAAATCTACTACAGAAATAGTCGCTTGGGTGTTGGAAAAGTAGTGCGCCAGGGTGGTGCTAATGTGTCCGGTTGTATGCGAAGAGGTAGTCGACAAAAGTGAACAGCATTGTAGAGTGTGACCGTAGGTAATAATCCAAAGAAGACAACCGACAGGAGCCCATAGTAGCTACGGCGAGCACAACTCATGGAGAGAACTACAGAGCAGTAGAAATAGTATGCGAGGGAAGGCGCAAAGCAGATCAGAAGATTGCCATGGGAGCCTAAAAAAACGAGGAGATGGAAGGAGAAATGGTCAGTTGTTGACGCGTGTAAGCAGAAGAGACACCAGTGAGAGCACCAAAAGCGATAAGGTCTCTTATTATTTTATTTTGTGGTGGTTCTTGAAACCCTAAAAGATAAGGGTTGTAATGTGCAATGTGAAGAGATGCAAATAAATCCCTTATTCATATGTTTTTCTTCAAAGCATACATGTAATTTTTTGATATCTCTATCATAAGAGGTTGATCACATGCCATCAGAATGGAATGATATTGTGAGGATGCATTCACAAGCGGGTCCCTGCCTGGTTGTGACCAGAATTGTTTGTATAATTTTTATTTCTCACCCACAATTGATGATGGGTAATCGCGCCCGAGCATGTGTGCTCAAAACGAGATGTGTATTCACCCATGGTATGAGGGTTGCCCTGCCCGAGCTCACCTAGAAGCTCAAAATGGTTGTCGTGATGTGTGCATGAGCGATGCACGTGTGAGGTGCATGCGCATGGGTTGGCTCCCACCCGACCTTCCATGTTCAAATCGGACTCAGTGGTTCCGCTTTGAGTGAGTCGGCTCAAAATGGACTTGGTGTCTAAGATGGTAGACATGGCACACATGTTTGGTTGTTGATGGACACTCCAATGTATCATTGAGGGGGAGTGTTGAGAGGTAGCGATTGCGGTTGTGCAATGCTACATTGATATGGGTAATGGGTGAGTTGTGGAACACCTCGATTAAGAGGGGGTGTTGAAAAGAGATGTAATCGTGGTGTTGTGTGTATGTGGAAAAGCACCCTAGAGGTGCAAGATATTGTGGCAAGATAAGAATTCCATATGTTATATTGAATGGTGTGTGAGTGTTGACCAAAAGAGTAGAAAAGGAAGTGCCACATAGATGATGATGTGTAAAGTGGGATAAGGCTAGAGGGCCTATATTGTATGGTTTACTTGAGATATGCAATAGAATAAAAGAGATCAAGTGTTGAGTGTGCAATCTCTCTCTCTCTCTCATGGAGTTTTTAGTGTGGTATAACCCACCTTAATTATGTTGCTTAGTCATTGTCTATCACCCCATGATCAATCCTATTTTAGGATTGTTAACATGGTATCGGAGCTTGGGTGGGCTCTTGGTCATGGTGAATATTTATGTATAGTTTTTCTTGGTTATGTGTTTATTTGATTAAGCATTATTTTCAATTTATTATGAAAAAAAGTAGCACACTCATTGTCATTAGTATTGCATTTGGAGAGAGATTATGCCCATGGAGATTTGGAGTTTATGGTGCTGCCCAAAGAAGCTGAAAAATGTAGATTTCAGCAAGTATGAAGGCTATGAAGTCTTTGGTGTCATCAAGGAGAAGCTGCCAAAGAGATTTGTGAAGGTATTTTGATGTTTTTGCATCTTATTTGGTGTTTGAGTATGGGAGGATGCTCAATGTTCAATGAAGGGTTGCTAAGTGATGGGATTTGTGAGTCCCATTGTTCTTTGCTTGTGGGAAAAGAGTGTGAAGGTGCATGCTTGTCCGTGTCAATGGCAAGTGGTGATGGGCTAGTTGCAGTCCATATTGGAGCATGTCAATTGAGGCATGGCTCATGGTTTTTCTCATTGAAGGTGAGCAAGTTTGGGTGGAAGATTTGGAAGCTTTCACCATATTCAGAAGATGCAAGGAAAGGCATGCAATTTGGGAGCTCACACTAAGGCTGTGACAATGGCCACATAGAGACCCACAAGAGGGTAATGAAAGCTTAAGAGAAAGCACATTCAATGGCTCAGCAAGAGGAATTTCAAAGTGAGTTCAAGGCTAACAAAGCAAAGCAAGAAGGTAAGCTTCATGAAACGGAAGACCTGTGCAACAACAAGGTTGGTTGTGGAGATAGCCATTAAACCTGCACATTGGTACAGAGTCCATGTGATTAACAACAGCTAAAAACCTACAAGCTCTGAGCAGTGTAGCAAAGTAGCCGAGAAGAAGCAAATGAGGACAATGGAAACTGCAGCAGACAGCAACAAACGGATAACATATTGTCAAAGAGCAGCAAATCTACTACAGAAATAGTCGCTTGGGTGTTGGAAAAGTAGTGCGCCAGGTGGTGCTGATGTGTTCGGTTGTATGGGAAGAGGCAGTCGGCAAAAGTGAACAGCATTGTAGAGTGTGACCGTAGGTAATAATCCAAAGAAGACAACCGACTCGACAGGAGCCCATAGTAGCAACGGCGAGCACAACTCATGGAGAGAACTACAGAGCAGTAGAAATAGTATGCGAGGGAAGGCGCAAAAAGCAGATCAGAAGGTTGCCATGGGAGCCTAAAAAAACGAGGAGATGGAAGGAGAAATGGTCAGTTGTTGACGCACGTAAGTAGAAGAGACACCAGTGAGCACCAAAAGCGATAAGGTCTCTTATTATTTTATTTTGTGGTGGTTCTTGAAACCCTAAAAGATAAGGGTTGTAATGTGCAATGTGAAGAGATGAAAATAAATCCCTTATTCATATGTTTTTCTTCAAAGCATACATGTAATTTTTTGATATCTCTATCATAAGAGGTTGATCACATGCCATCAGAATGGAATGATATTGTGAGGATGCATTCACAAGTGGGTCCCTTGCCTGGTTGTGACCAGAATGGTTTGTATAATGTTTATTTCTCACCCACAATTGATGATGGGTAACTGTGCCCGAGCATGTGTGCTCAAAACGAGATGTGTATTCACCCATGGTTGATGGCACATAGGAGTTTGGCGGTCGATACTTGGCTATTGGCAGTTGGAGGTCGGCCAGTAGATTTCCCGCGGTGTGGCCACCCCCAAGACTCTCCTAGACAATGCCTTTGGAATTGCCCGAAGGCTTAACAGATTTGGTAGGAGCAGATTCTCTGCATCTTTGTTATGGATAGGTCATCGACCCAGATCATTACATGGGGCATTGCTGCTTGGGCCACAGAGGCTGGAGTGGCCAGGGCTTATGAGGAGGATGGGGGAGGGCTAGGCCTTTAGGTCTCTCACCATTGTATTGCAGTAGTACCAGTCACAACCCCACCATTGTATTGCAGTAGTACCAGTCACAACCCCACCTACATGCGACTAGTGACCAGGCTCATGCCAGAGATGGGAGATTTGCAGGCAGCATAGCAGCTTGGCACATTTGGCGTGCTAGATGCAGCAAGGCCATCAAGGGTACCCACACTCCACCGGTTGAGACCATTAGGAGCATATGGCTTGATATCATTCACACCCTCCGCGGTCAATGGAGGAAGTTACAGGGAGGTTCTGACTACATGCAGAAGTGACGAGAAGCTTTTTTGAGGCCTGCCCTTTCCTCACAGATAGAGGCAGTGACCCCATTCGGCGTTACAGACCACCTGTGTGGTTGTCCCCTCCCCCCCCCCCATGTATGAGACAGCCTTCTCCTCACAGAGTGGCCAGCCAGAGGAGAAACGTCTCTTCCCCCTTATGCTCATGTGATTCTCGTCCTTAAATGAGGCGAGTTTGTATTTAGCCCTTCGTGGTTGTATCTAGCCCTCTGTGGCTATTTTTTCTTTAACTACTAATAGAAGGATATTTTTCCAAAAAAATAGGTGTTAGGATAGCCTATTCCTAATCATAGGATAATCTATCATGTAATTAAATTATGGAGATAGCCTTGGGATGTAGATCGATTTTTAGAGATAAAAAGTTGGTCTAAATACTCTTACTGAGATGAGCCCAAGTCTAGATTAGCTCTTAGGGTAAATTATGAGTAAAGGGATGTAATTAGAAGAATTAAAATTTATTTACGAATTGATGATTGGCCCTCGACTAGAGAGAAAAAATCAAATTAGGGTTATAGAGAGAGAAGATAACATTAAGATGGAAATAATTCTGACCTTAATTAAGAAATATCAAAGGGCTAATCTTTAGAATTCTTTTTGAGAATTGATGTAAGTTCAACCAAAAAATTCTAGAGATAGAAAACTCTAAGGAGAATTCTAGAGAAAGAAAAGGAAATTCTAGAGAGAGAAGGGAAGTGACCTTTTATGCAAGTAGGATAAAGGTCAAAACCCTAGAAGCAATTCTAGAAAACCAAGTTATTGTATGAAATAGGGTTAGATAAACTCATCTCTCCCAAAAAAAAACACATTCTAGGGAGAGAAAGTCTCGATTAACCCTTAAATCATGGAGATTGAGAGTACCTTTGTAAGATGGAGGCCCACTCAAGACTTGGAGTATACAACAAGGGTGTAGGTAACCATCCTAGCATCTAAAGAAGGGAGACGCTCACCATGGAAGCTTGAGCCATAGGCATCAAGGTAGTGTATTATCATAAAAGGATAAAAGGTATCAAAAGGTTATTAAAAGCTACAATACCCTAGGTCTGGTGAATTTTATAGTCCCAAGGCCCCCATATGCCCTACACAACATATGTGCAAATGCCCCTAAGCCTCCATGTACCTAGGCCCATCTCCCATATGTACGTGCACACTAAAATCCCTTCATTACAAACCATCCCCTCCTAAAATGCTTTTGTCCTTGAAATCAAAGGGTTGACGTGCACAAATATATAAATATAAATACTATATAACAAAAATTCAAAGACATGACCAAGTGTCACCATCGTAGAGCACCAATACCAATACATGAATCTCATGACCCCCTGCGCCGATGATGTGAAAGGAGTTGACATGCCGCATCATCGACATGGAAAAGATAAAGGACTCGTGTCGGATGATGCGACTAGTCGGGTATCCTCTGGGAGGATTAAATGGAAAAGATATGTGTCGCCCCTAAAGACGAGGTAATCCATACAATTGTGACTGCATAGATGGAATGTGAATCCAAACCATGTAGACTCCAAAGCAATGGCTCTCGAACCACCTGGATCGAATGGAAAATGTACAGAGCCAATGTCGATAATGTGATTGGTTAATCCCCTTGGGTTAAATGGATAGATATGGTGCACATCATGGACCTCCGATGTCGATGTAGTAGCTCGTGGGTTGTAGGGAAAACTCGTAAGTTCATCCTCATGACCATAATGCAAATCCAACATTCATGATGTCCACACAATGTAACCATCACTCATGGTCGGAATGTAGAATGGTCCTGGCACAAAAGAATCATTGTGTAGGCCAAGACAAAGGTGTGTCACAGGTGCCTTTGAGTGTCATGCCACATAATCATCCACCATACATCTCAAGTGGGATAGAATGCATCCAAAGATGAATCTTCAAAGAACATAGGATCATGTAGACACCCATGGGAGCCAAATGAAATCATCTCAAGGTCGGCCTCATGCATCTATACGAGCATGAGTGTGATCCGACCCATAAACTATATCATCATGTGCAAGACCCTCTATGTGTGAGTGATAATCTAGGATATCAATATAATCATCAGCATCATCATAGTCATCTCACTGAAAAATGAAGAGGTATCCCCACATGAAAGATAAATGATATCATCTCCTAAATAATCATCTATGGCATCCCCAAGGCCTCCACGGTCATCCTCATAAACATGGTCTATCTCCAT
This sequence comes from Cibotium barometz, assembly GCF_041138505.1. Classification (NCBI taxonomy): domain Eukaryota; kingdom Viridiplantae; phylum Streptophyta; class Polypodiopsida; order Cyatheales; family Cibotiaceae; genus Cibotium; species Cibotium barometz. Next base: position 10,670,368 of record NC_141072.1, on the reverse strand, counting down.
CGATGATGTCCCTATGTGGCCTCCATCCCATGACAAATCTATCTCTAATAGTATAGGATCTAAGGAGATGTCTAGATTAAATCCAAATCTCTCAAGATCTATGCAATATGATCTACTATGGATATGGTCATCATCCATCAAATCACTAACCATGTCATCCTCACAATCTCTAAAATCATCATCATCATCGTGGTATGTATCCATCAATAGAATCCATGTATAACCTATATCCCAAGATAGGTCAACCTTTCTAATAATAACTAGATCTAAGAAAATACCCAAATCAAATACAAATCTCTCTAGATCCATATGCATAATCCTACCTCTCCTATGAGGTCTAATTTGAGAAAAATCATCACTACTCTCATGCACTATTCCTGACTGCTCAAATATATGAACTCTATTCACATGAACACTGCCAAGAATGCTATGAATACAGGGAGTAGTGGTCGTATCAGTGATATCTCCATAAAAATAGAAATCCTAAAAGAATGGCTTGATGCATCTAACACTAGGAACTCAGGTCTATGCTCATAGGTGTCTTTGTTACTTGTATGCAGAGTATCATCAAACCCAAATGTGCTAATGGATGTGTCACTAAACAAATGCACACTATCCTCTAGAATGTCATCCTCTAGGAACTCAGGTCTATGCTCATAGGTGTCTTTGTTACTTGTATGCAGAGTATCATCAAACCCAAATGTGCTAATGGATGTGTCACTAAACAAATGCACACTATCCTCTAGAATGTCATAATCACCACAATCAACTAGAGTATCCTCATGATCCATAGGAAAAATGATAGTCATAGAAGTGTCGATGCTCAGTATGCTCACTGCCATCTCTTCCCTCAAGATCATGCTCACATGATCTAACTCACACACATCACTATCATATACATCATCATCATGTGCATAAGTGTCAGTGGCATCATGTGCATGTATATCGCTATGATCATGTGTATGTGTGTGCAATACATCAATATCATCATGCGTGTGTATATAATACATCATCATCCCCATCATAATACAATGAATGAGTCGATCTAAGTAAATAAGAATCAATGAGATGATGGCTAGTCGATGTCGTGGGTGAGTCGGTCTAAGTAAATAAGAATCAATGAGATGATGGCTAGTCGATGTCGTGGGTGAGTCGTAGAAGCTATCAATGCCCATGCGAGCACCACTGTGATGGCGGGCAAAGTGTAAGAAAACTGGAAACATGTCCAAGAATGTAAGATTCCTCCCCAGCCTCTCAAAATGTCCAGCATCTTCCCCTGTAATCAATCCCTCTTCAGAAATATAAAAGACTTGTTTCTAACTGTTTTAACCTAGAGAGAGAAAATATTCTAGAGAGAGAATATTCAGATTTTTAATATTTTTGGATAGAAAATTATCTCATCTTATTAAAATAAGTTTCCCTGAAACAAAAATTCAAAAAGAACTTTCCAATGTACAATTGGAATTAATTGGAAATGGGTATAAAGGACCTTAACCTAAGGGTCTAGATTTTCAAAAATTTTTGGATTATGGTCCAATTAAGGTTCCTATGGACCAATAGCATCAATCCATGTGTAGGGAGGAGATAAATCAAATTTGTAAAAGAAGATACCCAAAAATGAGTAAATGCTCACATAAGATGAAGAGTTGAAAATGTACAAGGCTTATTAGTAAAAAACTATGAGCAATATTAAAAATATGAGATATTTTGGGTATCCAAAAATGAGTAAATTCTCACATAAGATAAAGAGTTGAAAATGTACAAGTTTATTAGTAAAAAACTATGAGCAATATTAAAAATATGAGATATTTTGGGTATAATGATTCCATTTTGACACATATGTAAGGAAGGGGAGTTCTTTAAAGGAGGTGCATATTTCACATGCTTGAATGAGTTTTAAACTCATAAAAATTGAGATATTTCATCTCTCCTCTCTCCTCATTCAAGTCTAGTTCCAAAAAGTTAGCTTAACTGACCTAAAAATGGTCAAATATTGACCAAACTGATTTAGAAAATTCTAGAATCAGTTTGTTTGGTTAGGAGCTCAATTTTTCCTATAAATAGAAGCCTCCCCCTTGTTGAAAAATATATAGTGTTTATGCATCGTTACTCTACTCCACCTAAGCCAAGAACTATGAATTCATTAATAATTCACTAGTTTTTGGAGCTTCCCTCTTTCTTCAATCCCCATTGGTGGCTCCATCAACATACTTAACCAATTGATTGGTTGGGGGCCTCTACCGTGAACAAAGAATCAAGCAATTTGTAAGGTAAATAGTGAATATTGATCTTTTCTATAATTTCACAACATTTCTCTCTTCTCAACCCCTCTCAAGCTTGAGAAGCTTAATTGGTATGGTTTTTAAATGCTATTGAAGTTAATTGAGGAATAGTAGTGAAGAGTTACATAATTTGATGAATGCTATTGAAGTTAATTGATTAATGATAGTAAAGAATTACATAAATTTTTATTTATGTTTAAATTCTAATGGTTTTTATGTAATTTCTCTCTCTCACTCAAGAAATGGTCATACTCATGATCCATTCTCAATCCAAATGAAGCTTTTCATAAAGCTTTTCCTTAATCCAAGATTAATCTATGCTTGAGACCAAATTAATGGTTTTTTTCTATGCTTTTAGTTTATGTATTTCATGAATATTGATGATTCAATCCATTATGAAATATTGATCCAATTAGGGATCATTCTAATTATTTCTTAATGTTAAGCTTTATCCCTTAGAAAAATTGAGATTTATCAGTCATAGCAGCGGAGCTATGGCAAAATTTTTATAAAAATTACGCATAAAATGATTTCATTCAAAGCATGAAAAGAGGACTTCCTACCATATTCTAGGAATTATCATCCTAGATTAATTGAAGATATTCATTTGTAATCATAGAGAAATTGATTTTTATATTATGCATAATTGATTTTCATGCATAGAGGTATGCATAAAAGATTATTATTTTAATATAAAAGTGTTACTTTTATCATAATTGAATTTCATGCATAGAGGTATGCATAAAAGATGATTATTTTATTACAAAAGTGTTACTTTTAGCATAATTGAATTTCATGCATAGAGGTATGCATAAAAGATGATTATTTTATTACAAAAGTGTTACTTTTAGCATAATTGAATTTCATGCATAGAGGTATGCATAAAAGATGATTATTTTATTACAAAAGTGTTACTTTTAGCATAATTGGATTTCATGCATAGATGTATGTATAAAAGATGATTATTTTATTATAAAAGTGTTACTTTTATCATATTTGGATTTCATGCATAGAGGTATGCATAAAAGTTGATTATTTTATTATAAAAGTGTTACTTTTATCATATTTGGATTTCATGCATAGAGGTATGCATAAAAGTTGATTATTTTATTATAAAAGTGTTACTTTTATCATATTTGGATTTCATGCATAGAGGTATGCATAAAAGTTGATTATTTTATTATAAAAGTGTTACTTTTATTATATTTGGATTTCATGCATAGAGGTATGCATGAAAGATATTCTTTTTATGCATAGAGGTATGCATAAAAGATATTCTTTTTATGCATAGAGGTATGCATAAAAGATATTCTTTTTATACTAAAAGTGTGATTTTCATCATAAATGGATTTTATGCATAACTTAGATGCATAATAGAAATTCTTTTATTCTAAAAGTGTAATTCCTACCAAATTGAATTTATGCATAAGAAGATGCATAAAAGATTGATTTTTATTTCGAAAGTGTTAGTCTCCTTAAATGGAATTTATGCATAAATAAATGTGTAGAGAAATCTTATATCAAATATAAGAATTCTCTTAAAAAAGATATGAAATGTGATAAGATGTGATAAGATTTGATAAGAGGTGTATGAGATAAGAATTCTCTTAAAAAAGATATGAAATGTGATAAGATGTGATAAGAGGTGTATGAGATGTGATAAGATTTGATAAGATGCGTATGGGAAGTGATAGGATGTGATAAGAGGTGTATGAGATATGAAAAGATGTGATAAGATGTGTATGAGATGTGATAGAATGTGAAAAGATGTGTATGAGATGTGATAGAATGTGTTAAGATGAGTTAGGATGTATTAAGATGTATATGGGATGTGTTAGGACGAGAATGGATGTAATATGGTTGTATGAATGTGATGTGGATGTATACATGTAGATGTATATGTATGAATGTGAATGTGGATGTGGATGTGGATGTGGATGTATGGATGTAGATACGGATGTGTATGTATGTATGTGGATGTGTATGTATGAATGAGGATGTGAAAATGGATGTATGGATGTAGATGTGGATGTATGGATGTAAATGTGAATGAAGAGGTGGGTGTGGATGTATGGATGTAGATACGGATGTGGATGTATGTATGTGAATGTGGATGTATGAATGAGGATGTGAAAATGGATGTATGCATGTGAATGTGGATGTATGAATATGAATGTGGATGTGTGGATGTGGAAATGGAGGTATGGATGTATGAATGTGGATGTGGATGTATGCATGTAGATGCGTATGTATGAATGTGAAATTGGATGTATGATGTGGACGTACGAACATGGATATGTATGTAGAATAATGAATATGAAGGTGTATGTGAGATAATGTGTAGTCTATATGAGTGAATGGATGAGAACGAGTACACATTGAATGGAATGTGGAATAAGTAATGTGGTCCGAGAGTGGATAATATGGAAAGACAAGAGTTCGTTATAGAAACTGTATTTTGTGACTGTTTGTAAATGACTGTTTTATGTCAAGAATGCTGGAGAAGCATTTTGACCGTCTTGAGGATTAAGGTCATGAAGACCGAACTGATAAAGTTGCAACTGCTGTGACGGAGAGTCAATGGAGGACGTCTCGTGTAGCAAGGTCGATCGAGGTCTTGACCAGCCTCGGTTCGATTTAAATGGTGAGCTTCCGGTACGGTGGATGAGGGACCAAGGAAGCGGCCTATGAGTGAAGCGCTAGGTCACCTGCGAAGGATCCTAGAGGGTGCTGACCATACGGTGCTCGGGCTCTGGGTCGCCGAAGATACCCACACGTGCATCGTGGGAGATATTGGAACAAGGAGTAAGAGTTATTTTCTAAAACCAGGCATGGATCTGGTTGATTGACCTTGCTGGTCCTCAACAGATGAGTCCATGGCTCTTTTATATGGATCTGTGGGTTGATCTTGCTGATCTTCCACGGAGATTCCATTCTATTATATAAATATATTGCCGGTTACTATGAGCTAGGAACTATGGAAAAGGCCCCTGAGAGAACAGGTGGTGAGCGTTCTGGTTGCCAATGATGCCATAAGTACACCGATGAAAGAATGACTGGAAATAAGGATTCAACCAGAGACTTTGAGGATTGTCATCAGTGACATAATGGTTTTATTAAAGGATTGTTTTAAAGCTAGTTGATGCTAAGAAAAAGGCAATTTCATATTGGGTGTGTAAGTGGTGTGACTAGTTTTATGTTTGCATGAACTTCCGGCTAGGGGGCCTTGGAACTCTTTTCCTTGGTACCCGGGACAAAACCTAACCAAATTCTTAATTGGATCCCATCACTACAGTGGTTGGGCGGTTGGCTAACCCATGGGATTGGATGGGGTTAGGCTGGACTGATGGATCCGTAAATCAAGATTTAATTTCTATTATTACGATAGATGAAGTAAATCCCAGATAGAAATTGTTCTATGGATAGGAATCAACGGCTGTGCCTCTTGATGGGGAAAAAAGCGTTGATCCCAATGATCCAAGTGTAAGTTTCTTCCTTGATTTGACCAAGTACCGTTAAAGGTGCAGTCAGATCAGTTTGATCAGTAATGATCTTGACTACGTTAGAGTAAAGAGTTATCCTGGTGGAATCGCCCGTGCTTTCCGGGGAAAGGAAGTTTTTCTGGTTTCGGTTTTGGACAAACCGACGGATTAGTCTCTTGTCCGGATATACGTGGGCGAGGCCCCGAGTGTGAGACCCCTTCCCGCGCGCACGATGTGCTACTTCCGCTGCTAGTACCTCGAATCCGTTGCGCGGTGGAGACCGGGATCTTACAAAGAATCCATGAATGCTCCTATGAATGACCATCATGATCATCATCACCCATATAGGCAAAAAAGTAATAGACAAGATTAGTCTCTTGTTAATTTAGTTCATGAGTACAAAATTATTAATTTTAACATGTTAGTTAATCCAATGGCTTAGATTGAAGTATCATTTTTAAATATTTATCTATTTTATAAATTTGCTTTTTTTTAAACTGTAGATGTCTTAAAGAAAGAAGAATAAAAGTAATATACACATTGTGGAGGTTTTCAATCATAGAGATGAGGAGGGTTATTTGGCTACCAAATAAATCTATTTTTATGACTCGTTGTGTGTTTTGCTTACAGGAGGAGCTAATTTTGGCTCTTTTCAAAACATACCACTCCTTTCCTTATCTAATCTTGAATGGCCACATCCCAGCTTAGACCAGATTCAACCTTGCAAGAAGCTAAAGCTCTCAAATGATGTTCACATTGCAATGCAACCATCTACAAGCTCAAAAGATGTTCACTTGAGTTGGTTTTTTCCTTTAGATTGCTTTGTCTATTTTTTGCATCTTGTGAAGAATTGAAAATCACCTATACTTGTAAAAGTCCAATTGATGGGGCTAGATAACACATTTCTTGGGTGATCAATGGACTACAAAGAGAAATTTTCATGATGATACAATTGAGTGTAGAGTCACAAAGTCGGATGTCACTAGAATGAATGTGATTGCCAAAAATATGGTTTTACTAATGTTTGTTTGTTTTGATGAATATGTACTTCATTGCTCGACAAACGTTATGTATGCATTTAAGGTATAGAAGATGGAGACTCTTAAGAGGTGTTTGGCTAATCTTATATTACGATTTACAGGATCCCACACACTCTATTGCGGTGTAAGTGGCTGTTCTTTGGAAGGCCCATGATACAATTTCATCCAACGTGGAGAGTAATTGGTCTCTAGCATTTCATAGACAAGAGATGGCATTGATGTTAGATGATCCTCCTACAAACTTCTATTTTAAGCTAGATGGTAGAAAGGTTAGGAGTAGACTTGACAAGTCTATTACATGCAAGCAATATATTGTCCCTCATATCCTTGAGATTGTGGAGTAGTTGTGGCATTCCCCATCTCAAGTTAATGACATTTTTTTTTGGATTTTTAAAATTTGTGTTCATTCGAGTAAATTTTAAGTTCTTGAAAAATAAGTAGAAGTGTAAATTAAATCTACGCCCTCGCTTGACATAAAAACTAAATTTGTGATTGATGTAAAGCACTTATTTAATTCTTTATATTTTGATTATAAATCTGTATATAAGATATATTTAATTATAATTATAAGTATAATTTTATAGATAGATATTAGTATAAATATAAATTTAATTATAAATATAAATTTAATTATAAATCTAAATATTAATGTAAGTTTTTAATATAAACATAAGTGAGTATAAGTATAAGTAAGTTCATTTCTTTCATTATACCTTCACTTGCTTTCACTCTCTAGCCTTCCCTACGGATATCTCACTTTTCCTTGTGTATTTTGATATCGGGTTGATCAAAGCTCTGGAAGTGACCCGGTCGAAGGAGACTGGCATCTGAGGCCCTAAATTTGCATGCTCCCTGAGGCCTCATAAGAAATTCTGGGTTGATTAGAGCCCTAGAAGTGCCCCAATTGAAGTCTGGTGTTTGGGACCCTGAATTTATAGAGGCCGTATAAGAAATCTGGGCTGATCAGAGCCTTGGAAGTGCCCCAGCCGAAGATTGGCACTAGAAGTGCCCCAACTGAAGTCTGTTGTTTGGGACCCTGAATTTATAGAGGCCGTATAAGAAATCTGGGCTGATCAGAGTCTTGGAAGTGCCCCAGCCGAAGATTGGCGCTGGGGCCTTGAATTTATATTAGCTCAGAATTTCTTCTAGGGTCTCTAAAGGCCCCAGGGAGCATGGAAGTCAAGTTTGGATTGAATTAGAAGAAATAAAAGCTAAAACTTTTTTGGGACTTGGTTGGCAGTGCGAATGTTATTCTGGCATATGCATGCACTTGTACTGACATAATTTTTCACTTTTGGTTTGCAGTATGTCTTGTACCTTGATGAGTTCTCATCCACATAGGCCGGAAAATCCAGAAGACAAGGAAGAGTCCAAGACTCAACCTTGAAAGAATATATTGGCCAGATGGGGATGATATCATTATCTTCCACAAGATATGCTCCTCGGTTGTCTCAAACAATTTTTTGAAGGTGAAGGCAGCATTAACCAAAGTTACTACTTTCAAACTATCCCTACAATGTCTAGCTTGGAGAAAATCGTGCTCCTGCGATGCTCCAAGTTAATTTTTCTATACTTAGAGTAGCGGGGGGGTGCACTACAATGCCTTGTGGTACTTGGCCACATTGCAAGGATACATGATCCCTTAGCAATCCAAAGGGAGCTTTTACGAGGGAGGCAGTTTTGCTCCCAACCATCAAAGCCCCTCCTTCATCTTTTGGTGGGCCAAGTAGCAAGAGGTAGAGAACATAGCCTCTCTTTTGTAATACGATTATGGGTTTCTTGTACTCTCTACTACAATATCTCTACTACAATAATAAAAATCGAGTTTCTTTTTTATCTTTGCATCGTATGCTCATTTGATTTTATCAAATTTTAACTGTTTGATTCTATATCTAAGTGTTTAAAAATTAAACTTGATATGATAAATAGTTTGTGGTTGACATGGTAAAATCAATTGCACATAATTAAATAATAATAATTTAAATAAACTTACCATAAGATAGAAAATGAACATAAGCACAACACAAGGAGAAGAGAAACGGTCTTGATATTCATCAAAGCCATCAACAAATTACATATTGATGTGGCTACATAGGTATACGATTACAAAAGACTGGTATATTAACAAACAGGTCTATCATCTCCATGAGTATCCCTCCATTTGTGCAAGCAACAAACTACCTGCATGTCCTTTTTGGTGATCGTGACCCTATTTCTATGTATAGCTTCTATCAAGGCATCATTAAACATAACTACTATAGGTAAGCCTTCGTAGCCCCCTACAAAGAATCCATTGCTTGTGCTGTCCAACAATATGGCAATTGGCAATTTGCTTGCCGAACCCGAAATTTGCGGTTTCCCCTCAACCTTAAGTCGTCATGAATTTCTCGTATGACTCTCCTGAATGTTGCCCTAGGGATTAAGTTGTGCGCTGTCTTTTGATAGTTCCTGATTTCCCGCAAGGCCATAGTACACCTGGCCTCCATCTCCGTTTGTGGTGTCTTGGCTGTAGTACTATGGCCTTAGGGATTAAGTTGTGCACTATCTTTTGATAGTGCCTGATTTCTGCAAGGCCATAGTACCTGGCCTCCATCTCCATTTGCGGTGTCTTGGCTATGGTTAGGGCTAGGGCTGAGGTTGAGGCTGTGGTTGGGGCTAAGGTTGAGGTGGGGGCTAGGTTGGGGTTGAGGTTTGGGTTGGAGTTGTGCCTCATCCTCCAAGTGGTGTGGGGCTTAGGTGAGGTATAATGGATCAGGCTGGGCCCAGTGAGAGACGGTTCTAACTTCTGAGTTGGAGTCTTGTGAGATGAGATGGCATAGGCCTACTCTCTTTTGGGGGCTACACCCTGCATAGGGTTTGCTTTGTGCGAGCCATGAATCAAAAAGATGATAAACAAGAAATTAATAAAATGAGGGAAACTTTTGTTAATATAGTTAATTTTAGAAAAGCAAAAGTTATTTTATCAAAATTTTGAATTTACTAAAAATTTTAAAGTTTTCTAAATTGAATTGAAATTGTATGTGTGCATAGATCTAGGTTTGAGGGACACCCCAAATAAATTTGGGATTGATATGAGGACTGTAAGGCCCCCAGCTGAAGGCTGGCTTGTGGAGGCATGGATCTATGGATCCATGCCTCCACACATAGATCCAGGCCTCGACACGCCAACCTTTTGTTGGGGGCCTTACAGGCCGCAGATCAGCTCCAAAATTTTTTGGGGTGTCTCTTAGGCTCATATCTATGCACACATCAAATTTCATAGCATTCTGACAAAGTTGGCATGTTGGCATATTTTGATGCATGTTCCCAAGGCCAAACAAAATTTTAGCTTTGGAAGTGTCATTTTTGCATAAATATTTTATAACCGTCATGTGTTTTATGTTTTGATAATATCATGATGAAATGTGGGAACAATATTGATATTTGCATTGAAATGTTGTCTGTACTATACATAGCCTAATTGCACTTAAGTATTATCCAAATTTCTTCATAGGCTTGATACAAAAAATAATTACTATCACACAAAAATCATATCCATGAGAAAAGTTAAAACTGCCATAATTAAAGTACAAGGTACAAATTTCATAGAACAAAGTACTTAGTTGAAATCTGAGTACAAGGTACGAGGGACAAACTAAATACCAAAAAGTGCTAAAAAAGTAAGAAGTACAAAGTTTGACTTAGTGTGCATAATGTTCTCCACACTAAAATATTGCTACAGGTCCTTACATCATGTCAGGGTTGAGATTGAAGGCATCACAATTATTGTGGATCCTACGAACCAACCGTAGATCCTTATCTTTGACGATGATATGCTTGGCATGGATAGCTGCCAATTGGCCATCATGCAATAAATCAACTAGACAATGTCCAGATGTTTAAATTGCCATCAATGCTTGGGCTAACCAGTGATGATCAATAGAGTTACTATAATATTGTGCATAGTACCTCCTTGTAGATATCCTTTGAAGATCTTGCATCACTTCCTTGATTAGCCTTGTGAAAGGGGCCTTTGGTATAAGCAAGTCCGTTGCCTTTTAATACTTCCTTATCTTTCAGAGGTCAATAGTGCCTGGTCTCCATCTTCACTTTTTGTGAGGTGTCCGTGGAGGACCCATTGGAGCTGGAGGAGCCCTTGCATTTGCAAAACTTCTTGGTGGTGGAGCAACAACACCATTGTCAGCGGGCAGATAGTGTACATTCACTATAAGTTTCGTTGTTAGGATTAGGAGGTGGTTGTGGTCATACCTTAGTTGTGGGGTTTTACGAGCAGACTTCTTCGTGCATGCCATACTACTTCTTGAAAGTGAAGTGGAGTGAAGTGAGATGAATTTATCTTTCACACTTTATATTCACAAGTTTGATAAGAGATAAGAGGAAAATATATAGACATATATGTGTGTGTGTACACACACACACACACACATACACACCCACATGCGCGCGCGCACACACACACACACACACACACACACACACACACACACACACAAATATATCAAAAATAAAGTAGCATTCTCACAATTTAACATGACTACTAACACATTTCCATTGACTACCAATCCTTTCTTGAGACCTCAACTACTTTGTATGTTTTTCTCTCGCTTGCTGTGTTAAGTTCTCATAGCGTGCTTTTTTTATTAGATGTCTCACTTTGTAGACCTCTTTTGACTCATTAATTATGGACTTTAACATCTTCTCCTCATACCTTATCTCTATCCTCCTATACCACCATTTGAGCAATTGTCTCATGGGATTAGCATCATGTATTACACCTCCATGATCCATTGCCTTTTGAAATCTGCATTGAGCTTGCCAATGTGATCGCTCCATGCCTTGTGTAGACCATATTGCTAAACTTCCCTCATTAGGAAATTATGGACCATGAGCCTTCAAGATATGCTGCATTCCCAATCAAAATATGCATACTCAAAACACTCAAAACATGCATACTCAAAACACTCAAAATATGCATACTCAAAACACTAAAAAAATGTATACATTGAAAATACTAGATTTAGAATGCATACTCAAAAATATGCATACTCAAAACACTCAAAATACGCATACTCAAAACACTAAAAAAAATGTATACATTGAAAATACTAGATTTAGAATGACTCACCACGTAATGTATAGTAAAGTCCCATTTGCGCCAAAATTTTTCTCATCCTTCTTGATTTTTAATTGGCCTCAATATAATCCAATCTTTGATAAATCTTCTTCTACTTTACTACATGTGGCTTGAGCAGCTAAAGCAGGTTGCATCTTGTAAGCAAAACACACATACTAAAACACCAATTTCTCAATAATTCTCACCATGGCATGCAAAGTGTAAAAATGAACTCTGGTTAAGGGAATGTTAAGAATAGGATCCCACTTTGAATCTATTCGTACCATTATTCTGTCACAACAAACAAGCTTATTTGGGACATTATCTATGCGTGTCTCTTCACTCTAATGTTTATTTCCATTATTATCTTTTTTTCTTGATCTCATACAATACAAACAAGGAAACTTTGCATTGGAACCATTTGACACACCAAACATGCATTTCAAAGTTTTTAGATCACCTGTAAGATGCCATTCTACTAAATCATCAACCTTTAAAAGTTTCGTGCCACTTTGACATCTCACAACTTCTAGTATCTCTGTTAAATTGAAAAAAACCTTCAATATCTCATGATCTTCTTTTGGTACCTCAAATGCAGCAATCCACCATATTTCATTTTCTCTCTACACACTAAAGTAATCTAGATGATCTGACAAGATATTATGATTCAACGCTATGTTCATAAGGGTCAAGCTTACTCGTTCTAGCTTCTGACCCTTTACAATTTCACTTTCATTAAGCTTAATAACAAATTTTAGCACATCACCACATTTTTCAACCGTCATGTTATAGAATCCAACCATTGTAGATTGTACTTTGTATATATCCGACACAAAGTTATTCTTTTCATGTAGCTTGAATATTACCTTCTTTGAGCCAATCTCCTTTAAGCTTACCTTTGAGGGTGCCTTTGAGCTTATCCCTGCACTTGTCTGTGAGAGTATCTTTGAGCTTAATTTATAAGCGTGTATGTGATAGAGATGTACATGCTCACCAATGAGCTCCAAGATCTTATCATTCAACAAATTTTGTGTCTATTATACATGATAGGGATTTACAAGAGGTAAAACTATTTTTTCTCTTTAACACAATCTTAAACCCTTTATCCAATTACTTGTAAATCATAGCATATGATTGTGAGCTGGTCCCCACTTGATCACAAATCCTTGACCATCATTGGGTGTGAAAGACTAACTCACCTCCTGCAAACAATTTATGGCTATGTCCTTATAGACTGATTTAAATTTGGAAGATTAGAGTGTAAACTTTACCATGCCTTTTGTGAGTACTTTTAAAATTGCCATACGACTTCATCATCTAGATTGATAAACATTTGTCCAATGTTCTTGCATGCTCTGATTCGATGCCTCCATTAACCACCTCCACCAATGACTAATTTATCCATTGATTTTAGCCGTTTCACATGCTCACGTGGGGTCCTAATGGAGTCAACTTCTCTAACACAGTTTGTATCTTCATATTCCTTTATTCCAAACTTTGCATGTTAATGACGATTGAGCATTTTATATTTGAACAACATGTACTCATCCTACAATTTATCACACACAATTTCCTTCTCAATCAACGCATTTGAGAGCTGCACAATCCTTGCTTCCTTGTTCTTTAGTAGGTGTTGAGAAGATGTATAAACACTATATACTTGGTTGACAAGTCTTTTTGTGTATGCTAATAAACTAGCATGACCCTCACATACGTACTTAATGAAAGATGTTAATCCTGAAAATTGAGGAGGCTGTTAAGTAAGAGGATCAAGTGGATATATTGATCCCTCTACCCAAAGATCAACATATTTTTTACTTGCATCTCTTTGTTGTTGCATCACTGTTTATTACACTATACTTATTTTTGTCCTCTTGTGTACCATTACATTAAACATTAATTGAACGTAAAACTATATTAGAAAACCATAACAAGATATCAAAACATTAAAAAGACCAAACCTCCATAGCTTTCTTCTCCTTTGAAGTTACATCATAATGAATATCTCTAAATAGAAAGATTAATGAAGGGAAAGTTGGGTTTTTGGTTCCAACCAAATGGCACCAAAAAATCAACACACCCTTCATCATCAATCTTGGTCTCTACATCATGTTTTCTAATCGGTCTCATGATTGAGAAGATCAGTGCCATTAATGTGGGAATGAAGGGAAAGGAAGAGATGATTAAAAAAAATAGAGGCAACCTACACAAATTGAAGGCCATACACAAAGATTCAAATTTCTCCTTTGCAAAGGAGAGAAACTAGAAACAATTGGGGAAGTGATTCCCTCATAACCCTACGAAAAAAAGAATCTTAAAGCATAATGGTTAACTAAAAACATAGAGACTATCTCGAAGTTAAAAAAAGACTTGTAAACTGAATAAAAATGGGGAAAAATGTACAGACACGCTCGTTAGGCCCTAATCTAGGCGTGGATAAAAAATAATTGTAAAATCTAAAGTCTATATGTAGATATATAAAATTATGGCTGTCTTGGGGATATCTTGATCTTTAATTCTGATCTTGTAATATCTAGATTTGAGATCTATCTTTGCGAACATTTGGGTTCTACTTAGCCAATGCAAAAGTTCATCAATCCTAGGAATAGGATATTTATTTTTGAATGTTAACTAATTTAATCCTCTGTAATCAATACAGAGTCTTAACGTTCCATCTTTCTTTTTCTGAAGGAGAACGAGCGCACCCTAAGGTGAAACACTAGGTCTTATGAATCCTTGCTCTAGCAGCTGTCTTAACTACTCCTTTAGTTCTATGGCTTTTGGAACTGGCATCTTGTATGCACGCAGGGCTATTGGGACTGAGCTCTGGGAGTTAGCTCTAGCAGCTGTCTTAACTACTCCTTTAGTTCTATGGCTTTTGGAACTGGCATCTTGTATGCACGCAGGGCTATTGGGACTGAGCTCCGGGAGTTAGCTCTATCTCATGATCTACTTCACGAGTTGGAGGCATCTCAGTCAGCTCTTCTGGGAATACATCAGCATACCACTTAGCCATTCTAGTTCCTTAGCCTTGCATTTTCTGTTTATTGGATTCATTTTAATGACATAGATAGTTTGCTTCTTTCTGAGTCCCTTCAATAATTTAGAAGCTTTTACTAACTGCAGAACTGGGGATCCGAAAATTCTAGTTCCTTGAACTTGATTCTCGTGAAGGTCAGGAAAAGAGATGGTTCCATTGTGACAGTGAATGTCACCTGATTTTTGTGGAGCCAATCCATTCCAAGGATTCCGTCATAGATTCCCAAGGGTAAGACTCTGAACTGGCAGTCTGTCGCATTCCCATCTAGATTAAACTGAATACGGTCTGTCTCTCATGGTGTGTGAAAAGAATCTTCCCACCCACTGGCCAATTCTACTTGCATAGGTTTCCCTGTTTTCTGATCTAGTACTAACTTACGCAAGCATCCAGGGCAAATAAAAGAACGTGTATTGCCTCCTGAATCAATCAAAAGCTTAAAGTGCTTACTCTTGTACTCTGCTGGAGTTTGAAGGACTGAGAGCTGACGATTGTGCCTTTGATGTTCAATCATGGCATAAATTTATCCTCTTTCTTCCTCCACTGCATCAGCTATTGTGACTGCTCTGGCTACTGCTGTCTGGGGCGAGACTCTCTCTCTCTGGCTTCCCCAATTATGGGAGGGAGTTCTGAGACTACTTTGCATTGTGGCTCTGCAGGATGAGCTGGCACTCTTCTGGGGTTACCCTAATTTTGGCGAGAGGGACCCTGATTAGGTTGATAGGAAGGAGTCGGTCTCGGCATCCTAGGACCTTGGCTTCCCTGGCCCATTGTCATAGAAGGAGTTGGGCAATCCTTGAGTTGGTGTCCAAAACCTTGACATCCAAAACACCTGTTCTAACTTTGAAGCTCATCCTTCTGCATCCTGGAAAGAGTCAGAGTTCCAGAAAATGCGATCCGAGGAAAAGGCCTTCCTTCCATTCTGAAACTTTCGATCTCCTTGTTCTGATTGGGACCTTGATGTCTCTTAGGAGGTGGAAAGTTGGAAGTGCTCCTTGGAGTTTGGAATCTTTTGAAGGATGAGGGAGCTGGATTTAGCGGGACCTTGACAACAAAGGCCTTGGCGAAATCCTTCGCTATCTGCACTGCTTCGGCCATTGAAACTAGTTTAGCATTCTTTTACCAAGGTATCTAAAGGTTCGTTCATTCCCCGAATGAACCTGGCCATCAGCTGTTCTTCATCCAACGATGGTGAGTATTTGAGGAGAAGAGCGAATTCCTAGTGATATTCCTTCGTCGTATGGCTTCCTTGGGTTAGTTCCAAGAACTCATTCATCTTTGTTTCCAGGAAGCCTGAAGGACAGAATCTCTTTTTGAGGTGAGATCGTCCCATGTTTCGGTGTTCCGATCTAAACGGTTTGTCTCACAGTGGTTTCGCCATGCTACTGTGGTGGCTGTTTCTACAATCTTCACCCTGGCAACAGCCTCGCCTAGGTGTTTTCCTTCACCTTTGAAGGGACCTAGCTGAGATATGTGAAGAGCTTTGCGAACATCAGGGTCAAGCTCCTTCTCATCCAGTTGTCTACCACGATTTGCACATCTCATGATTCTGCCAAAACGATACATCATTAAATTTCTATTTGACTTCGTCTCGAGATCCTAAGACTTAAGAACTTCAAAAATAATTATTTTAAACAAGGTAATCGTTCTTACTAAAGATCTACGACATACGTCTGAGAAAACAGATCTTATTTCTTTAAACTCGATATCTGATGATCAAAATCACTTAGACAACTGGAAATTTTTCACAAAACATTCTTTATTTACATAAGGTTTGCAATACATACATAGAGCAACATGGCTCCAGAAAATCAATGCCTCAATGGTATACGCATGAGATGATGATACTAGGCTATGGACATGCCACGATACAATTGTTCCCTTATCACTAAAATTGGTGCTACAATCTTACTTCTCGGGATAAAACGGCTAAGAAGTCTGAAAAGATGACAAGTAACCCTAAAATCTTTAGGTTTGGGGTGATAAAGGATAACACCACACGAACCACCTAATTATTTTAAACAAGATAATCGTTCTCACTAAAGATCTACAACATACGTCCGAGAAAACAGATCTTATTTCTTTAAACTCGATATCTGATAGTCAAAATCACTTAGACAACTGGAAATTTTTCACAAAACATTCTTTATTTACATAAGGTTTGCAATATATATACATAGAGCAACATGGCTCCAGAAAATCAATGCCTCAATGGTATACACATGAGACGATCATACTAGGCTATGGACATGCCGTGATACAATTGTTCCCTTACCGCTGTTGGTGCAACTATCTTCAAAACAGAATTGGAATGAACCCACAGTGTTTCCATCATAATTCTCAATGTTCCAGTTCCATTTTTTTATAAAATCAAAATGTCATCCGGACTCTCCGTTGAAGAACAGCTAGTTAACCAATGAGATCCAATTTCAATTCCAGTTCACTTAGATAATTTCTCGCCAATCCATCAATATCTTCCTTGACATATGCATGGGTGTCCTAGCAGCCCCCCGAGCCCGTGCATCGCCTGGTCAGAACCCTCTAGGATCCTCCTTAGGTGTCCTAGTACTTCACTCAGGGATTGCTTCGTCGGCCCTCGCCCATCGTACCGGAAGCGCACCATTTTCAACCATACCGAGGTTGGTCAAGACCTTGGCAGGCTTTGCCCGGGAGACGTCCTTCAATGACTCCCTGCCAGTTGTTGCAACATAACTCTCCTTAGATTAAGCCATAAGCCAAATGCTTCCTCCAGCATTCTAGCATAAGATAGTCCTAAAAAAAAAACAGTTTCTATGCACGGAATTTCCCATTGAGTTTGGTTTCATGAGACTCCCTTATTTTCAACCCAGGATTTCTCAATGAAAATCACGAATCATGTATCTCGGTGATCCATCCCTCAATTACAATGAATTTCTAACTTGTTTCTATACGATTTCAGGTCTTAGTAGGGAAAACTTCTCTAGATCAGCCGGTTATCCATTCTTTGTAGTATTGAAGAATTGGGATTGGTCATAAGTCTTGATTCAATAGATGGGCAGGCATCTTACTGATCCACCTTTCTCACGTGGTCATGGTCTAACCCTAAATTACTCGGATTTAATCCTAGATTTGTTTTCTAAAGATTTTTCTTTTATTTACCTGATAAAATAACTGTGATTTCCAATCGTAATGGTAAAAATCCAAAATTACAAAAATTTATTCTTTCTTGGACATAATAGAATTATGAATGATTCTATTCGTGAATAATGGAATTTAATAAGGATACTTCTTTTTCCAACTGATAAAATATGCTTACATCATTTTATTTTCATAGAAATATTCTAAAATATTATTTTCTCCATTTGAACCTCGGTATCAACATGTCCTAAATTATCTATGTAAAATATGATGAAACCTTCTCTTTTGACACCAAAATTAATTTATGCATTTTCCTAATTAAAGGTACAATAAAAATTTCTCTTTTTGACAAATAAATAAAAATACCCATGTATATACATACCATGAATATACCTATTTTGAAATATGACAATTATTCCTCTTTTGATATTTAAAATGTTTGTACTTAGAATATCGTGAAAATTCCTCTTTTTGCATCTAAATTTTTATGCATGCACATACTGAAAATAAATATAACAAAAATTTCTCTTTTCTCCATTTAAATATTTATGCATAAATACTATAAAAGTATTTTAAAAAATGTAACAAAATCCTTCTTTTAGCATTAAAATGCTTATGCATAGGATATGATGAGAATTCCTCTTCTTGCATCTAATTTTTTATGCATGCACATATAAAAATAATTATAACAAAAATTCATCTTTTCTCCATTTAAACATCTATGCATAAATACTATAAAAGTATTTTCAAAAAATGTAACAAACTCCTTCTTTTAGCATTAAAATGCTTATGCATAGAATATGATGCGAATTCATCTTTTTAATTTTATGCATAGAATTAAATTCTTTTTTAAAATTTTTTTTGCCATAGCTTCACTACATTTTCTAAGAATTTTTAAAAAATTCTACTTCTAAATATTTATACATAATTATGAAATATGGTGAGCCTTCCTCTTTTTAAAATAAAAATTTATTATGCATACATAAGTATAATTACGTTTAAACTTTTTATTTTTTTTAATATCCATTTATCATTCCTATATGAAAATACTTACAAAAATATTAGCATAACTCTCTTTCAACTTAAAATAAATTAATATGAATTTTCTTAATCATAAACAAGCTTAAAGAAATTAATCCTCATTTTAATTAGAATAAAAATCATAAAAATGCTTAATTTCTATCTCTAGCTTGTTAAGCCTAGAGTTTTGATTAAGAAAAATGAGATTAATACTAAGATCCATCCCTCCAAGAAGGATTCAATCATAAAGATAAGTAATCTTTCTAAAAAATTACTTATCTTTAATGCTAATCTTTCTAAAAGAGAGATTCATATTGTTTAATTGGTTTAATGCTAATCTTTCTAAAAGAGAGATTTACTAATCAAAAATATTATAATCTTTCTAAAAGAGAGATTTACTAATCAAAAATATTATATTTAAGCATAAAAGATTAGCATTAAACCAATTAAACAATATGAATCACTAGAAGCTTGGTTTTAAGAAAAAACCATTGATTAAAATGCTTCCTAAGCATTAGAGAGGTTGGGAAGAAGATTACCATTGAAAAAGATAGCAAAACACCATTGAATTAGGCCTACCCTTGGTTTTTGGCTTGATTCTTTAGAGAGAAGTGAAGCCCACAAGAGAAAGCTTGGCCACCAAGATGTAGAGGGTAATCTCCAAGAGAGGATGAAGATTAGTGAAGCTCCAAAGCTTCCCAGGAAGAGGCAAAATAGTGGGATAATAAAATTACACTAATTATTTAAAGATTATAATGGCATGTAAATACACAAAGATGAAAATACAAAGGAATGAGGGTCTAATTATAGGTGAGGGAGGCCACCAATGAAGTCCAACTGGGATCTAGAGGCTTCCAGCTTCAGTTTGATCCATTTTGGACAAGTTTTGGACCAGTTTAGCTCACTTGAAGGAGGAGAGATAAAATATCTGATTTTTTTAAATTAAAGGCGCCTCCTTCATGAGCCTCCTCCCTCCTTGGTGAGGTGTCAAACTTTCATTTTTTTACTAATAAACCCAGTACTTAGTCAACTCTTTATCAGATGTGAGAATTTACTCATTTTTGGGAGCTTTTCTTTTATTCTTTGCATTTTTCTTATTGAAACACTTGGATTAATCCTATTGGCTCTTTAGAACAGTCTTTGGACTTTAATATTTTTTTTTGAAAATGCAGACCCTTAGACTAAGGTCTCTAATACACATATTCAATTAATTTCTAATGCACATTGGAAAATTCTTTTTGAACTTCTATTTCAAGGGAATTCATCTTAAATATAAGGAGAAACTTTGTATCCAAAAATATCTCAAAATTGAATTATCTCTCTCTAGAATATTTTCTCTCTCTAGACCAAAAACAAGGAAAACAATGTTTTCTTGCATTTTGAAATAGAGGATGATTACAGGGGATTGAGAGGAGAGCTTATACATCTTTTAGGACTGAGGAGGAACCTTACATCCTCTTCCACTTGAAAAACGCGAGATGTCCTCATCTCGCAAAGTGGGGGTAGTCCCTTATCAGTTCTTCTTCTTTCTCCCAAGTGGCATCCTCTAAAGGAGAGAACTTCCACTTGACTAGAAACTCTCTAAGGACTCTGTTCCTGAGAGCCTTCTCCCGAACATCAAGGATTTCTTCGAATTGGAGTTCTATCTGGCCTTGAGCCTGAGAAGTCAACTGTTCATCATCTAACACATGACTTGGGCTGGGTACATACGTTTTAAGTAAGCTGACATGGAATACATTATGTACTATGAGATAGGGAGGTAGAAGAAGTTCATAAGGTAGATCTCCTACTTTCTTAGTAATGGCGTACGGCCCATAGTGTCTTGGAGAGACAGCTTTTTGTACTTTCCTAGAGATAAAGAACTTTCCTAGAGATAAAGAACTTCTCTTGGGTCGTACATGAATGAAGACCATATCTGATTCCTCAAACACTCTCTCCATTCTTTTCTTATCTATATACTGCTTTTTTTTTTGTCTTGGACAGCCTTAATATCTTTGGGGATTACTTGGATTTGCTGCTCCATATCATCAAGCATTTGTCTAGAAATCTCGACCATAATCAATGGGTCAGACCAAGTTAATAGTGTGAGGCAATCTTGTCCGTACAGAGCCTTGAATGTGCTCATCCCGATACTTTGGTGATAAGAGGCATTATAAGCAAACTCCACTAGATATAAGTAGCTTAGCCACTTCTTGGGTTCTCTGCTATAGCATGACCGAAGAATATCTTCAATTACTTGGTTTACTCTTTCACTATGGGCATTTGTCTCGGGATGATAAGCTGTACTGAGAATGCAGTCCAGAACCTTGATGTGAATTTAGAGTCTCTGTCACTCACTAATCTTCTGGGTAAGCCATGTAGCCTGAAAATCTCCTTGAGGAGACATGGAGTTGTAACCTGATTGCATTGACGGTAATCCAGTAACAAAATCCATATTGATACATTCCCACTTCATTTGTGGAATGTCTAAGGGATGCAGCTTTCCTAGCATCTTAACCCTTCCTGCCTTGACTCTTTGACATGTTAAGCACTAACGTACATGATTGAGTACATCCCTTTTGAGTCCTGGCTAGAAGAAGCTCTTCTTTACAGACATGTAGGTCTTTATGAACCCTGGACAGCTATCGGGCTATCATGGGCTTCTCTCAGAATTTTTCCCTTTGTTTCATCATCATTAGGAATGCTTAGCCGATTATTGTAATACATGCATCCTCTTTGTTCAATTTGTACCCAAAAACTCAACTCATTTCCTGAGGAGTCTTGCTTCCATGCATCAGTAGGGTAGCAATAGAGGCAAAGAATCTATCATGCATGATCTTCTCTCTTACTTCACTTATTAATGGATTTGACACTAATGTTTTTGCAAGCAAGGAGGCTTTCCTACTGAGCATATCGGCTACCACATTTTCTTTCCCTGGTCGGTACTTTATCTCAAAGTCAAACTCCTGCTCTGCAAGGTCTGCATCCACCTTCTTTGATGCATGTTGAGATCCCTTTGGGTGAAGATCCACTTCAGACTTTGATGATCTATCATCAAGGTGAATCTCTGTCCCACAAGAGATAATGTCTCCATAAATTTAGAGCATAAATTACTGAGAGTAACTCCAAGTCATGAGCAACATAATTCCTCTCATCATGCGTTCTGAGTTCTGTGGATTCATAGGCTACTGCATGACTTTCCTACATAAGTGCACCTCCTAGGGCAAAACCACTGGCATCTGTCATCATCACTACCTCCAAAGGGTAAGGAAAAATCTGGCAATTTTAGGACATGGTTGGTTACTAAAGCTGTCTTCAGCCTATCAAAAGCACTCTGACACATAGCGGTCCAATGAAATAGGGTGCTCTTCTTGAGAAGGTTAGTCAAAGGGGATGTTATTTGAGCATACATGGGTATAAAGATTCTATACCACCTGGTTAATCCTAGGAACCCTCTAACTTCTTTCACCATCTTGGGCTCTGGCCAAATCCACGACTGTTTTGATTTTAGCGAGGTCAAGAGAAATCCCATCCTTAGATACTATAAATCCCAAGTATTTGACATGGTCAATAGAGAAAGTGCACTTGCTCTTTTTTGCAAAGAGTTGGTGTTTCCTTAGGATCTCCAAGACTTTGCGCACACGATCTTCATGATCAGCTACATTCTTGGAGTATACCACCATGTCATTGAAGAAGACAAGAACAAATTCATCCAAGTATTCTCTAAGGATGTCTTGCATGAGGTGATTGAATGTTGCTGGGGCATTTGTATGTCCGAATGGCATGACTGTAAATTCATGATGCCCATATCGAGCATTGATGGCTGTCTTGGGGATATCTTGATCTTTAATTCTGATTTGGTAATATCCAGATTTGAGATCTATCTTTGTGAACATCTGGGTTCCACTTAGCCGATCCAAAGGTTCATCAATCTTAGGAATAGGATATTTATTTTTGACTGTTAACTGATTTAATCCTCTTTTGTAATTGATACAGAGTCTTAACGTTGAGGAGAGATAAAATATCTGATTTTTTTAATTAAAAATATGGAGTAATGATGTGAAATAGGCACCTCTTTCATGAGCCCCCTCCCTCCTTACTATACTGAGGTGTCAAACATTCATTTTTTAACTGATAAACCTCATTTTTTTAAACTAATAAACCTCATTTTTTAAACTAATAAACCTAGTACTTAGTCAACTCTTCATCTTATGTGAGAATTTACTCATTTTTAGGAGATTTTATTTTATTCTTTGCATTTTTCTTATTGAAACACTTGGATTAATCCTATTAGAACACTCTTTGAACCTTAATCAATTTTTTTTTGAAAATGTGGACCCTTAAGCTAAGGTCTCTAATACACATATTCAATTAATTTCTAATGCACATTGGAAATTTCTTTTTGAACTTCTTTTTTAGTAAAATTCATCTTAAATATAAGGAGAAACTATGTATCCAAAAATATCTCAAAATTAAATTATCTCTCTCTAGAATATTTTCTCTCGACCAAAAACGAGAAAAATAATGTTTTCTTGCATTATGAAATAGAGGATGATTACATGGGACTGAGAGGAGAGCTTAAACATCTTTTAGGGTTGAGGAGGATCTTTTAGGGTTGAGGAGGAACCTTATAGCCTAGATGTTTACCTTCAAATAATTACCAAGCCATAAGTACTCACTTTACATTCACAAATACTTACCATAAAAGTACAGGTGGGTGGGTGTGTAAGACACAAAAAGAAAAGAAAAGCTTGGAGATTTGATTCTTCTTTACTTTGCATCCACAAACTATACTTACCATAAAAGTACAAATGTTAAGAGTATAGGTGTGTGAGTGTGTGTGTGTGTGTGTGTGTGTGTGTGTGTGTGTGTGTGTGTGTGAGAGAGAGAGAGAGAGAGAGAGAGAGAGAGAGAGAGAGAGAGAGAGAGAGAGAAAAGAAAAGCTTAGTGATTTGAGTCTTCTCTTTACTTATGGCAAACAACATGGCATAACATTAACTTCCATACTACCAATGTATTACTTTTAGTTTGATTTGAAACTTACAAATATAGCCACATGCGATGTTACAAGTGTTGATTGTGTTTATTATGCCAAACAGTGTCCAAATGATCAAGCATTTGTGACTATATAGAAGCCATCATATTAACCATGTTTGCTAGAAAATGGAGGACAATATACCTTAGGTATAAATACCTTATTCATACTTTATAAGTCTATTAAGATGATATTGTCTATTCCAAAGGTATTGTAATATATGTGAAGCATTAATCATTCACACTTAAGGAGGTTTAGAATTTAAAATCAAAGTTTATGCATTATACACGCTTAAGGTGATGTGTGTTAAGCACTAGATACACTTAAGGTGATGTATGTTAAGCACTAGAGACACTTAACATGGTTTATGTTAAGCACTAGATACACTTAAGTTGGTTTGGAGTTTGAAATCAAACTTAACAACTCAATTGTGCACATTGTTGAAATATGGTGCCCATCATGTCATGTATGGGACACATGTATGTGGAAGTGAGGTAGATGGAACCTAGGAAGCTATGAAATTAGAATGGATGAAGGCTAAGGTTATTAGAGGATGTGAATGGATGAATGTAAAAGGTAGTCAATGGTCAAAAAGTAGGTACATGGAAAGTGCAAGGGTGCACAAGGCATGTGGGCATTTATGAACACATGGACTGCACAAGGGTGCATGGAGTATGTGGATCAGAGCTCTCTGAGAGCTATAAATGGATGTAACAAACTCATTATCTTAATGCAAAAATTTCAGTATGTGATTTGTCCTAGTGTCAACATTATGCTCTAACTATGTCTTCTTCCATCTTTCAGCCACCATAGCTCTCATTTTCCTATGTTCATGCAGTCATATCCTCTTCAAATCCACTTCTATTAACATGGTATCAGAGCCAGTGTCATCCCTTTCATCTCATTATCATTCCACAATATCATAATTAGTAATCCCTATTAGTGAGTAATTAACTCAGCTTATCCATAAAAGCATGTGGGGGCAGACGACCACCCTGTGGTGGAGGGCTTCCCATTGCTTATTCTATCCACCATTGGGAAAACCTTCCTAGAGGCGGAAACGAGCTGAATCATGCACAAATTGAGTTGGTCAATGTTAATTATTTTTGGGAAAATATAAAATTCTGCCTCTTTGCGTCAAATTAGCTCGAAAGGAGTGGTACTCGAGGGTTTTTGCTGCATGCTATGAATTTGTTGGAGACATCATTATAAATCACAATGGAGTAGCATACAGTGAGATCCAAGCATGCACCTTTATTTTCATTAAGGTTTATTAAGCTCTAATCCTTGATTAAAAGTTAATTAATCCCAAGTATCAATAGCTTAAGATTATCTTCACTCATTGCTATGCATAAGGTAGGTGGGAATTTATGAACACATGGAATGCAAAAGGGTGCATGGAGCATGTGGATGAGAGCTATAAATTGATGTAACAAAAGAATTCTCTTAATGCAAAAAAGTCAGTATGTGATTAGTCCTAATTCATATCTTGATTATCTTCATTAGTGTCAAACCATAGCTCTCATTTTCCTATGTTTATACACTCATCCCCTCCTCAAATCCACTTTTATTAACACATTTGAGTGCTTACAAGACATTGTTGTGTGGGCCTTGTCTCCCACAAATGCTAATAGTTTCAAGATAGTGGTTGAGAAAATGTGGGCCAAGCTATCTCACAAATGACTTGTTAAGTGTTGGTTGAATAATTGTGGTCACTACCCTTTTTTAAGGTAGTGGTTCAACAAGCTATCACATGAATGGCCTAGTAGGTGTGCCACTTGAATCATTGTGGGCCATATGAAGATATTGAACCCACCTTGTAAAGGATTGAGGTATAGTTACCATAATGGTGAATACACAACCCACTAATTGACACATCTTAAAGATTTGGGTGCTCTTTAAACTATAGCAATTAATGTGACAAACTAAGATTTTTTAAAGTATGAGAGATTTTTAAGTTTAATGCATCAGGATGAATTTAATTATATTGTACATGAAAAGGCTCAAAGTGATGAGTCATATCCTTAATTCTTGAATGAGTACTTGTGGAGTATCCGATACACTTAGTGCTCACAAAGTCTTATAACATTATTCTCATATATTTGGGAAAAAAATGTAGTGTTACCTTTGTTTTGAAAGGAAACCTTACAAGAATAATTGAAGTTTAATATCAAATTTTGAATCATCTTTTATATAATTAATTATCAATCAATATTCTATAAGATGCAACATTGGGTGATGTATAGCAATTCATAATTGTCAATCTCTATATTTCTATGAGCCTCCAGGGGTGGGGGGAAGGGGGGGGGACTCCATCAATGCTAGCACTCAACGAGCCAACATTGTTGACTAGGCCTTTGTCATATTATGGTCTTAGCCATGTGAGAGGTTTTGCTAGGTGTACCACTTGAGTTGTTGGAGGTCCTTTCTTTTCCATAAAAGCATTTGAATCAACATCTTTCAAATATATGTTGCCTACATGTAAATGAAATATAACCTTTCAAATGCATAATTAACAAGCTGGATTGCACATGCATGTCTCACTAAAAATGCAAATTTCTTAACAAACATAACTTTTTATGAAAACTTCATTTTTAAAATACTGAAACAAGCTCACTCATGCACTTAGTGGGTACACAAGGCATTAAAACTAATCAAACTCTAAATAGTAAGGTGGATGGATTCAACTTCACCATGAGGAGGGAATGCGATTTTTATTACCATGCTAACATATGAATGGATCGACGAGAGAAGGCTACTGCCAAGAAGAGTTCAGTCTTTCACTTAATGCATCATCACTCATGACTTCCTTTATCCTACTAAAGCATGGTGGTATATTCTTATGGATGCAATTTTGGCGAATGATAGGTAGTGTGTGATAGAGTTCTTATAGTGGTACATTTTTAGGAAAGAGTTAAAAATTAAAACAAAAATCTTTTCTCCAAGTATTTACGTAGCTTGCAATTTAAATCAGCAAGGGTGTACACATTAAATTAACATACCATAGCATAGCATAAGAAGAAGAAAATACTTATCAACACATGAACAAGAGCATTGGGTGCAATCTCCCCCCCCGGCCCTGACATGTGTGGCTCTTTCTCCCACACGGTATTTATGTCATATTTATATTTTTAGCCCTTTGAGCCAATAATAACACCTTTTCCACTTTTGGGCTTTTGCTTTACATATAACCTTGTCCAAAGTTTTTAAGGTTTACACATGACAAAACCTTTTTGCCTAATAATGGATACAAATGGGCCTATACATACACAAATACTTGTGCACACATGCATGTTTGAATTAGGGTTGCAGGAATGCACACACAACTTCAAGAAGATGAGGAAGCTTGAGCACAACACAGTAGTGTATTATGAGTGCCAAAAATGAAAGATAACGAGCCCTAGAAGATAATGGGCGTATATACAATGCACGGGGGAAAAAACCTCCTAGTGAGGGAAAAAGTGCCCCGGCGGTCCTAAGTGTGTTCACACACATCACTACTATAATATGGTAACAAATCCCCCCTGGAGTGATGCGGTGAACAAGAGCTAGCACTCATGTATAGGGAAGTGTCTAGCTATGTGGACGAATCCACAAAAGGGAGTAAGCCCAAAGCTTTGCGAAAAGCTTCGAACTTCTCACGAGGCAGAGCCTTTGTGAAAAGGTCCGCAAGGTTATCCTGTGTTGGCACATAAGCCAAACTGATCTCTCCTGCAGAGAGTCTCTCCCTGACATAATGGTAGTGCACCTCAATGTGCTTCGTACGAGCATGGAACACTGGGTTCCGCGCAACTGCCAATGCGCTCTGGCTGTCAGTGAAGATGGTGGTGGCAGATGGCTGCCCAACACCCAAATCAGCCATAAGGCGTCTGAGCCACACACACTCAACCGTAGCTGTGAAAGCTGCCCTGTACTCAGCTTCACAACTAGAAGTGGCCACAGTAGGCTGCTTCTTGCTCAACCATGATATGCATGAGCTTCCAAGCATGAAGCAAAAACCACTCGTGGACACGCGTGTGTCATAACAACCAGCCCAGTCAGAATCTGAAAAAGCATGTAAATCTGGCGGCAATGATCCCCCCTTGGGATAAAACAACCCAAGATGTCGAGTACCACTCAAATAGCGAAAGATACGCTTCACTGCCTGCCAATGCTTAATGCCTGGGCTATGCATAAATCTGCTCACCTGTGAGACTGCAAACTGAATGTCTGGCCTCGTAATGCATACATAAATGAGGCAACCAACAGCTGTCTGATAGAGTGTGACATCAAAGTGATCTCCAGCATCATGAAGACTCAACTTCAAACCTGTCTCCATTGGAGTAGCAATAGGCTTGCAGTCTTCAAGGCCAAATCTTCACAACAATGTTTCAATATACTTTGTCTGACACAAAGCAATACCTCCATCACACTGCTTAAATTGTATCCCCAAATAATGATGCAAATGCCCCAAATCTGACATCTCAAAAGAGGCATTCAAATCAGCCTTAAAATCAACAATATGACTCTCATTTGGTCCTGTGAGCAGCATGTCATCGACATAGAGAGCAATGATTAGATGTACACCATCCACACGTTTAACATACAAAGTGCTTTCTGTTGGACTATTCTGAAACCCATGTGCAGTCAAATATGCATGTATTTTTTCATACCAAGCTCGTGGAGCTTGCTTTAAACCATATAAAGCCTTTTTTAACCTGCACACTTTGTTTTCCTGCCCTCTTTGAACAAAACCACGAGGCTGCGATACATACACCTCCTCATGCAAATCTCCATTTAAGAACGCAGTCTTTATGTCCAGCTGATGTACATTCCAACCATTATGAGCTGCTAATGCACAGATGCTACGAACAGTGGTCATACGACATGTGGGAGCAAAAGTCTCATCAAAATCAATGCCCTTCTCTTGAGCATAACCTTTTGCAACAAGCCTAGCCTTATGGCGATCCACTGTGCCATCAGGCTTACGCTTCAATTTGTAAACCCACTTAGTGCCAATGGCCTTCTTGCCAGGGGGCAAGTCACATAAAGACCATGTACCATTCTTCATAATAGCATCGTATTCTGCTTGCATAGCAGCCATCCAATTTTCTGAACTTTGTGCCTCATCAAATGAAACAGGCTCACTTTTATCGCACATACTAGAAACAGCCAATGCATAACAATCTGACGCATAAGAGGCACCATGAGAGCCAGAACGAGTGCGACTAGACAAAGGGGCATCCAACTTGCTGTCACGCAAAGTCTGCACCAGCCATCTAGGCATATTCCTAGAGCCCTCAATCTCTTGTCTCTCATCCTCAAGTGCATCATGCACATCTGCATCAGATATAGGCTGATCTGTGCCATCATTTAAAACCTGCATAGGCTGAAAAACTGCCTCATGAGGTATTGCACTTGACTGTGCACCACTGAAAAGAGGCAACAATGTATCATAGACATCACGTGAGCTGATATCTGTCTCCTTAGTACATGAAACCAAGGGCTGAACTGCATCTTCCACAAATACAACATCACGGCTAACCAAAATGCGCTTTGTCTGTGGATGATACAAACGATAGCCTTTGCTCTCAGCACTATATCCAACAAAAATACATTTGACAGCTTTGTCATCCAATTTTCTGCGATGTTGCACAGGCACTAATGCATATGCCAGGCAACCAAAAACACGTAAATGGCCAACAGATGGCTTGCGGCTATGCCAAGCCTCATATGGAGTGACAACCTGTAATGCTTTGGTGGGACACCTGTTTAGTACATAAGTGGCACACATGACAGCCTCAAGCCAAAAACCATGTGGTAGACTTTGACTCTTAACCATACATCTTGCCATTTCCATGAGAGACCTGTTTTTTCTCTCAGCCACACCATTTTGCTGTGGTGTATACGGCACTGTACATTGGTGTTTTATCCCACGCTCAGCCAGAAATGCATTAAATTCTGAAGACATATACTCCCCCCCTCGATCTGAACGGAGGGTGCCCATCTTACTTTCTGACACATTTTCAGCCATCACCAAAAACTGTTTGAAGCACAAAAACACTTCGGACTTTGCCTTCAAAGGATATACCCATGCATGCCTGGTAAAATCATCAATGAAAGTCACAAAGTAAAGGTAGTTTCCAAATGATGGAGTTTGCATGGGACCACAAACATCACTGTGAACAAGCTGCAATCTGCGTTCAGCTCTCACTGATCCATCTTTGGGAAAGGAAGCACGCTGCATTTTACCCAATATGCAGCCCTCACAAACATGCTTGACAGGTGCCTCAAGCTTAGGCAAAGAAGACACCATTTCAGATTTCTGCAGGCGCAGCAAACTTGCAAAATTCAGATGACCAAAACGTGCATGCCACAGTTTTGCATTTGAAATAGCCTGCGTATCCATAATAGCACATGCTGAATCCTCTACACATTTGCCATCCATATTGAGCTTATACAGCCCTCGACATAGTGAACCAGATGCTACAATGATGTCACCACAAGAGAGATCATGAACAGTACATCTGTCATCCACAAATTTTACAACCAAACCTGTTTTGGCAAATGCGGAGACTGACAGCAGATTCTTTTTGATCCCTGGCACATACAATGCATCAAAAAGTGTAAAGGTGTTGCAATTTGCAACATTCAGCACAATCTGTCCAACTCCTTTAACGGGATAAGAGGAGTTATTGGCACAAGTGACAGTATTCCCTGTGGGAGCAGACTCAAGGAAAGTGAATAAACTGCGCTGCGAGGTGATATGCTTAGTGGCACCACTGTCAAAGTACCATACATCTGAATCTACTGCAGACATACATGTGTCATGCAAAGATGGGTCATAACTGCACTGCGCATTGAATGCCCATTCTGTATCTTGAACAACATTAGCAGATTCATTGTTAGAAGGAGAGGCATCTGCAACAACAGCCATACCAGCCTCTTTCTTTTTAGCCTCTTTCGCAGCCAGCTTAGGACACGCTTTGATGACATGATCATTTCCCTTACAGTACTTGCAAAATGTCTTCTGTTTGTCACCCTTCTTCTCATCTTTGTCTTCCTTCTTTGGTTGCGCAGCATTTGCAGATTTCTGCTTACTAGAAGAAAAGCCAGCTTTACCTTTCCCGCTTCTCTGACTAGCAACGAAAGCTTGATCTGCGACACGCATAATATTCCTGTTTTGCCTTGACTGGTCTTCTTGCAGCAAAACAGAAACTAACTCCTCAAATGATAAGGCATTGGGATTGCCTTTCATCATCAAGCGAAGAGTGGAAGCAAAACCCTGATAAGAATCTGGTAGACCATTCAAAACAGTCTGCACAAGTGAACTGTCTGACAGGATTTCATCTGCAGAAATGAGCTGCTCTTTGAAATCCTTGATCTTTGTCAAAAAGCTATCCATAGAATCACCTTCGTTCATATGCTCACTCTCCAACTGTTTTCGGAGGTAAGCAACACGAGCCTCATTTCTTGCCTGATACAATGTGGCAAGTACATCCCAAGCATCCTTAGAAGTCCTGCAGGAGCGAATATGTGGGATAATGGTACGTTTGACAGACAGCGCAATCAAGGCATGAGCCTGCGCATCTCTACCATCCCAACGAATCTGCTCTGCTGAAAGTGGTGGTTCTCGAACAGCTGCTACAGCACTTGTGCCTGCACCATCATCAACAGTACCTGTTTCTGATGTGTTTGCAGCATTCCCAGCCACAATAGGACGTGCATCAATACCCTGCACAATGTTCCATAACCCCTTTGCTACCAATACATGTCGCATCATATATGCCCACAATGGATAGTTGGTGCCATCCAACTTATCCTCAGCAGCCAACATGCGGAATACATCATTGTTGTCAGCCATGGCCAATGACTGTACTACTAGATGTAAATGCTGTCTGTAAGAGGTAAACCTGTATAAAATCGACCTGTGCTATGTAGCACAGCCCAAAACAGACGAATGGGCACCTGTCCTGCAGATTTTAATCTTGACAGAAAATCTGCACAGTAGGACGATTTTGCCTGCGCAGTACTTGGAATGCAAAAACGGAGGGCGAAATGACTTCAGATCAAAATTCTGAAACGAACGAGCCCTACGGGTTCTCCCACGGCATATACTAACCTGCAGACGCTCGTGAAACCTCGTCGCAATCGGAGGAGATGAAGCGGCAGGTGCCGGTGATGCTGCCCGGGAGGAGGAAGCCTGCTCTGATACCAATTGTTTGAATTAGGGTTGCAGGAATGCACACACAACTTCAAGAAGATGAGGAAGCTTGAGCACAACACAGTAGTGTATTATGAGTGCCAAAAATGAAAGATAACGAGCCCTAGAAGATAATGGGCGTATATACAATGCACGGGGGAAAAAACCTCCTAGTGAGGGAAAAAGTGCCCCGGCGGTCCTAAGTGTGTTCACACACATCACTACTATAATATGGTAACAATGCACACAAAATAATTTTGTGCACATACGTACATAAAATAGCCTTGTGCACATACGTACATAAAATAACCTTGTGCACACAAATGCACATAAAATCTAGCCACATGATAGACTACAAATGATTAATTAAATGCTGATACAAAAATATCATGTGATTAGCACATGATCTTTGTCTTTACACCACCACTCTTCAATCCCATCCATACGATACCTCAATTGGTACCCTCATATAGTGTGACACCTTAATTGATACCCTCGCACATCTTGCTATACTCATAGACATAATCCACGTTAGTTAAATAATCAATTGAAGACATTAATCAATCCTAACACTATGATGAGAAATAGGCAACCACAATATCAAATCATACGTACCCATCACCACTGGCACGACACACATGGACATCCTTGATATAAAATAAACAATATAATTGGGTGGAAGCATGTTAACGTGCTACACTTTTTTAGGTTTTCAGTAGTGCCTTTTAGTAGTGCTAACATAAAAAATGGACGTGGTAAATTTTTTGTAAATAAAAATAGAATTTTCAAAGATTATACATAAATATTCTCTTCTTCAAGACTTTCTAAGGATGTATAGCACGATAAGAAATTTTGCATTGTGGGTCATCTTTGGATCTAAAAATCATTATAAAAAGTCATGCTAACTAGCACTTGTCCTGGACATAAAAAAGTGTAGCGTGTTAACATGCTTCTACCCAATTCCTAAAAACTCAAGAGTGATTCTTGTAACATTCCCTCTTTCTTGGGTTGCAAGTGTTCTCAGTTATGTAATCCATGAGAGGATGGCTTCATGATTAGGGTAGAAAACTCGATCCAACAAATAATGCATATATGCAACAATCTAATCAAATGAACATATGTGAAATGAGTCTAAGTGTCCCATACCACAAAGGCACATTCCATATACACACAAAAGATGGTACAAGATAGAAGACATGAAATCAACATGATGTCCCATACCACCATATTAACTCCACATTTCACTCCTTGAGAATAGAAGTTTGAGGACCAGTTCCCTTTGAAACTTAAATTTTGACACAAATTTTATTTATCTCAAAATATTTTTCAATTTAAATTCTTAGCTAGAAAGTCATAAAATCGATATGTATGGTGTGAAAAGGATTTAAAGTATGTGTGCTAAAGTGTACAAGACTCATCAAATGAAAAGTGAGTAACATGTTATTCTTTAAATCTTGTTGTAGAGGCTGATCTTGAGTAAATTAAAATTGTTTAGATATCTTAAGATAGATGTTAGTTCTTGAATTCATAATTCATAATTTCTCTTGGAGTGTTTATAATTCTTGATTTATTAATCTCTTGGCAGACTTAATAGAATAAAATCTAAATGTTTCTTCAATTATTCAATTTAAGTAAATCTTAACCTTGGAACTATGGGTTGCTAAGGTTTACTATCTAAGTCTTTATGATCTAGAAATGATATAACAAATCTAGAAACAATTATGAGTTTTTATAAAAATATTTGAATATATACATGCGGTGTTTGATAGTTTATTAGTGATGTTACTATCTTGCTTGAGATATTTGCCATCGATTGTACATGAATGAAAGAACTTGGTATCCTCTTTTGTCGAACATATTTTAGCATAATGCCCCTTTTGATGACATATTTTAGCATAATGTCCATTTTGACGACATCTGTAACATGTAGGCACACGTTTTTTGGAATTTTTGTTGTTAGTCGGGTCATGCGTGTCTATTTGCTTAAAGATTTGTTTAACTTTTCTTATTTAATTCTTATTGCTTCTGCTCAATTGTTTTAAAACTTTATTCTAAAATTCCTCTCGAAGTTCTCGTTCTTTATAGAAGTCTTGAAGAGAGTTGATTTGTTCTTGGATTATGGGATGTTGTGGTAAACCTTTCATAACTGAAACTTAAGGAATAAAAATATTTATAATGAGAAGGGTGTCAGAAAATACAAATCTCATTTGTGTTGTGAATGTCGATGAAATATTATGGCAAAACAATTTGATACTCTAAAAACATATTTATTAAGTATATACTTTCTATGAGCATGATGTATAGAGTTTTATTAAAATCAAATATTCATGAAATAAAGAAAAGAAACATCTAGATTTGATTTTAAAGTTGCTAATGGATTTGAAAAATAACTATTTAAATAAAACTTGACATCATAAAATGAAATCATGATATTGAAGTATGAAAGTTTTACCTTAAATTGATGAGTTTCTTGCTACGAAAATAAAAATTTGAAATCAATAGAAATGTTAATAATAGCAAATTTAATAGAAAATTTTATAGTCTTCTAATAATATGAGTATAATCATATACAAAGACTTTTTCAGGTGGTAACTTAGATTTAAGGTAGTAGAAACGAGGAAGAAATTCTTCATCAGTCTCATCATTGGATCATCTTCTACAATGTAGCCTTGAATGATATTTTGATGCTCTATGATTCAACAAAAGTGGATGTTAGGAGAAAAAACTATAGGGTTACCGAATAGGTATCATGAAGAAGAAAAAACTATGGGGTTACTGATAGGTATCATGACAAAGAATTCTTTGTGATCCCATATCCAAAATTTTGACCATTTATCGTCTTCTTTATTGTTGAAGATTCACAATAGGAGCTACTGGAATAAGATGGCATTTCGTTATGATAAACTAGCTATTCGGATACACTCTGACATAAGTCGTAGAAGTTCTAAGGGTGGATAAGTGCCATCAAGAGATATCCGAGTCATAGTGGTTCAGATAAAAGATTTTTGGCAATTAAAAACATTCAGATTTTTAGGGTCAAATGTCAATAATGATTTTGGTCTCAAATTGGGGCTTAATAGGAAGCTCTTTTCATTTTTCTATGTTAAAAGAAAATACAATATAGTTGAAAGTTAAATATAAACTTCTAATAATACTTTTATCAATCAAAATAATTTTAGTTTCTATAACATAGTTAGAATTAAGTTCTAATTAAGTTTTTCAATTGATACTAATGGGTATAGCTAAACAAGTTTTAGACACTATGGGATGCAACTTTATTGCTAGTTGGTCAATTAATTTAACTCTAAACATGATCTCATACTGATGGGTCATATGAAAGGTCAACAAAGTGTATTGGTAAATCTTAAATTTGTCTAAGGGGTCTACACACAAAGGTCTTTGCACATATGTCTTATATATATATATATATATATATATATAACTTATACTTTTTACTTCCATTCAGTAGTTTCAATACCACAAGTGTACTTGCATAAAGTGTTGACAATAATAGAGAGCACCTAGAACCAAGGTCAGGCAAACAACAACAAGGTCTGCGAGACAGAAGTGTACTTGCATTAAGTGTTGACAATAATAGAGAGCACCTAGAACCAAGGTCTGGTAGTTTCAATACCACAAGTGTACTTGCATTAAGTGTTGACAATAATAGAGAGCACCTAGAACCAAGGTCAGGCAAACAACAACAAGGTCTGCGAGACAGAAACAAAGAATTCCAATAGAAGAAATCCACCGACACATGCAATGCAAGGAGGCAAAAACAAACAAGTGTCCATGTTCCCTGAATAGAAAAGTAATAATGGAGGAATAGAAACCAAGGAGAAATAGGGGACATTGAAATTTGGACGTTTAAAAAAAAAACCAAGGTTTGTAAACAACTAATTAATTAATTAATTACCAAAAAAACAATTTGGGTACTTATTAAAGCTAATATTCTAATATCAACGTAAGCTTTAAAGCTTATGATATGCGCTAACAGAGGCTGGACTTTGCAGCGTTCGGTGGGAAGAGAAAAAGTGAAGCTTAAGACGTTTTAGCAAGAAGCTATGCAGGCCTCTTAATCTCTTAAGTCATTTGGAAGGGAAAGCGCCATTACGCTCTAAGGACCGTTAGTTTCACCCAAAGGGTATTTACTCTTTTTTTGTTTATACCCAAAATTCACTAATTAATACGTCTTCCTTGAATTTTGAAATGTGATGCCACGTTGCAGATTTTACAAACTTTATCTATATATTGATGCTTTTATGAATTCAAATTAACGAGGTGTTATGGGTTTAGGCTCACCTCTTTTTAAAAAAACTGTTTTAATACTCCAAAAATATTTTGATTTCAACCTTCCAAGGATGTGTCCTCTTCTACTTGGCCTATCCTTTGATACCACTGAAACATGAATCTTTTCTCTAAGTATTTTTGTAGCTTGCAATTCAAATAAACAAAAGTGTACAAATTAAAATTAACACGACCATAGCATAGCATAAGAAGAAGAAAAT
The DNA here is from genome assembly GCF_041138505.1 of Cibotium barometz. Classification (NCBI taxonomy): domain Eukaryota; kingdom Viridiplantae; phylum Streptophyta; class Polypodiopsida; order Cyatheales; family Cibotiaceae; genus Cibotium; species Cibotium barometz. Next base: position 10,633,573 of record NC_141072.1, on the reverse strand, counting down.
ACTTATCAACACATGAACAAGAGCATCAGGTGCAATCTCCCCCTTGATGTGTGTGGCTCCTTCTCCCACACGCAGTATTTATGTTATACTTATATTTTTAGCCCTTGGAGCCAATAGTAGTACTTTTTTCACTTTTGGGCTTTTGCTTTACATATAAATAACCTTGTCCAAAGTTTTAAGGTTTACACACATGACCAATAATTGCCCAATAATACATATAAATGGGCCTATGCATACATAACTACTTGTTTACACACACATATAAAATAATCTTGTGCACATACATATATAAAATAACCTTGTGCACATATGTACATAAACTCTAGCCACATGATAGGCTATAAATAATCAACTAAATGCTAATACAAAAATATCATGATTAGCACCACATGATCTTTAGCTTCTCACACCACTGCTTAGTCCACCATCCATACAACCCCTCAATCGATACGCTCGTACAGTGTGACACCTCAATTGATACTCTCGTATAGTGCAACACCTCAGTCGGTTACCCTTGCACATCTCACTACTTTTACTCATAGAAATAATCCACGTTAGTTAAATAATAAATTAAACACATCAATCAATCCCAACTCTGCCAATAGAAATAGACAACATAATATCAAATCATGCGTACCCACTGGCACGGCACATATGGGCATCCTTGATATAAAATAAACAATATAATTTCCAATAACTCAAGAGTGATTTTCGTAACAAAAATAAAGTTGTATCCTTATAGATTCTCTTCTAGATCCCCATAATATTTCTTGAAATAATCCTATTTAAACCCAACCCTAGACACTTGGAATATTCCATTTACTACAATCTTATACAGATATTATCCGTAAACGTGTTCTATGTCGAAGAACTAGGAATTCTATTCCCTCTGCTTCTCCATCTGCTTGTAAATCCTTAGATACAATACTAGGAACTGTTCTCAAGAGGGTATGTTGGGTACTTAAGTACATTTAGCTTTTGGTCAACCTATGGTTTCTAATCTTTTGCCCTTGTCAATGTCTTTGTTGCAATGGTCTGCTTGTTGGAAGGGTGCCCTTTATATTTATATCTCTACCTCTAATTCTATTCTTTGTTTTCTTGATCAGGCTTCTCCCAGGTTACTATATCAAAAAGATAAAACCGGGCTATAAAATTGGTGATGATCGGGTGTTTATTAGAGGTCTAGATGTCCATGGGATCTTGCAATGACATGGAAGCTTGAAACACTGGCATGTGATATGGCTGTCCCCATTAACACTAGCACCTGTTTATGATCTCTAAGCTGAAAAATAGTATCAAAGGCACTTCCAACAAGATATTCAGATAAAGGGACATGAGGGCAAATGAATGCCATAAAAACTTTAGATATTTCATGGGGCGGTGGTATGGTGAACAAGCTTGAGCTCTGTGGAAATTTGGATCAAACTATCTCTTTATCTACATTTCTCTTTGGGAATGGAGAGGAGGCTAGCGTCGGGCTTTCTTGATTTCTCTATTTTGCAGCCATTGCCACCTCAGCTATCCTTCTGATTCTTTTGTCCTTTACATCCAAAAGAGCCTTCATGCTTGTATTCGTGTTGTCGAGAGCCTTCTGCACACTTTCCAATCCATGCATGACACATTTGGCCTTGTTCAGCTCAATGTTGAGCTTTTGGTGGGTCTCCTCTTTCTGTTTGAGATACAAGTTTTCTTTTTCAGGGTGGCTCTATGTGGGGTGTTGGCTTTGTGTGTTTCCTCAAAAAGTTTGGCCTATTATTAGGTGTAGGAGTTCATAAACTATTCTTTTTGCATGATTGGTCATGGCCTACTATTGATGATCCAAGAATCATCATGTGCTATAACATTAGCTATCTCACTACACACACTTCTTCAATGGTAATAAATAACTCTGATTTCACAGCATGACTAGATTCTTCCTTGGTCTTTAGAGTGCCATTCTTGGCATCTATTTACTTTTTCTTGCATTCTTTGGATTTGTGCCCTTTCTTGTTACATTAAAAGCATTTAATCTTTTTCCTTTGATTTGAAGAATTACAATCCTTACCCTTCTTCTTTATGTTAGCGCAGAAGGCCTAGTTATCACCACCATTGTGACTCTACATCCTCATCTCTTCATAACAAAGTAATGAGATAAACTCCTTAAATGTGAGAGGAGTAGGCCTAAATCCAACATTCAAAGATGCAACAAAACTATCATACTTAAACAATGAATGAGCGAGATCCAAGGAGAGGACACTCATGTTGATTGAGGCCATCTGGTCAAACAGAGATCTTTGATTATGATAAGAAACACCTCCATTGTTTCATCTTCATTATTCGGCTTCTCTTGTTATTGAAGTTGATTTTTTAGATTCGGAAACACCTCCATTGTTTCATCTTCATTATTCGGTTTCTCTTGTTATTGAAGCTGATTTTTTAGATTCGGAATCATTGAGGGATTTGTGGTCTAGTACGTGGCTCTGCAACAAAAGGCCCATACTTTTGTAGTTGTGGAGACATGTGGAACCATGGTCAGCACAATATCTTCCATGCTCATGATGATGGCATTGAGAGCATCTAAATCCCTTTCCTTTGTCTTTAAGCTTGGACAAGGTCGGTAGCATGGATTGAGCCTTGAATGTGTTGCTTATCCATTTTTAGCTTACATATGGTAGCCTAAGCTTCCTCAAGCTTTACTTCATATTGCTCAGCTTTGGAGGCATGGGATTGCAACAATTTGAGTGTGCTAAAGATAATTGATTCGGCGTATGTTTTGGTACCTTTCAACTCTCTAAAGTGGAGGGGGTTGTTGTGACTTCCTCTGCTTCCTCTATTAAGACTTTCTTTGCCTCTAAGTGTCTCCTTACTTCTTCTGCTCTTTGGCCTCTTACGTATCCCATCGGTTTATCCGTGGGCTGTGGTTGATCTTTTTCTTTCTTTGTGTCCTCCCCTTATTTGTTTTGGCCTCCTCTATGCATGTGTCTACGTCTGTCTCACTGAACCAGATTGTTATAACACTTGGCTCTACTCATTGATAGTGACAAACAAATTTCTTCTCCTTTTCTTTGGCTTCTCGGATTCTTGTTGGCCTTCATGCTCTGGCTAGGCTTCTTGAGAAGGATTATGCTCTTCCTTTGGAGTTGAGGCGATCAACCTTTACAATGGAGGGGGAAACCTCTTTGTGGCCTTCATGCAATGATAGAGAATTTTGGTCAAGAGCGGTGCAATCCTGAGATATAGTTCCTTGGTGTTCTTCAGCTTGCATACCCTTACCACCTCATAGTGAATCAATCCTGCAAAGTTTTCCTTTGTGTACTAGGGATTTTGGCATTTCAATGCTTTGTTGAATCTTATTAGTATGCTCACACCAGCTAGAGTTGTTCTATATGTTTTGTAAAATGGCAAATATGCATAGTACAGTTAGTAGGGTGGCATCACGAGTCTATAAAATAACATATATGCATAGTATAGGGCAACATCACCAACTGTGGCAGTATGATTTCACTCTAATAGGGCTTCTATAAAATCTTATTCTAACTGGTCTATAAAATAACATATATGCATAGTATAGGGCAACATCACCAACTGTGGCAGTATGATTTCACTCTAATAGGGCTTCTATTGAGTGGTCTTAAAGCACTCACTCTTTTTAGTCGAGGTGCTAATCTTTTATCCCAGTTATTGTTAACCCTCGATAGATTGAGCGCTTACTAAATCAAGTCTGGGTTGATCTTGATTATGTGATTTTTTGTTTCATTTTGGAAGGAACTGATTGTGAAATATTTGGTAATTTCGATGACTTTGGTAATTTCACTAAATTTGAAAGAGAAAGTGTTGCTACTCAAGGTTTATATAATAACACATATGGGGTGTTTACAAACACCGTTAAGCTATAATGTAGCTAAGAAAATATCCATAAAATTTGGAAAAAAAGTATAAAAAACAATCAAATTCTAAATAGTAGGAGACTAACATGCACTAACTTATAAACAAAAAGTGACCAACATAGATCCAACTAGTACTCTAATAATCTAAACTCACTGGTCTTCATCACAGTTCTCGGATGTTGCCAAACTCTCCTTTGCCTTAGCACACACATTTGTTGGAATCTTAACCTTTTGTGCCACTGTTTGCCCCTTAGTGACCCATGCAAAAACTATCGTGTCTAATATTTCCCAATGCACAAGATCCTTCTTGTACACATTCAGAATTTGTTCCAACAATCTCTATAAATACCGGCATCACTAACATTATTTCTCTTTTTGCATACAGGCTCCCAATATTATATTAAAATCATCTTGTAGTTTTCAAATGATCTATTGACATCTATGTTACTCTAAGCTACACCCAACCATATAGGATATATTGGTTCCAATGGTCGAATAATAATAAAGTCTTCCTTTCTAACATCAACCATGGGCTGAAAAGCTTGATTCGGCCTTTTACTTTGTGGTCCACAATAGTGATCATCAAATTTCTCCAATCCTAAGAATTCATCATCAATATTAATAGTTATATCATCCACATGTGTGTCTGGAGTTCTTGGCCAAAATTTTTGATAGAAGCCTCCATCTTGGACACTTGGTCTCTCTAGTGCATGAACCATGGCCTCCCAATACTCAATCATTGTGCTGATGTACAAGGTGAAAACTACATTAGGTCCTTGAATATCAATCCATATTTTCCAATATTGTATGTGATCCTTAATTGCTTTTACCACCTCTAAGTGATCTTTAATGTACTTAAACATTGGAACAAGACATGGAACCCTTGTCGATATTATTGTGTTACCATCACTATCCTTCTTTTATAATTCAATACCACCATCGTTTGGCAACCATTCAATGGATTTGGGATGCCCTTTATATTGCATATGACTAGAACCTTTTCTTACATGCAAAATTTGAATTGTAATGGTCTTCAGTGCCCCAAACATGCTCCGATGGGGACCAAACTTTGCAAGCATGTGGGGGGGCCCACCCCCACATGCTTGCAAAGTTTGGTCACAATCGGAGCATGTTTGGATTGGTAATTAGCACCCAATGTTTTTATTTACAGATTGAATATGTTATTGCGAATGTCTATGCACAATCTTGTGCATGTGCATGTAAGCATCTCTTGCTGCTTAAGAGGCCATGGAAAATCCAGGCCTTCCCCATACCATCGTCCCCCCCACATGCTTGCAAAGTTTGGTCCCCATCGGAGCATGTTTGGGTACGATGGTACACAGGTAAGGCCCGGATTTTCCATGGCCTCTTAAGCACCCCCACCCCCCCCCCCCACATGCTTGCAAAGTTTGGTCCCCATCGGAGCATATTTGGGTACGATGGTATGGGAAAGGCCCGGATTTTCCATGGCCTCTTAAGCACCAAGAGACTTCAAAAATCCAGACTGGGCACTAATTACCAATCCAAACATGCTCCGATTGTGACCAAACTTTGCAAGCATGTGGGGGTGGGTCCCCCCCAGATGCTTGCAAAGTTTGGTCACAATCGGAGCATGTTTGGGTACGATGGTATGGGGAAGGCCCGGATTTTCCATGGCCTCTTAAGCACCAAGAGACTTGAAAAATCCGCACTGGGTGCTAATTACCAATCCAAACATGCTCCGATTGTGACCAAACTTTGCAAGCATGTGGGGGTGGGTCCCCCCCACATGCTTGCAAATTTTGGTCCCCATCGAAGCATGTTTGGGTACAATGGTATGGGGAAGGCCCGGATTTTCCATGGCCTCTTAAGCACCAAGAGACTTGAAAAATCCGGACTGGGTGCTAATTTACCAATCTAAACATGCTTCGATTGTGACCAAACTTTGCAAGCATGTGGAGGTGGGTCTCCCCCACATGCTTGCAAAGTTTGGTCCCCATCGGAGCATGTTTGGGTACGATGGTATGAGGAAGGCCCGGATTTTCCATGGCCTCTTAAACACCAAGAGACTTGAAAAATCCGGACTAGGTGCTAATTTACCAATCCAAACATGCTCCGATTGTGACCAAACTTTGCAAGCATGTGGAGGTGGGTCCCCCCCACATGCTTGCAAAGTTTGGTCCCCATCGGAGCATGTTTGGGTACGATGGTATGGGGAAGACCCGGATTTTCCATGGCGTCTTAAGCACCAAGAGACTTGAAAAATCCAGACTGGGCGCTAATTACCAATCCAAACATGCTCCGATTGTGACTAAACTTTGCATGCATGTGGGGGTGGGGTCCCCCCACATGCTTGCAAAGTTTGGTTCCCATCGGGGCATGTTTGGTGGGTACGATGGCATAGAGATTTTCAACAAACAATATGATAGCCAAAGTGTTAAAAAATTTAATAAAATCAAGAACATCAACTAAAATGTAATGATACTCAATAATGAAAAAACTCATAATGATATAAACATCAAATAAGTACAATCAGAATGAAAATGAGCTACCTCAGCTATTCTGATGGCCTCACTCCCAAAAAATCTAAGTACAATGTAAGTGAGCTAACCCAGCTAGTCTGAGTTTAGTCACTATCAAGATAGAGATCTAGTCAGCAGCACCCTCTCTAGCTCTCAACTGCTCTAGAATGCTCTCATGGTCATCCACTCGAAGCCGAAAACGAGGGTGAGAACTGTGTTTTCGGCTCTGTACTCGATCAAGAGTGAGCCTGGTAGCAACCACTAGATGAGAGAACTGAAATGCCACTAACTCCCACTTCCACTGCTGGAACTCAAGACTCCCCCGATGAAGTCGAATCTGCTGGTAGAACCGGCCTGCCACAATCATGCTATGGGCATCATAAGAAAACCCATGATCATCCACTGTATCCTGGTCAAGGATGCACTTTGGCCTAGTGCAACTCATCAGATAGTAGTCTACTCCCTCGCTATTTTCCTCACTGGCAATAACAGCAAATACATCACCCTCCTGTAGCAAATCTGTCAGGTCATCATAACTGACCATGAACGTAGGACCTGTGTGCTCATCAGACAACACTGGATGTAAAGGATGCTCGGGGGAGAGGAATGTCTGTATCCATGCATCTGCCCATCCTCTCGAGGCACAATGTGACCAATCGCCATCCATACATGCTCCACAGAAGCATGCAAACCGTCGTGTGTAAATTGTGGGGGCCGCCATGCACGTGCTCCTGATGGAATGTAAGCCCAAGGTACCAGGTACTGTGTCACAATCATGGGAGGCTCTAGATCAATCATGCCACCATCCACATGCCAAAAAAATCTCCTGACAATCCGAGCATCACGTTTGGGGTACGATGATGCTGCACTCCCACACAAATGTTGGGAGCACCACTCGACTACATGGCCCGCATCTCTGAACCGCTGAGCATCTTGCCGCAGCTGATGACGCCTCAAGGCACGTTTCACACACGCGTCCGCACCATCATGCTCTCCCTTCCCGTGACCAGTCTCAAAGAATGACCAAATCACTGGGATACTAGACTGCACATGCCACCTATAAATCCATAAAAGATAGTCTTAGTTATTGTTTTCTTTAAGATGTTCTAGTGAATTTAGTTTAATTGTAAATGTAAGAAAACCATAAGTACTACCTGTAGAGCCAACAGAATTGTCATGATGACTTGAACTGTGCGCCACAACCATCCGACCAAACCCATCGCTGGACACGTCTGATCCCACAATCTCCTAAAAAATCGTCATGGAGACGAAAACAGTGTTGCACAAAATGTGCATCATGTGAACGATCATCACTGATATAGAAATGATACTCTCGAATAATGACACGGGTCTCGGGGGTACTCACTATCCCATCTACATGAGCCTCTGCATGTCGATAGCTAATGTGGACCATAATAGCAACCTGGTGAGGTAAGCAATACATACGTTTAGGACACAAAAAATCAAATAAGTAATGTAGCTCAAACACAACAAATATTACGAAATATAACCATTACCTGCTCTGAGAAGTAATACTCAGATTGTATCTCCTGAAAAGGTGTGAAGGTGTAGTTCTCTGCAAAATCAATCACAGAGACGACCACACCAATAGGAAACTCTGCCAGGCATGCTCGGAACTGACGATCCTGCCACTTGGCACAATGACTGTGCCGTAAGTTTGTGGCTTCGTATCCAGAGCTTAAAATTGGGCAAAGGTCATTTGAGGGGTGTAAGCCTTGGTTTGTGAGGTACTCACGTCAGCGTGACACATGTTGTTGTCGCTACCATGTTGAGTTCAAACTTTTTTATGATGTGTTTCATTCTCTTAGTGGGCATAGAGAGTTGCCTCGTAGTCCTCGTGATTTCATCCACTCTCTTTTGTGTGCACGCACGGAGGATGCCCAGTTCCATAGGATGCCTTGTGTGGAGAGCAATTGCACATCATGTGGTTCACTTGCACATCTACAGATGGTAGATCTTGATGCAAGTGACCAAGAGATAGTGGCATGGCAACGTTATGAGTATGTGACACACCAGCTCCAGAGTGGTGTGGACAGTCCAGGAAGTTGCAGCTCGTGGACAAACATACACCACGTTGTCACTTCACAGCCACATTTAGGGAGCAGATCTACCCCTATAGAGAATACAACTCAGTTTAGGTCATTTCAAGAAAGCAAGCACCGTGCTCAATGAACACTCCTCTTGTCACTCTCTTACGCAAAGCTTTCTTGAAAACTGGCGAGGCACGACAATTCTCCTCCCAAAAACTTTCTATCAAGGTTCTAGTGGTTTCATCTAGTAGGCGATCATGCCTAGCTACACGACCACTACTCCACAAAGCACCAACCTCATTGGCATCTAAACTTTGTCATCTAATAGACCCAACTCTAAGTGCGTGTGGTGCTATGGAAAGGATGCGAGATGTGGCACTAACCTTACCCTTCATTTGGGAGCTACTTATGGCTGCCACAATAGCCCGTCGAGCAGCCAAAGCGTCCGCAGAGTTCCTCTTCTTGTTAACTATATATATATAATAGGAATGACAAACACTTTGTAGCACCGCCATGCCAGCTCTCCTCTCTCTTCGACCTCCAATGTCGAAAAGCGCCCTGCAGTTGGCCATGTTGGGCAGATCAATCAAAGCATCAAGCACACATGCCTGTGATGAAGGCGTGAGGTCTTTGAAATAGGAATGAAAGATTACATGGGCACGACAATGTGCCCCTGACTTTGATAGTTCTTTCCTATCTACACGAAGGGCGCCCAAAGGAGGGGGTGGGTTCTTGTAGAAGAGAAGGGGACTCAGGAAGGGCAGGTTCATGTGGATTATCTAAATTAAGGGGTAGTGGGGGGGAAGAGGGCGAAGGGAGAGGAAGTGGAAGAGGAGGAGCAAGGCTTGGATCATCGCCAACGGAAGGTGTTGCTCGTTGACGTGCTCTCCACTCTCTCTTTCTCTCACGAGCTACCCTTCTCCTCTCCTCCTCTTGAACTTGGTGGACGCGGGGAAGTCTAGTCCTATCACGTTTCCGACTCCTACGACTTTGAGAACCCATTCTCAAGGAAGCTAAGAGAGAAAATATTATAAAGGCTCAATGATGGGATAGTACTAGAGACAAGTGTGGGATAGTACTAGAGATGTGTGATTATATAGGAAAAATAGGTTATCCGCTTCAAATCTCATTGGATTTCCTATCTAAGATTGATTGGATAATTAAGATAAACATAAAGATAAGTAAAGATAAACTATTATCCACTTAAAAATCAATATTATTAATATATTTATTAACAAGTCTAAATATTTATCATTACTAGATATATAAATATATCTTTTATTTTATAATTATATAACTGCTTTTTTTTAATAAAGTATTTTTTTAAACTTATTCAAAGGTTTATTCTACATAATTTTTTTAAAAGAAATATTAAAGTAAAAAATTTATTTTTTTAAATTAATAATATGAACTTTAATAATAATATTATTGATCTAATCCCAAAATATAATCCTTTAAAATTAGTGATTTTAAATTTTATTATTTAATAAGTTATATATATTTTATTATTTAAAATTTTATATTTTATTTCTCTAAATTACTAAATTAACTTTTTCAAAAATATATTTTTGAAAAAAGAGGGGAGGTGGGAAGGAGGTGCCACGTGTCACATGCGTGCATGACACGTGGCAATCTCTTCACATGTGGCACTATTATGGTTGATGTGGCATGCCATGTCACCAACAAGTGCGAGGTGGCATGCAAAGGTGGCAAGATGATGTGGCATTAATGATGACTAGGATGATGAGGTGGGGAGTCAACTAGGTTGACCATGTTGACATGGAGGGTGGAGGTGGCAAGCTGCTTATGTGGATCCTCTCAAAGCTCATGTGGACATACAGTGGCATGCATATATAAGATTTATGCCTACCCAAGCCTCACACATGGAATGAAACCTAAGCTATGAAGTTTACCAAGCCTAGATTTCCAAACCTAACTAGGATTGGTTTTAGACTTGAAAAGGGGAGAGTGGACACAATATGGGAATTTTCACTTGGGAGGATTGAAAATGGACCTTCCCATACTCAAATTAAGCCAATTTTTTTTAATAAATTCATGGCAACAAGAGTATTGATCCCTTGAGTTTTTAGATTGAAAGATTCAATATTTAATTTTCTAGAATTAAATTACAATTGATTTAATGGACCTCTAACAGTCATAATAAATTTTCCAAAGTAAATCTACAAAAATTCAACCGTTAGATTTGTAATTTTACCTTATACCCACATTATACTAATCTTTCCCAATCTAATCATCACTAGATCCATACAATTTGAGCATTTTAAATGGTAGACGTGGTGGGAGGATAAAATAGTATGTTTTTTAACAATTCTAATACCTTTTAAATAATATAGAAAATAGTAGAACACATCAAAAATTACTCGATAAATCAAGTTAAGCTCTATGTTATTTGTATTTGTGATATGCAAAGTGGGAACATCATATGAGTAATAATGTAAAAGTTATAGGCAATTTACTCACATTCAGTGTACCTGTCTAAACCTACGACAGGACCTGTATACAAACTTGGTTCCCAAAGAAAAGGGGATTTGCAATTATTGGATATTCGATCAGATTATAGTTTTAGGTGCCCAACTTTGCATATGATGTTTTATTAGAAGACCTTGAAGTGAAACTCCTTGGCTAACTATGAGAGATTGGCTATTCTTCTTAAAAAAATGCCTGTTTTCTAGCTAAAGCCAAGGGCGCCCACTACATGAAACTAGATAACCTCATCTTGCAACCACCCTTAAGGAGAAAAAAGCGATGATTTCTATGAACCAAGTGCAAGTTCTCCTCCTTGATTCGACCATGTGATCCACGGGGTCAGTCGGAATACAAAGGATAGATAAGGCCCTTGACTACGTTAGAAGATTTTCCTGGAGGAATCGCCTATGCTTTCTGGGCGAGGAAAGTATTTTTCAAGTTCGGTTTTGGAAGAGCCGCCGGATTAGTCTCTTGTTCGAACATTCGTGGGTGAGGCCCCAAGTGGGAAGCTCTACCTTGCGCACAAGTTTGCTACTTCCATTGCCAGCACTCCAGAGTTCGATGCGCAGAGGGGACAGGGGTCTCACATAAGCGATGTTTTTAGGTAACTTATTATTGTCTCATGCTTTTCCCTTTTGTAATTAAATTCCTTGATAGGCCATTTTTTGTTGGTAAAGCACCAAAGTGCTACCTTGGAGGGGGAAAGATGTCCTATACAAAATGTTACGTTAAGTGATTTACATCTCAAGAAAAAGAAAAACATTCTTACGATACTAACATCGCTATGTGAATTGTATTATATGAGAAATTTTGAATTTAAAATTACTAAATAAATCTCAACTTTATATTATTGTCAATGACTAGAATTGTGGAACAAACGATAAGTTAATAAAACTTGTGTAACATTGGGACACATACACACCTACACACGAGAAAGCACCTTGCTTAATCTCTTCACAGCACCATCTCTATATGATGGTCTCGTCCACCACAGGGTAGCCGTTCACTATTGAAGTGCTTGACCTGTTATACTGCCCGTTGAAACTCCACAACCATTGGCGGTTTGTTGTTGCTCTCACCTGCAAGTATCGCATGCTTTGTTACACCATCTCAACAACATCAGAGAAAGCGCCATCTCCAGTCCTTGTAATCTTTTTCTCTTGCCATGAAGCCATGCCGAATTTTTCTGACACCCCTAGTTTACAATCCCTAGTTTATATTTCCTAGTTTACACTCCCTAGTTTACATTTTTCATCAACGGTGGACAATTGCCGCGCTACACGATGTAGCATGAGGATCTGGTAGGGGTAATAAAGACCCCATGGCACATAGTCACATGAGGGAAGCCCCCTATCGACGATTAAGGGGGCTTAAGGGGGCTTTTGGAGTAATGTCACCTCTGGGCTGAGCCAACAGAGGAGAAAGTGGCCGGCGTGAGCAGGCGAGCACCAGGGCTAGTGCTTTAGATGAGCCAGAGGTCATCGAGGAGAGCGCAAAGAACAAAGTCATTTGGATGATGATGTCATCGACGAGAAGATCAAGTGGAAGTAGATCAAGTGGAAGTTGGTTATAGGTACTAAGAGGAGCCCGGTGTAAGGATTATGGATAAAGCTCCAAGAAGCCATAGGTTCGCACAGGAAAGGAACAAATATCAACATGGTGTAAAAACAAATGTATTGCGATGTACAAAACAAATGTATTGCTATGTACGTACAACTGATGTTTACAAGAAGTGAGCATCCCTAAATATATAGTAATTGTGTCAGTTACAAAAACGGCTATAAATGGCGGCTGGATGGTTACTTGCATGGCATGGGTGTGAAAATACTACAATAGCCTAAGCACAAACGTTCGCTTAGAAGAGTAACAGCATGATTATATATTTCAGATTATCACTAATATCAACCATCTAGGATTTTGTTAGACTTGTCTTGCATTTAGATATCCGTCTCAATGCTTTCTTTTGTCATCTCTTTGAAATTATGAATTCCTTTCCGACAGTACGGGGCATCAATAGATTCACCAATACAATACAGTAATCAACCGAGCTATATGGCCTTAATATAGTAGTCACCAAGCGAGAGATGCAGGCTACAGCTTGACAGTGGATTCTCTCGACAATGGTGTTGCTCACACTGAATTTGCGCCTGTTGCTAGATTATTTTGCTTCGTATAGCGATGTAGTCTCGCACAGACAAGGAAGAGGAGCAAATTAAGGGCACTAAGGGCGGCCAAGAGGCAGTAGAAGCGGTCGATTTTGCTTCGGTTGATGTTGTCGAGGATCCAGCCGTCCACGGTTCCGGTACAACGGCGGACGATAGTGACGAGCAATGAGCTAATCCAGCTACCGATGCCCAGCTCAGCGATGAAGAAGCTGGTGCTGAGGCTGCGCACGCCGTCAGAGACCTCCTTGTAGAAAAATTCCAGCTGGCCCACATAGGTGAAAATCTCGGCGAGGCCCACCAAGAAATACTGCGGGACCAGCCAGAAGATCGTCATAGGAACCGTCGCCGACGGCTCGTCCTGCAGACCATTGTCCCTCACAATGCGCAGCCGCCTTCTTTCCACAAGAGCGGCTACAACCATGGAGAGTATGGACACGAAAAGGCCGAATCCCATGCGCTGCAGCGGCGTGAACGCGCGCTTTGTAGGCGATAGCCTCTGCACAACCGGGACCACCACTTTGTCGTAGAAGGGCAGGACCAGGAGCGCGTTGATGACGGAGAAGACGGGCAGGGAGGCAGGCGGGATCTGGAAGTTCCAGCTGCCCACGTTGCGGTCGAGTGTGGTGCCCTGCTTCACGAAGAAGGTGACCAGCTGTGTGTAGCCCGTCCACAAGAAGAGAGTAGTGGCCATGATGGGTAGAATCTTCAGAAACAGCTTGCACTCCTCCACCTGAGTCACCGTGCACAGCCTCCATGGATTGCCCTTTTCTCTTTCCACGTCGCGGGATACGGCCGCTTTATCCAGAAACCTGCGTCAACAAAACATTCTTCTTGTGAGGATCGATGTGCCCCGGAGAAATGCACAATGGACGGTGCAATGTATTTATCATGTCACGGTCTCATGGTGCCAGGTGCATATTGGCTCACCTATCCATAGTTCCTTGCCCGATCCTGGTGCAGTGTGAGTTTGTGTATAAGAACAATGTTGCCCCCCATCACGGTCTCATCGTGCCAGGTGCCTTCACATGGAGCACCTAGGTGGAAAAAGGAAGGAGAAGAGAGGACGGCTCCCTGGTGCGGTGGGTGTGTGTGTGTGTATGTATACTGAGAAATGTTGCCATACTTCATCCCATAGTGAAGAATTAATAACCCATTACAGAATATTATAGCTCCATCAACCACCAGAATTTTGAACTGGCTTCTCCACTATTTTATACCGCAATGTTCATATTCCAAGACTATAGGAAAAGAAGGAGAAGAAAAATTTTAAATGTCCTAAAGCACTTAAAAGCTACCACAAATTTTAAATGTCCTAAAGCACTTACAAGCTACCACATCAAGTGACTGTTTGAAAGAATAACAAAAATCGCAGTGGCATACAACTACCAACAAGTGGCTTTTTAAAAGAATAACAAAAAGTTGTTGTGACACTTAACGCCTATGTATATAGCTAGGACAAGAGAAACCTCAATCAAGAGTTTCAAACCTCTTGCCTTGCCAAGTCATACCCATCAAGTGAATGTGTGTGCCCCCTGCAAATCTTAAAAGATTACATTTTTAGAACAATAAAACTACTTTGTTAAGAATATGACATTGGTCATGAGAGGCGTTAGTAAAATAGGATGTAAACTCTTTCCATTATCATCTTTGAAGGGTCGTCACGGTCGTCTATATAATCTAACATCAAGCACCTCAATAATGTTGGCTCACAATATTTGAGTGGCATTCATGGAGGGCTCATGACTTTATCACTAACACCCAATAATTGTTTAGTTATTTTGAGGTAAAGATGTGTAGTAAAGTGATGTGAATTCAAATTTAAGCATTTCATATCTAATTTCTTACTTGACTTAATTTCAAGTGAATCACTGTGCCCTTGAAAATCTTAAAAAGATTGCATTTTTAGAACTACTTTGTTAAGAATATGACATTGGTCATGAGATGCTTTTGTAAAATAGGATGTAAACTCTCTAACTTTCCATTATCATCTTTAAAGGTTCATGTATATAATCTAACATCAAGCACCTCAATTGTGTTGGCTAACAGTATTTGAATGGCATTCATGGAGGCTATAAGGGCTCATGACTTTCTCACCCAATAACTGTTTAGTTATTTGAGGCAAAGATGTGATATCACCCAAAGTTCATTGTGAAAATCTTGTTGAATTATGAAGTAAAGTGGTGTGAAATCAAATTTAAGCATTTCATATCTAAATTTATATTTGGCTTAATTTCAAAACAAATATTTGTAGCATTTGTTCAAATATATAAAATAAGGTGATAAACTTTCATGGAGTTTAGATAGAAACTTCAAAGACACCACAAAGTACTTGATCATAAATTATGAATAATCACCAAAACTATTTTGTGTATAATTGAAATAAATTTCTTCCTTTGTACCAAACTTAAAAGTCTCATATATTGTATAGTTACTTACCCAACTTAAAAATCACTCAAAAAATCTTTACGTTGGGTCACATAAGGGAGGGGTGCATACCTATCATTATGTGGTGACTAGTAGCTAATCAAAGTACCTATGTAAGGCAAGCCTTCAGAAATGGTTACAAAAACTTACTGCGTTGGAACCAATCAACTAGCAGATAGCTTGGCCCACAATCATTGTTTGAAATTGACACTTTTGTTCATACTCTTGGCTCTATTTCACAAAAGTGCATGTGACTTTATCACTTTTAAGAATACTCTTGGCTCTATTTCACAAAAGTGCATGTGACTTTATCATTTTTAAGAAGTACGGTAACTAGGTTTTCTTATTTTAAATCTAGATGTAACTTTTAATGTTCAAATACCATACCTTATTTTTTACATTTCGTACATTTTCCCACAATTGTTAAAGCACCACCTTAAAAAACTTGGCATTCATGGACATTACATCTCACAATGATTGAGTAAGACCTCAAAAGTTCTCTTACCTTTCACTTGACAACTCTAAGCAAACATACTCAATTATATGACTAGAGAAATATTGGTTAAAGATCTTATGACTAAGGAACTATGGCTAAAGTAGTAGCTACTAATGCATCAAGAAAGATATTATACTTTTTACTATGAAAGAAATGCAATATTGAATATCTACGTGAAAATTTAAACATTTCTTTTTGTTGAGAGTTTAATTATATTAATACTCCTATATTAGTGCTAGGTTTTAGACCTTGACCTAATATAGTAGTATTAATTATATTAATATCATTTCATTGTATTGGGGCTCAAACCTTGACCGATGTGCCAGCAAGTCTATGGCATTGACACTTGGGCTAGAGCTCGTCCTCGTCAGCTAAAAATTTCGAGCATTTTTTATATGCATGAAGTCTTGAGTTTTTACACATTTGATAATATGTGATTTGACTAAAAAAACTTCAATAGCCCACTCCCCCAAGTTGATTTGTGAACACAAAGTATGGCTTGACCTTGTGTGATGATTTTCTCTTTTTTGGTACAATTATTGGTAGGGAAAACGTCTAGGTGATCTGCTCTGGTACCATGTTCTTGTTCTCTCTTGTGGTTCAATTGGTTGATGGGCCAACTTATGTTGGTAAAGCGCCCTCCCATAGCTATACTTTAGAGGGCGAAAAGGATTTTATTCCAAATGTTATGTCAAGTGACCTCTCACAAGTTAATAATAACATTTTAAAGTGCAAGGTCATCCTCATGTCTAACGTTAGTGACAAACAAAAGAATGCCAAGTATTTTGCTGTGTAAAACGGTGAATTTAGAAAATTGGCTTCGCAATAACAAGGCTTCTTGACGTTTGTGAGAGGGCCAAATAAAACAACTTAAAAGTATAGCAAAGAGAGAACACACAAGATGTAGAAATCAATGAATGAGATGAAGCCACCTAAGTAGGAGGGTGTGGGCCTACTCCGCAGGACTCGTATCCTACTCTAAATAAGCCAATAAGAATTGATTGATTGATTTTTTACAATACATACTCACACTAATAAAGACGTAATTCTAGTGATGTGGTGATGAAAGCAAATAATTATAACTAGCCGCCACCAATGCTGCTCGCTAGCAAGCAGGACAAGACACAGAGAGAGAGAGAGAGAGAGAGAGAGAGAGAGAACCTCAAGACGTCAGTGTGCGACGATGCTGCGATGGCGGATTGATGTGCTTGCTGCTTCTTGTTGTCGTTGAGTTGTTGGTGAGGGGGCAGCTTGATGTGGTAATGTCTGAGGGCAGCAACAGCAACTTGGGCAAAGCGA
Source organism: Cibotium barometz (assembly GCF_041138505.1). NCBI lineage: Eukaryota > Viridiplantae > Streptophyta > Polypodiopsida > Cyatheales > Cibotiaceae > Cibotium > Cibotium barometz. The sequence continues at coordinate 10,616,284 of NC_141072.1, read as the reverse complement.
GTGAGGGGGCTGCCAGTAGGGGGCTTGTGCTTGTAGATGGGCACCCCACACAGCAACAAGGCAAGGGACAGAGCCATCCCGGCCAATGGGATGCCCACGCCGGGTCCCCACCCAACATTGTCTTGCACGTAAACCACCACTGTGAAGGCAAACAGGGCGCCTATGTTCACAGAAAAGAAAAACCAGTTGAAGAAGGAGGCCATTGACCTCTCGCCTTCATCAAATTGGTCCGCTCCAAATGCAGACACACATGGCTTTATCCCCCCGGTCCCAATTGCAATCATATACAACCCTGCAACTAGCACCCCCTCCTGCGACCTCGATGCTCGCTGGCAGCTGCTTGCAACCTCACACAGTGGTGGCCTCAGAGACCTCACCGTTGCTGACAGTGTCACTAGAGCCAGTCCCTGTAATTAATCATTGCGCGTGAGCATAAGAATTACAATGAAAACCATTGCATAAGCACACAACAATTTGATAAAAGCTCGTAATTAAATATGGAGTTAGTTTTTTTTTTTTTTGAGAGAGAGAGAGAGAGAGAGAGAAGAATGGCTTGGCTTACCACTATATAGCACACTGAGTAGAGTGCAATCGTGCAAAAACGACCCAAATAAGCATCTGCAACAAAGCCTCCCGGAATCCCAAGCACATAGGCAGCTCCAATCCAGTTGGTTACCATCGTCACTGCTTTTGGTAAAGGCTCGTACAGCTCAAACGTCAAGTAAGTCACAAGATTCGCTGCGATGGAGTAGAAAGCCAACCTCTCTGTCGCCTCAGTTGCTGCAATTAACCAAAAACAAAACATTAACCCAAAAAAGAAGAAGAAAGAGAATTAAACAGACCAAATTTTGATACAAAATTCACATTTGAAGTTACAGAAAAGAGTACAAGACCACAAAGCAATCAAACAGGGAACTCGATTTAGCTTCGCAATCTTTTCATTTCTCAACCCCAGCATAGGCATAATATTATATATAGCAGCTTAATAATAATTCAACCGCAAATTAACATGTCTCAGTTAGTAGGTAGTGAGCGAGATACCAAGAATAAAGCATGCTGCTCTCCAGCCCCCCTTTCTCTTGCTAGCTTTAACCACCGGCACATTATTATTCGGCTCCAGATCTAGACGTGCTTGTGTTGTTACAACACTAACTTGCTCATCACCATAGCTACTACCCATCATTTGAGCTTTCATTGCGCGAACTCCAAGTGACACACTGTCCGGAATGGAGCTCGTTATCTAAGAATACATAGGAGCGCTTTGGAAGAAAAGTCAAAAGAGATTAGACTTTTGATCCCGGGGAATACTCCAGAACGTGTTGATTAATGGGCATTGGGGACACCCACAAAACAAAACAAAAAAAAGAAAGAAAGAAAAGAAAAAGCGTTGAACGTGATCATTAATTGGACAGTCGGGAACAAGAAGGGCTTAGGGCGCAGTCAAAACTGCAGGCAGTTAACTGCCTTGTTGCTCATGTGAAAGTAAAACATGGACAGCAGTACCTCTGAATGTAAAGCTGCTATTTGTTAAATAAATATAATATATACATCTATTGGTACCACACAAAAAAAAAAAGTGATCGCTGACTCTAGGCCTAGTCAGAAATCAGAAAGATAGGAACTTGGAAGAAATCTCCATAAGTTCTTCAAACTTTGTAATACCCCTTGATATAGAATCTCAATTTATGAGGAATCATATCTTTGTAATACCCCTTGATATAGAATTCCAATTTATGGATGAGGTCAAGGAATCATATCCCTACCCACCATGAGATGGGAAGATGGATGCGTGTTAAACTTGGAGGTGGATACTCCCCATCCAAATGGATCCGTGTTCAATGTGCTCAGGATGAGCTTCCATAATCTTATAATTGCAAGGAATTATATGCCTTGCTTACAACACTCCTAAGAAAATGAAGGATTTTTGTTTGTATTCAAGGTCTCTTTTACATTAACAAATGACTGTGCATTATTGATATATCTAGGAGCTTCCCAAACACATCACACACAAATATTATGTCAAGTAAAGCATTAAATAGTTAAATAGCAAAAAGAAAGTAAAAGTTTGATGTTGCGATATTTGATATTGTCAAAGAATTTTATCTTTAAACTGTTGAGCTACAATAACATGTAGACACCACACACATGCTCAAACAAGGAAAAGATAAGTTTATGTGACTCTTATGCCATTTACATATGTCTTACATTTAATGACTATCCCATGTTCTATTTATTGAGAAAGGTGCACATGCAATGGAAATTTGTACTTGATGTAAAAGTATTGGTCTGTTTGATTCACTCTTGTGTGAATCGAATAAATATTCATATGGATTTTTTATTTTAATTTTGATGTCTCTTGAAATAATTTTTATGCAACACATAATCATGTAAATAAAAATGCTTTAAGCTTTCTATTAGGAAATTTCAGCTTGTAATTATTGATAAGGATTTTTTTTAAGAGTCTAGCATTCTAAAAATCTTGTAGTAAGAATAATGAATTTAAGATCATTATTAATGAATACATTATCTTTGATATTATATGTATTCATTCCAATGCTATGTTAAGATAAGAAGATTTTCATACAAAAAAACTCATTTTTGTCATTGAAATAAGCTTGGGATCGCTTCTTAACCATAATTCATTTTATAATTTTTTGTATATCTTATTTTAGCTATTAAGCAAGTTTTTCATTGAAAGTTACATTTCCACTCTAGTTTACTATACTAGTATTGGACCTATGCAAATTGTGGGACCCTAGCTTTTTTTTTTTGCAAACATTGAGAGTAAAAAAGATAAATCTCTCTATATATGAACAAGAAACTGAAAAAAGATGTATGTGGGCTAGTAAAACTACTCACAAAAGCTCAAAATTTCACAAAGGGATCTTGAGTGCTCTTATTCTCTCTATTGCGAGTGAGGAGAAAACAACCTCTCCACCCCCTTCTAAAGGGGAAAATTAATCTACTTTAACATTCTTTAATATCTTTTCACTCAACTACAATCTTATCACTTTTTTAAATGTTTTTACGTTCACTTTTACAAATGTTTTTTTATGTTCACCTAACTTAACTCTAACTCGGTTTTAAGTATGTCTTTGTTATTTTCATTTCTCACTTTTGTAAAGCTTTTGTAGAGAAATGAAGAGTTTAAACTTCTCTATTTCTAGCCTTTTCAACACATTTCAACCTCTATCTTCTTTAATGTCTCTACAAAATGGTTCTCTCAAAGTGAAGACAATGTGACAAGTTCTTTTTTGAAGAAAAAAGCTTGGAGTGTTCAAATGAACGTGATTTTGAATCCCAAGAGGTAGAAATATCACAAATTTCATAAAACAAAAGGTTCGTGTGTCAATAATAGCAATTAAACTAATATGTTAAATTTACTGCTATGCCAAAAATTGTTTGAGAAAGTTGGGGTTAATCAAAATCATGCAAGAATGAGAAAGATTCTTTGGATTGAAAAGAGAGCGTCAAAATATATTTTTGAGATCCTTTGTCAGAAGTCATAATTTGAAAACTGTACAGAAAGAGAACTACACAGCTGACTATCTTTGATGTTTGGCAGAGATTAATAAGATAATACATGTTGCATATGTGTATTTTCTAGCAGGCTCATTGGAGTGATGGCAAGGCTTTTTTATCAAACAAGAAAAACTCATTAAAGAGCCAAAAAATTATTTATTTCAAATGACAAAAATCATAGGAGTGATGGCAACGCTTTTTTATAGAACAAGAAAAACTCATTGAAGAGCCAAAAATAAAATATTTTGGTGATAAAATCACTATAGTGTGTATGAATAGAATAGACATGTACATGGAATATAAATTCATTAGTACAAAAAATAGGTTCTGATGCATTAACAAGAGGTATGATCTGGAGATGATTAGAGAGAGAAAGGAGAAGATATCATGTGCGAATCAATGTTAAATAGATAAGCTAAACCTCCAAGATGCTGAAACCCTTCTTCATGGGTTCACTTTGAAAATATATGGTAGTCTACGTCAATAAATTGAGAAAATCTCAATGGAAAAAATAAATGATTTATCTTAAGGGATATGAGTTGCCAAAATGTTCACTTTTGTCACTGTAGCACCTTTTCATAGTAATATGTAAGGTTTTTTGTTGTTAAAAACATGTTATCTTTGGCATGGACTATACCTTATTGTGATGTGGATTGTTTAAAAAATTATAAATTAGTAGTATTTTGATACATGTTTTGCTAATTTTGGCTATTTTCATAAAAAATTACATGTTTTGTTTTCATATTTTTAAGGTAAAACTTGAGGTGGGGTGTAGTTTTGGTGGTTTTGTTTAGTTTGGAACTCGTTGTTATACAAAGATGGTCATTCTAAGGTCATTATCCTACTTCTCTTATTCGATCAAAAAATCTCAAGATCTTTTGTTTACTCTTAAGAACTTTTCTTCCTTAAAGGTTCCTTAATTGCCTTAATATCATCTTCACAAATCTTAAGGATTTGATGTCTCTAAATTAAGCACATCAATGCCTAATTATCATGTTCTTGGCTTTGATCCTAGTCCTTATTCACCGTAAAAAGTTATTTAATTTGTGCTCTATTAAGGCACTCAAGATTGTTGGGATAAGTCGAAGCTTATATGTGTGTAATAGTGTGTAAACAGTCCCTTAAAGTTTGGTAGTGTGTATGTGTGCATATGCATGTGAGAACCACCCCTTAGGAGGGTGGTCAAGCATGCATTAAATAAGGGTATGCATGTGAACCACTCTTAGGAGGGTGGATACACATGCATTAAATAAGGGTCAAATGGTTTGGTGTGAGAAAGGTCTACAACATAATAAGGGCTCGTACTGCATTTTGATATATCAATCAAATCAATACTTGAGTCATCCAATCTATCTTTCATGTCTTGAGCTTGTCACTTCTCTCTCTCTCTCTCTCTCTCTCTCTCTCTCTCTCTATATATATATATATATATATATATATATATATATATATATATATATATATATATATATACCCGTCATTATCACCATGGTGGTCTACCACCCACCATAACCTTTCCTTGGGAGCTTCAATTGGTATCAAAGCTTAATGTTGCTCTACCATGTTACTTCATTCACCTAAAGCCTATGTCGCCTTGCTCCACCATCGCCCGAGGTTTTATATATATATATATCTATACCTGTCATTATCACCATGGTGGTCTACCACCCACCATAAACTTTCTTGGGAGCTTCAATTGGTATCAGAGCTTAATGCTGCTCTACCATGTTGCTTCAAATGATTCGCACTGGTGCCAACTTCACCTAAGCCTATGTCGCCCTACTTCACCATCGCCACACCCATTTTCACCACCCAAACTCGTGCACCCCATGATACGGTATCAAACAGGGCTGAGCTGAGCGCCACCACCTCAACCAGCTAGGATAATCCGGTCGGCTAAGCTGCCCACCTCCCAGGTGGCACTGACATCCACATGTCCTTGCCGGGTAAGGCCCCTTTTTCACCCCCACTAGCGAATTTCTAGCCTCAACATTCTTTTAGCATCATGTAAACCTCTACTATCATAGCAGTCACCTCAACATTATTTTAGCATGCAAACCTTTGTTGTCATAGCAGTCGCCTTGATGTCATGTGGCTTGCCCCTGCGATTCTTTGTCATCATCATGTCATCGGCTTTCTCTACAAATGGACCAATGTCGCGCAGATGCCATTGAGCCTATGCTGCCTCACTGAACCTTTCTCTAGGAGTTCAACTTTGCTCAAGGTCCTTTCCATACAAAGATGGTCATTCTAAGGTCATTGTCCTTCTTCTCTTACTCGGGGCTTGACTTTATGTAGAAAAATCTTTAAGGGTCTTTTATTTACTCTTCAGGGCTTCTCTTCCTTGAAGGTCCCTTAAAAATATTCCGATCTTGATTTCTTGATTCCCTTGATATCGTCTTCACAAATCTTAAGGATTTGGCCTCTTTGAATTAAGCACACCAATCCCTACTTTTCCTCTTCTCGAATTTGATCTTGGTCCTTATTCACCACAAAAGTTATTTAATTTGGCATCTATTAGGTTACTCAAGACTTTGCTTTTAAGATATAACCCTACACTTGATTAAGGTTGTAATGAAGGGATTTTAGTGTGCACATACATATGGGGGATGGTGTAGGCACATGGGGGGTTAGGGGCACTTGTACATATGTTGTGTAGGGTATATGGGGGCCTTGGGACCATAAAAGCCATCAGCCCTAGGATATTGTACCTTTTGATACCTTTACTCTTTTATGATAATACACTACCTTTGATGCCTATGGGCTAAAGCTTCCATGGTGAGCTTCTCCCTTCTTGAGACACTAGGATGGTGACCTACACCTTTGTTATCTACTCCAAGTATTGAGTGTGTCTCCATCTTACAGTGGTATCAGAGCTCTTGTTTGATCCCATTGTTCTTAGTTTAGATCTTACTATTTAATTTGAGAGTGATTAGTGCTTAATCCATTTTTAGATTAGTGCTTTTTACATAGTTTTAAATTTTGTTTTGATGTTGTTTTGAGTGGATTAGCAATGGAATTATGGTAATCATTTTTGGGTACATGCTAATCACAAACTTTAAAAGGACCCTTCGTCTCGCTGCACATGCCTACAAATTCTATGTGAGGATGAGTGCTTAGTTTGTTTTCATCCCCTCGCTCTACTAACAATAGGATGTGGGTATTTATTCCACCTTTCCTACATCTCTCTCTAGTGTGATGGGATTTATGCATATATAACATTGACTTGGCTACCTATCGAGTGTTGGGAAGAATCGATGATCTCTTCCCTGGCATAACAGAGATTGATGCATAGAAAAGGGGGCCATCTGTCACATGATGCGAGAAGACTTTATGGCTATTACTTATGAGATTGTCCCAGCTCTCTCCAATTAGTGTGAATGACAGGGTGAGTGCTTAGTTTATTTTCAGCCCCTCGTGTGACAGAGACATACACACTAGGATGTGGGTGTTTCTTCCACCTTTCTTACATCTCTCTCTAGTTGGTGTGATGGGCATTGTGGAGATTTAACATCAACTTAGCTACCTATCGAGTGTTGGGCATTGACGATCTCTTCCCTGGTAGAACAACACAAATAGGGAGGTTGGTCTCTCACATGACATGAGAGGGCTTGCTATCTATTACTTGTGAGACTATCTCAAAGCGCTTTGAGAAGCTGGTAGAGATGGAGTGGAGTGAGGCAGAGTTCCAACAATTATAAAATATTCTGGAGGAGTAGGTTGGTAGTGCAAGTTGACTATCCCATAGGGCTTTGAGGAGCTAGCAGAGCTGGAGTGGAGTGAGGTAGAGTTCCAACAATTATAGGCTATCCTAGAGGATCAGGTTAGTGGTGTAGGTTGACTATCCCAGAGGGCTTTGAGGAGCTAGCATAGATATAGTAGAGTGAGGAAGAGTTCCAATAGTTATAGGCTATTCTAGAGGTGCATGTCACTTGATCATGTTGGTGGTGCTGGTTTGAGTGGTATATCAACAAAGTCTTATCAAGAGAGAGAGTCTTGACTATTGAAGGAGATTACACGTGTTGTGAGGTATCCACTTATTTTGACCATTCTTGACTTAGGAGACACATGTTATGTTCACTCTCTTGGCTAGAGAGACATGCAAGTCTGTAATGGGCAGCATGAGGCATAGAGGTAAAGAGGGCTCTTGAGGTGGTACAGACATGTATACTATTGTGTGCACCCTAGTGAAGTATCCATAGTGGGAGGCTACTATTATTGAGCAAGTCATACAAGCTCCTTATAGCAGTGAGAGGTCAGTTTATAGAGACAAAGATCTTGATTGGTTAGATTTATACAATGATAGTGACTAAATACAAAACTAAACACAAAGTAGATGGGCTAGTACTTACTTGTCGTAGTCATTTTATGATGCTTTTTACTATTTTCTAGTGGCTAAGCCTAGAGTAGCTTATTTATACATCATCCCATTTTAGTTCCATATAACTGTATGATTTCTCTCTCTCTCTCTCTCTCCCCCCCCTCTTTCTTCAAGGTGCACACATGCACACAAACATTCACACACACACACACACACACACACACACACACACACATGCACACATGCACACACACTCTCTCTAATTGGAATAGGCACGCGTGCACACACACACACACACATGCACCTACATAATACACATAAACATTCACACACTAATACACACACATGCACACAAACTTATCCAAACATTTTTTCTTTTTTTAGAATGTTTTGTTTATGTTTACATGTGGATCCTACCCTCACTCATGCAAAGTTTAATCGCCATCCAAGCACATTTGGCTGGATTATGCGGGCCAGAGGCCCAATTTTGAGGGGGCTATTCAAAGCCAAGAAACATTAGAAAGTATGCCTCTAGCCCACACATTCCAACCAAAGGTGCTTAGATGGTGACCAAACTTTTCAAGTATCTGCATGTGGATCCCCCCTCATTCTTGTAGAGTTTGGTAACCATCTGAGCACATTTGATTAGATTATACATGCTAGTGGCCTAATTTTGAGGGGGGCTGACACATTAAAAAGTAGGTGTCTAGCTTGCACATTCTAACCAAATGTGCTTGAATGGTGACCAAACTTTACAAGTGTGTACATGTGAAGTCTATTCTCACTCTTGCAAAGTTCGGTCCACCATCTCAACACATTCGGTTTGATCGCGCACGCTAAAGGCCCAATTTTGAGGGGGATCTCTAAGGCCAAGCCACATTAAAAACTACCTAGGTGTATAGCCCACATATTCCAAACAAAGATGCTTGGATAGTGACTAGACTTTGCATGTGTGTGCATGTGGACCCCGCCTTTGCTCTTGCAAATTTTGGTCATCATCCAAGCACATTTGGTTGGATTGTGCAGGCTAAAGGCCCGATTTCGAAAGGGATTCTAAGGCCAAGGCACATTTAAAGTAAGCATCCGGTTTACATATTCCAAAAAAATATGCTCAGATGGTAAGACGAGACTTTGCAAGTATGTGCATATGGACCCACCCTCACTTTTACAAATTTTGGTCACCATCCAAGAACATTTCATTGGATTGTGCAAGCCAAAGGCCCAATTTCAAGGGGGATCTTGAAGGCCAATGCACATTAGAAAGTAGGTGTCTGGCCCCCCACACCACACATTCTAACCAAATATGCTCGAATATGGTGACTAAACTTTGCAAGTGTGTATGTGGACCCCACCCTCACTCTTGTAAAGTTTGGTCATCCATTGGTTGGATTGTGCAGGCCAGAGGCCCGATTTTGAGGGGGCTCTTTAAAGACAAGACATATTAAAAAGTAGGCCTTTTGGCCCACACATTTGGTTGGATTATGAGGGCCAGAGGCCCGATTTTGAGGGGGCTCTTTAAATCCAAGACATATTAAAAAGTAGGCCTTTGTTCCACACATTTCAACCAAATGTGCTCAGATGCTAATCACGCTTTGCAAGTATGCTTGTGTACCCCACCCTCACTCTTACAAAGTTTGGTCACCATCCAAACACATTTGGTTGGATTGTGTGGGATAAAGGCCCAATTTCAAGGGGGCTCTTCTAAAGCCAAGAAATAAGTAGACCTTTGGACCATATACATTCCAACCAAATGTTCTTGGATGGTGTGACCAAACTTTATGGACCCCAGCCTTACTCTTATAAAGTTTAGTCACGATTTGAGCACATTTGGTTGGATTATGCGGGCCAAAGGCCCAATTTCTTAAGGGGGATCTCTAAGGCCAAGAAAAAATAAAAAGTAAGCATTTGGCCCACACATTCCAACAAAATGTGCTTAGATGGTGAGAACAAACTTTTGAATTGTGTGCATATAGACCCCACCCCCACTCTTGCAAAGTTTGCTCACCATCCGTGAGCACATTTGGTTGCATTATGCAGGCCAAAGGTCCAATTTTGAAGGAGCACATTACCATCATTTGTCACCTTCAAATTAATTTTGTTTATTTAAATATGTCATAAATTAGAATTAGAAAGGTAAAATGTTTATGGCTCTAAACTCCACATCACTTTGCAAATAGAGACAGAAATGACACCAATCAAATAGAGACCTAATAACAATCAAATATAGAAGAAAAATTATAATGAAAAAAGTGAGACACCAATAAAACAAGAATAAAAATCCAAAGTATAACTTGTGATAATAGCAAACTAATCATCAACATCCTCTCTAGCTCTTAAAACATCTAGTACAATCTCATGCACATCTAGATGTGAAGCTGCCCATGGAGGTCGAGTGCCACCTTTATGGCTCTAAACTTGATCAAGCCAATCGTAATCACAAGATGAGAGAAGATATAGGCCTCCCAAGCAACCTCATATCGCTACGACTGAATGTATCTCCCGTTGTTGCGAACCTACTGTAAGTAAGTATCTCCCATTCTTGTGAACCTACTTCTTGTGAACCTACTAAATGTGTCTCCCATGCTTGTGAACCTACTGTAAGTAATAGCCTACCCACCACGATCATGCTATGTGCATCAAATTGAAACCTATGACCATCTATGGTATCCTCATTGAGAGTGCTCTTCGGCATAGAGCACTCTCAACAAATAGTAGTCTACATGCTCCTCATTACCACCACGATCATACTATGTGCATCAAATTAAAACCCATGACCATCCATGGTATCCTCATCGAGAGTGCTCTTTGGCATAGAGCATCTCAACAAATAGTAGTCTACCTGCTCCTCATTGCCATTAGGGACAATGATGGCAAAGAGATCATCCATGGTCAATAAATGATAGTCATAGAGTCAACTACAAACATGGCACCAACATCATGTGTCGTAGGTACAACAACATCGAATGCTCTAGTATAATCACCACATGCTCGCTCCAAGGATGTGCCCATGTAGATATGACATGCTCACCCCATTCACCATCCATGCATTCTTCACAAAGGCATCCAAAACCATCATGTGAAGATAGTGGGGTGCTGCAAATGAGTGGAAGCCCAAAGTGCTTGGAACTATCTAGCAATTGAATAGCATTGAGCGATCCACAATGTTTCCATCCACACACTAAAAAAATCTCCTAACAACCCTTGTATCACAAGAGGAATAAGAAGAGGTTATGCCAGTTCACATGTGGAGACATTTGTCCACTATTCCTAGTTCTCATAGTTTTCATCATAGCATTCATGTGGGTATAGTTCATGTGTTTGATCAGCCAAACATTATACAGAAGGGTAGTGATGAATTCACTAAGGTGAGGCCTTGTAGGAGAGGCAGGATTATGCACATGGATCTTGAGTGCCTTGTATTTGATTTAGATATTTTCTTTGCTTTCGTGATTATGGAGGTTGATCTATCACAGGATATGGGTCATATATGGGCACCATTGATGGAGACGAACCTTCCTATGATGATGGTTTCAGAGACTATAAGGGTAATATGGTTAGTCACTTGATATATGATACTACTTATTTCTCATGTGTGGTTATCTTGTCAAGATTCACAGTGATGATGATCCTATTGATCATGCTTTGTTATTGATGATCATACACATGTAGATGATCTTGCACATAAGGATATGTTATATGGTAAATATCATGCTCATTTATATGATGATGCATGTCTTGGATGGTTTGAGTGATGCTACATGGGCCGGTGGCATTGGTTCACATTTCTTTTGGCATGATATTGATTATGAGTTATGTTCATTTTTCTCCCATGGATGTCAACATGATTCTACGTTCTTTGGAGCTGAGACATTTATCTTTGGATGCATTATATTCCACTTGAGATCCATATTTGGCGGACACACATCTTGGTTTTGGCCTATATGGTGATTCTTTATACATGGAATACTCGCCATTCCGACCATGAGTTATGGGTTTATTTGGTGGATACCTTGGATGCTAAATTCACACTATGATCATGAGGATGGGCTTGTGAGCTTTCCCTTCAACCTAGGAGCTATTACTATATTTATTTTAGGGGTCCACAATGTGTACCGTGGCTTTCCATTTTACCTAAGAGGATATATAGGTAGCCTCATTGACTATGATTCTCTATATTTTGCTAACCTTATTCGACAATGGTTCTATATAGTTTCCATTTGATCTAGGTCACCATTATCTTGGAGTTTTCATGGCTTGAATTTCCCTTTGATCAAGGTGTTTGCATGGTTAGCCTTGTCTTTGACGATACTTCACCATCCTTTCCATTTTATCTTGGGGGTCATGTGACCTTGTCTCGATCCACATTTTGGCACTTTGGTCTTCTATTTGGCCCTATTATCAATACCTAGTTGTGGATCAAGTTTTGAATTTTGTATATAACCTTTTGTATATGTTGCTTGTGCACACCCTTCAATTTTGAGGATGAAATCATTGTAGGAAGGGATTGTTTGTAATGTAGTGATTTTAGATGCACATGCATATGGGGGGATGGGCATGGGCACATGGGGACTTAGGGTAATTCATACACACGTCTTGCGTATTTGGTACCTTACTTTACTTTACTATCCTATGACATATTATACATTGTCGCCTTTCCTAAAGCTTTGTCCTAAGCTTTCATAATTGGTTCATGGTAGACCTTCCATGTTTAGGTGCTACTACATCCTATGATGAGTGGGACATGTGTGTACTCCATGCTAATTGGTAATTTTTTCTCATCCCTCACTAGATTCCTTTCTTACATATTCACATCCTTTGCTAAGGCTAATACACACATATTCTCTTACATATTTTTATAGATAATTCTCATTAATAAATTTCTCTAAAAATAACTATTTTATTTCTTTTAGAAAAAAAATATCTCTAAAAATAACTCTTTTATTTCTTTTAGAAACATTTTCTAATATTACATTTATCATTTTCTTCCTTTATTTTTTAAACCTCAATGTATAGGGGGTGCAAATAAATCCCCAACTGAATATTTGCACATGGCAGCTTGATAACTTTTATTAAATTATATTTTTAAATTTATTAATTTCTTAGTCTTCCAAACTTTCATTTAAAAATTCTCATCTTATAAAATTATCTCATATTCTCGCACTAAAAATATTCATCCAAAAGTTAATTTCTCAACTACATCAGGATAAGAGAAGAGGGATCTTACATTCTCCCCCACTTGTAGACCTGAGATGTCTGCAACTTGCAAATTGGGGATAATCTCTCTGTTCATGTTGAAATGAACATTCACCTTGCATGAGGGGTGGAGAAGAGAAGAGAAGATGCAAGGGTCCGTTCGGGAGTTTACACTTAGCCAACCCCATGAGGATTAACTCCTCGATGTGAAGCCGCTCTAGGGGCTCACTCCACCACCACCCAAGTGGAGCTTCCATGTGTTAGGTAGAGATAAAGGAGGGAAAGAGCTATGGGAAGCTTAACCTCTACCTCAATGCCTTCATGGTGCAAGGAGGGAGAGAGAGGGAGATAGAGAAGAAGGGAATGGAGAGAAGATAGGGAGCATCACCTACAAGCACAACACACACAATTGAGCAAGCAAGCATGCATCAACACACAATCTTGTAACCATCACCACACAAGAGCAAGAGGGAAGAAGAAGAAGACTCAAATGTGATAATGGGATTGTATCGTTTTCATATTTCTTCAAGTTACTTATATACAAGAGCTCACTTTTTACAATGGCCGGCCGTCCATATTATTTATATACAAGAGCTCACTTTTTACAAGCCCTGAGTGCAGCCAAAAATTTATATTCCCAATCATTGGCAACTTGCCTCTACAGGCCTTGGTTAGGATGGCACATATCATCTTGTTATACTTTTTGCTTGGCCATTAGCTTGGGGGAAATAAGGTGAAGATTTATGTTACATGACCAAGAATTCTTTATAGCAAAAGAAGCATACTACCTCATTGATGAAATGGACGCCATTATCACTGACAAGCTCAAGAGAACATCCAAATTAAGTGATTACACACTCGTAAAGAAATTTGGATGTGGGCCTTGCATCAACCTTTCTTGTGGCTCGGGCTTTGACCCATTTTGTGTAGTAGCCTGTGTGAGGAAAAAAGGATGAAAGGACCAGATGTATGAGAGATCGGGGCAAATCAACATAGCATGAAATGGATGAGTGTGTGTATGTATAATGATGAATGTAATCCAGTACAAGAGGCCCTCTAATGTAAGGTGACTCTGAGTAGTAGACCGTCAACGAAGCAAAGATGAGGTCAAAGCTGAAGCACGTTCAGCAAGATGAAGGCTTAGGTCAATGTGAGATGAAGACACTCCATAAGATGAAGAAAATTGTAGATTTATAGAGCAGAGAAGGCTGTTGTCCCAGGCAGATGGTGTGATGCCATCATGAGGTAAGGTAGCTTTCAGATGAGGTGATGAGCAGAGATGGGCTATTGTCCCAAATGATAGATGTCATCAGAGTGATGAGCAGAGAGTGGGTTGCTATCCCAAATAGATGGTAAATGAGCAAAGAACGGGTTGCTATCTCTGAAGTGTGTTGTAGGTACAAGGAAGGAAGCCAACGACTACTGTGTATAGGGAAGGAAGCTGACGGCTACTATGAATTATGATGTAGATATAGAGAAGGAAGCCAATGGCTATTGCAGGGAACTGGGTACTATGGTGCTGATCCAGAGAAGGAAGCCCCTACTATGTATAGAAAATGATGATGATAATCAACATGATGCAAAATAAGTAGCGACAGTAGTAGTAGATCTATGATAATTATGTATTGTGTTTGGCTGAATTATAAAGCGTTTATATATATATATGGTGTTGGGCTACTGGGGTAAGGTTGGTTGTCACACAGGTGCTCTTTGTCTTTTGTAGAGTCTTTTGAGTTTGGGATGTACTGGATCAATGCCACGATGCAAGAGGTTCTCACATGCATGGATGCTCATTTTTGGGTTTTCATTCATACATGTGCCCCAAACACAAAAACAGAATGCTATGCAAAGTGTATGCAAGATGGTAAATGCTATGCAGTTGGTTTTTACATGAGCAATACCCTCATGGGATTTTCATTGACTCATGGGGTTTTCACTATGGATTGAATGGAGAGGATGGTCCCCATCTCAAGATTGTGAGGGTGATTGCAAGAAAGCAAATGACCCACTCAAGACATGGAGTAGATAACATGGGTGTAGTCACCAACTTCATCTCTAAGGGAGAAGAACACCATAGAAGCTTGGGCATAAGAGCTCCAAGAAAGGTAATACTCAAAATGATCAAAAGGTTACAAAGCCCATGAGCCCTATGTCTCATAAAGCCCAAGGAAAGGCCCTCAAAATACACATGTAAATGTCCTAATCTACTTCATTACAAACCATCCCCACCCAAATATGTTTCTTCCTCGAAACATGCACAAAGTAAAACCATAGTATGGATGGTTTGCATAAGCATCAACATGAACCACTTCACATTTCTTTGCTAAGTTGTCCAAAAGCTATCCAAAAGATCATGATTTGAGCCTTGGAGAACTCCACAACTTCATTTAATGCTCCCCAACTCATTGTCAATCATGGCTAAGAAGTGTATTACGTCAATTACATCCATTTGAACCTCTTTTATGCCTCATAACAGTAAATTATAGCAAGTTGTTTTTTATTGTTTTGACTCAAGAATACACCTCGGACGTATCAAAAAGGTGTTCCATCCCCTCCAACATAGAGGCAGGCTGCCATGTTACTTCATCTTGAGGTAACCTTTCCACTTGACAAGGTATTCATGCAAAGTGCGGTTGCACAACACCTTATCTCTTTCTCGCAACACCTTCTCGGGAATGTACTCCACCATGCCATCTTCACTCATGGGTGAAAGCTCATCCAATACCTGCACCTCTAGCCCAACATACGCCTTCAAATGTGATACATGAAAGGCATCATGTATTCTTGTGGTAGATGGAAGTAGCGATTGATAAGCCACTTCACCAACCCTTCTCAATACTTTTTATAGCCCATAATAACACTGTGCAAACTTTGTGTTGGTACTACCTTTGAGAGATCCATATCGAGTCTTAGGTATCCTCAAGAACACAAAGTCCTCTTCTTTGAATTCTAATGGCCTTAAATGTGCATCTTCACAATGGCCTTAAATGTGCATCTTCACAATGCTTCATCTTCTCTTGAGACTTCTTGATGTTCTCTTTGCATGTTTGCAAAAGAGTTTGCATTCTTTCCACTTTCTCTGCTTGAATGCTATGATCGGTACATGCACCTTGTAGCCATATAGCCTCAAAAGGTGACATTCCAGTACTACTATAATAGGTGTTATTGTAGGTGAACTCTGCCAAATGCAACCAATCACCCCATGCATGTTGCGTTTCATAACAATAATGCCTCAAGTAAGTCTCGAGCTACTTATTGACCCTCTCAGTTTGACCATCAGTTTCCAGATGATAGGCCATACTAGGAGTCAACTTAGTGCCCATGCTAGCAAACAATGTACGCTAAAATGTGTCCATAAACTTCACATCTCGATCACTCACTATTTGCTGCAGCATACCATGCAACTTGAACACATTTTCCATGAATTGGTGTGCCACCATAGATGCCGAGTGTCTCACTTTTGTTGGTACAAAATGGGTGGCTTTTGTAAATTGGTCAACTACCACATAGATCCTATCCCATCCCCTCTTGGTAGAAGGCAAGCCGGTAATGAAATCCAGAGCAATATGTGTCCATTTACCTTCCAGAATAGGTAAAGGCTGAAGCAAACCATCGGGCTTGTGTGTGGGATCCTTGTTGAGTTGACAAGGCATACACTTAGCAACATACTCTTTGATGAAATCTCTTCCTTATGGCATAATAGGTTTT
Source organism: Cibotium barometz (assembly GCF_041138505.1). Taxonomy (NCBI): domain Eukaryota; kingdom Viridiplantae; phylum Streptophyta; class Polypodiopsida; order Cyatheales; family Cibotiaceae; genus Cibotium; species Cibotium barometz. Next base: position 10,599,540 of record NC_141072.1, on the reverse strand, counting down.
GAACAAACCCAAATGTCCTGCCATTGGCCTTCCCAATGAAAGCTTCCCTCCATTGGCCTTTCCAATGAAAGCTCTTCCTTATGGCATCATAGGTTTTGAACAAACCCAAATGTCCTACCACCCCATTGGTTTTGAACAAGGCATACACTTAGCAACATACTCTTTGACTTCCCTCCATTGGCCTTTCCAATGAAAGCTCTTCCTTATGGCATCATAGGTTTTGAACAAACCCAAATTTCTTGCCATGGGAGTAGAATGCATCTCATCCATGACCTTTTTCTTGAAGAATGAGTGGGGTACAAGATACACACTTTCCTTGTGATAGAGGATACCATTTTGTAACCAAAAATGAGGTAAATCATCACAAACACCATGCTGTAATTTATGCACTGTTTGTGAAGCCTCATCATCAAGCATATATTCCTCTTGAATCTCCTCCATCTAATCATTATGCACTTCCCTGATGGTTGATAAAATGAACATGCCCACATTCTAGAAAGTGAATCTGCCACCACATTTTCTTTTCCCTTCATATATGTGATCTCAAAATCATATTGTTGAAGGGTAGCCAATCACCTTCTTTGCTTAGGTGAGAGATTTGATTGTGATAGGAAGAATTGAAGAACCCTATGGTCACTTCGTACATAAAACTTGCTTCCATAAAGATAGTGATTACATTTCTTGATTGCATGCAAAATAGCAATCATCTCTTGGTCATACGCATGCATCTCCATCTCTTTGTCATCAAGTTTGTGGCTTTCATAAGCAATGACCCCATGGTCTTGATACAACATGGCACCAATGCCTCTTCCATATGCATCTGCTCCTAATAGTGAAAGGCTTGGAGAAATCCGGGCATACCAAGATAGGTGACAATGTAAGCATTATTTTCAGCTCATCAAAACTCTTTTGTGCCGTTACATCCCAAAAAATGCCTCCTTCTTCAACTTATCCATCAAAGGAGCCGCTATATGTGCATCTTCTCAATGAATCGGCAATAGAATGATGAGAGACCCCTCACTTGAGTGAGATTGGTGGGAGTAGGCCAATTCTTCACACATTCCACCTTCTCAGGGTCCACCTTTATGCCATCAATGCTCACAATGTGACCGAGGTATTCCACCTATTTGGCCATGAATGCACACTTGGTTTCTTTAGCATACAATTGGTTGGCTCTCAATGCATCAAATACCTCCTTCACATGAACCAAGTGCTCCTCTTCAATCTTTCTATACACCAATATGTCATTGAAAAACACTAATACAAACTTGAAGAGAAATGGTTGTAGCACTTTGTTCATCAATACTTGAAAAGTGGCCGGTGCATTACATAGCCCAAATGGCATCACCCATGAAATGATAGAGACCTCTTTGGGAATGAAATGTCGTCATGCTCATTCCCACTTTTCATTCTTATTTAGTGGTAACCAGACCGCAAGTCAATCTTGGTGAAGAACTTGGCACCCTTCAATTCATCTAAGAGATCATCAATTATTGGGATTAGATACCTAATCTTAATAGTGATTTTGTTAACATCTCGATAATCTATGCACATTCTAAAAGTCTCATCCTTCTTCTTCACCTAATAAAATGGGTGATGCAAATGGTGATTGACTCGGTTCCACCCAACCAATATTAATGAGCTCTTTAACTTGCTTTGCCACTTCATCTTTCTCCACTTTTGATAATCTATATGGAGGTTTGTTGACCTGCCTTACAGTCAGATCGAACTCAACGGCATGATCTACTTCATCGATGAAAAGCACTGCCCACATGTGTAACTTTTCTCTCTTTTTCATCGTCCTCATCCTTACAAAGCTGCAAAACATAAATATAACCACTCTTTTTCAATTCCCTCTTGAGTTGTGTGCTATTGATCAAAGTTAACTTTGAGGTGCCAAAACCATGCAATGTAATGGTCTCCTTCCCATGCAAGCCTTGTTGCAAATTCAAAGAAAAGGTTCCAAGAGTTGATAGCCAATCACACCCCAAAACCATATCATCAGCCCCATATCTAGCACCAACAATTTAGCTTTGCAAGCGTACTCTTTTGAGAGCATTAATTCCACATTTCTGCAAATCATTGTGCAATCCATGCTATCCCCGTTTGCTACTTCAACTTTCCTCTTCATTGCCAATGCATCCAAGCACAACTTCAGCTTTCCCAATGATTTATAGTTCACAAAACTATGTGTGCTACCGCTATCCACCAACATAAATGCATCTCTTCCCTTGACCTTAGCCTTGAATCTCAATGATTTATAGTTCACAAAACTATGTGTGCTACCGCTATCCAGCAACATAAATGCATCTCTTCCCTTGACCTTAGCCTTGAATCTCAATGTATGTGTCCCTTTGCAACTAGCATAAGATTCATTGGATATGGAACAAAGAGAAGCATTGTGTTCATATGCATTTGTAGCACCCAAAGTATGAGGTAAGCCATCATCATGGTCATAAAGATCACCAAGAGAACCACCGAGGTCAAAAGGAACCTCCCCATCCGGTTCTAAATAATAGTAAGCATCCACAAACTCATATGGCTCCTCAAATGGCTCCATTTCTTTGTCATTAGTGTCAACCACCACTTCCGAATAAACCATATTAATCTTGACATTGTCGGCTTTGCACTCCTTCCAATGGTCCTTGCTGTACATCCCACCACATTTATAGCATAGGTTTTTGTCCCTCATCTCATTAATTCAGTATTCCTTCACAAATTTGGTCTTGGTAACCCCCATTAGGACATTTACATGTGTATTTTTAGGGCCTTGCCTTGGGCTATATGAGACATAGGGCTCATGGGATTTGCACCCGCTTGTGAAGGCTTTTAAGAAGTATTCTCACTTTTGAAAGCACCCACATTGTATGGTCTACCACCACTACCATAGACGGTAGGAAATTTGGGTACATTGGGAAGTGGTAAGAGGTGGCTTTGTGAAAGCATTTGACCCATAATCCGACCGACGATTCACCCATGTATTTGCATACTTTTCTTTATATACTTCAACCAAGATCATTGCATCCTTGAGAGTTGTTGGTCTTTGTGGCTTCACATCCATTCTAATTACATTCTTTAAGCCCTTGATATACTTCACCATTTTGAACTCCTCTCACTAAACCCTTCAACATGAAGCATAAGTTTGAGAAACTTATGTGTATACTCCTTCACACACTCAAGTATCTTTGTTGTAGATCATCCCATTCACAAACCATTTTGTCCTTGTGTATCTTGGAAGTGAATGTGTTTCTCATATCTTCTTTGAAAACATCCCAAGTTGTGGCCTTATACCCTTGTGATTGGAGATGCCTCCACCATGTATGAGCATACCCTTCCAAGTGTAAGGTGGCAAAGTAAACCATAGTTTTGTCACTTTGAGGATTCATCTCAAAATAGAGATCCAATTTGTTCACCCACTCCTCGAAGATATCATTATTAGTGCCTTCACCCACTAAACTTTGAAAGGATGATCTTATCCTTCACACCCTTGAATTTATATCCATTCCCATGATGGTGACCATGCCTACGCATAGGCCCATCCATATAACGATTGTAATCCTCAAACTCACCAAAGAAATATTCCTCAACATGAGGTCTTGAAGCGCTACCTCGATGAGTATTCCCTTTGAATGGAATGTGACCACCATCACTCCTTGTTGGAACTCTTGAGCCTTTGTTTGGAGATGCATGACCTTTGCCTTTGACATCATTGGGTGTGTATGGAAACATTGGGTTGCGCATAGCACCATGAGTAGAATGAGAATTTGGGTGATGATCCTCTTTGTCTTCAACATAAGCTTGTCGAACCTTATGAGATGGTCCACCCTTGTCTTCATCCTTGGTCTTCATGTCATCATGCATACCCCTAATCTCTTGCACACACGTGTTTGCATCATGCTTCTCATCATCATCATCACTTGTGACATATCATTTGTCATAGCGAGCATTGCTTATGCATTTGCTCCCCATAATCAATTTGATGTATTTGCCACATTTGCAAAACTTGGCCCAGTTTGCACATGATTTTTCCTATTTGCCACATTTGCAATCTTGCCATCACCTTGTAAATTCATACCCTCATCACCAATCTCCTCTGCACGATCCTCATTCACCATTTCCCTATCTTCCCTTATCTCTTGAAGTTCCATCGCTTGTTGCTTAGATGGACGCCTCCTTGGCATAGTGGCTAGAAATGAAAAATGGCTTGTAGAAGGCTCAAATGGTGTTGAAATTTGATGATCTAGGGCTCTATGGATAGATCTTGTGGCATAGTATCCAAATATGCAAGAATATAAGATTTTTGGATAGCCCTAGTATTCTATGATTTAGGGTTTATGCAACACTACTGAAAATAGTAATTTGGCTCTAGAAGCCTAAAACGAGGTCAGAATTTGGTCAGTAATAGCTTGTCGCACAGCTCTTGAATGGTACTACCCCCTAAACCAAATCTCGTTGCTTGAGTCAAAGGCAAAAGTATTCTCTGGTTTGACTTTTGTGAAAAAAGTCAACTATGTGTTGACCAAGCATGCGGTACCCAATTCCAAATTTTTTATGCCATTTGGTAGGTCTTAGGGAGTACTATAAGAGTATCCGATCACTTTTTGAACCTCTGAAACCCCTCAGACTAAATTAGGGCTTTATGAATCCCGATGAAACCCTAAATTAAGCCCACTTTCGATATCCGATTTGTGCAACCAATAGCTTGTTTCAAAGCTTTAGAGAAGCACTTTGCAATGATGTAGAGACCTTGTCACTTGCCCAAAACCCTGATGACTGAATTAGGGTTTTGTTACAGCAGCCACACATGAATTTATGGGCAAAATCGGATAGCATCTCCTTTGAAATCGGAGCAAAATCTCAATGAAATAAAGTATTGGAATACTCATGCACTCATTGCCAAATTTCCCTAATGTCAAATGAAATTCAATTGCATGTGCATTTGACCATTACAAGTGGCTTTTTTCATGCCAAAATCACTGCATAAGTGCCCCAATACCTCACCCATGCATCATTTTGCCACTTGATTTGTCTTGATGTTTTGTTTGATGTTGTCTTGAAGATGTATGTCAGTGGAGTGCATTGAAGCTTGCCAATCTCCTAGCCAAGATCTTCCAACCTCTTTACCCAAGTTTACAATCCAAGGGCAAAGGTTTGGACCGTTTCTTCACCACCATGTACCTAATCCTCCGATGTACCAATTTTCCAAGGTACTCATGCACACCGGATTCAAGACATGCTCCCCTTGGCCTCTCCAACCGAATGCCAAGGTACCCTCACACACATTCAAGATTCTAGGAATAGAAATGTGAATACAATGTGTGTGGGATTTGTGTAGAATGCTTGAAAAGATTATAACTTCACTTACAAGATTGTTTGCATGAGCTCATGTCAATATCATATCCATTTACATTTCTTAGCATGTACTCATGCTATTCTCATCTTTAAGGCATAGTTCCATAGCTTCCAAATGGTCTCAACACATCAAGTTTCCATAGTATGCCATTACCATGGCATAAGAGAAGCAAAGGCAATCCAACAAAGCATAGATTACAACAAAGTATTTGTATGATGAAGGCTCTCTCAAATCCCTTGACTGGATATACCAATTGATTCAATCTTTCTTGATATGTTTGAATCATGCAAAGATAATCTTAATCAAGGCATTAACCATTCCATTATGCAACAATTGTTTCAATCTTGCTAGCTATGGTGTGAATTCCCAAACATTATGAGGCATGCTTACCCTAATGATAAATCCCCAAACTCATCCATGGAGAAACACAAGAGATACCTCATAAACCTTAAGAAGACTCACCATTTGTTTCAAGCTTTGAAAAATTGAAGCCATGCAAAAGGGGGAAGACGTTGTCCATAGCAATGATTTTGGCATTCAAATCATGGTGAATAAGCTCTCAATTTGATCAAAAATAGTACAGCTCTTCTATAGAAATCACATCAAAAATTGTTAAAGAAACCCCTCCATTGCAAGGCCAAACTTTGCGAAACCTATTAGCACTTAGCTAAGCATGGATTTGGTGCAAATTATAAGTCTAATAGAGCTGTAAAGAACGTGCAGTCGGTTGATTCATGGAGCCTCCTAGTGACTGTAAATCGTGGCCATTATCAAGCTTTAAGGGATTCTAAGGTTGCTTAAGCTTTAGCTAAGCTTGTCTAAGCTTTAGAAAAACTAGCCATAAGTGCTAATCTCTTAAGAAAAAAATGGATTTGTGCAGAAAATGGTGCTGTAAGAAAACGCTCATTCGGCCACAAATGGCAATGAAATTAGGCTTTCCTTGTACTCTACATGAAGAAGAAGATTAGCACAATCAAAACCCTAAAGCAATGTCTTGCTAAGCCACATATTGAAGCCCTAAATTCCTCCAAGGTTAAGTAAGAAGAAGAGGAAGAAGTAAAACTTTTTGGATTAGTAGTTAATCAAGATTAGCAAATTCCCCCAATTTTGGTCCCGACATTCAACTTTGATGAGGCCATCCCCCAAAAAAATTGGTCCACCATAACCCATAGCCCCCAAAAGCTTATGAAAATGTAAATAAAAAAGATCAAATTAACTCAAGCACAGGATCACCATATCCCCATTTCTTAATCAAGAAAACTCAAAAATTTTCAAATCCAAGAAAATGGATCAAATCAAAGCTCTAATACCAATGCAAGAAAGCAAATGACCCACTCAAGACATGGAGTAGATCACATGGGTGTAGTCACCAACTTCATCTCTAACGGACAAGAACACCATAGAATCTTGGGCATAAGAGCTCCAACAAAGGTAATAGTCAAAATAATCAAAAGGTTACAAAGCCCATGAGCCCTATGTCTCATATAGCCCAAGGAAAGGCCCTCAAAATACATATGTAAATGCCCTAATCTACTTCATTACAGTGATGGTGGAGGACCGATGCCGATCCACTTGCAAAGACTCTAGAAGATGGGCCAGTTGACAGACTTTGTAAGGATATCGGCATGGTTGTCCGTTGTAGGAATGTATTGGAGCAACTTGATGGTACCAAGCTTAACATGTTCCCAGTAAAATGAAAATGGAAACCAACATGCTTGGTATAGTTAGAGAAAATAGGATTCTGTTGAAGAAGATGGTAGAAGCGTGGTATCAATGGGAATGCACATCTCCTCAAGAAGCTGACGGAGATACATAGCCTCAGTGGTGGCATCATAGAGGGCCTAGTACTTGGCCTCAACTGAAGAACCTGTAATGGTATCTTGCTTCTTTTGCTAGGCCAAGATAAAGTGAGTACAAATAACCACCACCATGATAATGTCGGGAATTGATATATCACTGGCCCAGTTGAAGTTTGTGTAACCATGCAGGGTGATCCCATGATTGTATAGTGAAGTCCAAACATATAGGTACCTGCTAGGTAGCAAATGACCCTCATTGCTGAACTCCAATATGGCTCCTTCAAAGAATTGAAATACTAACTTAAAATGGATGTGCCAATAGGAAATGTTAGGTCTAGAGTTTATGAGCCATATGAGTTTCCCAACCACTTGGTGGCAGGCTCGCTCTTCATGTGGCGGGATGAGTCCTCTTCCTTTGATAGTTTGATGGTTGGATCCAATGGGGTAGCCATAGGGATAGCACCATCAAGAAGGTAGGAAGTAATGAGTTGAAGGCAATACTTTTGTTGTGACACAAAAATACCATCATGATGTTGGATCACCTCCATGCCAAGGAAATATGAGAGAAGACCAAGATCAGTCATCTTAAATGTTCGTCTCAGTTGTGCCATGATATCAGCCACTTTGGCTTAATGTGAACCAGAGATAAATAGATAATTAACATACAACACTAGATAGTTAACCATCCCCTGATCTAGATATTGGTATCACAAAAATGAGATGGTTGAAAACCTTTCCTGCGTAAAAATTTGTCAATGTGATGATACCACGATTGGGGGGTTTGTTTAAGCCCATAAAGAGCTTTATGCAGGCAGAAGACTTTGTCCTATACTCAAGGAGCGAGAATCCCGGAGGTTGGTCAACATAGACTTCCTTCTCAAGAATGCCATTTAGGAAGTCACTCTGATGATAGACTAGCCATGTGTGGTGTGCAGCTAGATTGAGTAAGAGATGGATTGTCATCATTCGAGCTTCAGGTGCAAAGGTCTTGTCTCAAAATCAATGCCTTCTTTCTGGCAAATACCTTACACCACAAGCTAGGCTTTATACTTGTCCAAGGAACCATTGACTTTAAATTTGGTGCAAAAAATACATTTGGTTCCAATGACCTTCTTATGAATGAGGGCAATCCACAAGGGACCACGTGCCATTACGGTCAATGCTTTCAAGTTCTTGTTCCATATCCTATTTCCATGCTGGCTATTTGATTGCCTCTTTCCATGATGTTGGCTCATCATGCGTCACATAGACTGCTGAAAAAACAAAGGCAAATGAGGCCAATGAGTGAGCTTGATGGACCGATAAGGAATACCCACCACCAAGGGGGTATCGCAAGGAAGCATGCCTGAATCTCGCATGCTGCTCTGTTGGTACTAGTGGGGTAAAGGGTCCCTGGGTGGTGGCTATCAAGAGGAGGAAGGCTCCTCAAGTCGTAAAGTAGTAGTCAACTAATTGGGTTCATGTGGTGCAGTTGGAGATTCTTGTTCAGGTGGTATGGGCAGCAGAAGGCAAAGTAAATCCCGCTCATCAAAGACGTCTCCACAAACAAAGACTTTGTTTGATCTTGGATCAAAAACTTTGTAAGCCTTTGAATAAGAAGATTAGCCCAGAAAAATGAGCAACTCACCAATTGTCACTGTCTACTGCAAGCAATCCCAATTGAGACGCCCATTTGGTTAGTGACTACCAAACCCAAGTGGGAAAGTATTGGAAGGCATCTGATTTATGCTTCAGGAAATACACCCACATGTACCTTGAATAGTCATCTACAATCAGCATGTAGTAGAGAGACCCATTCTCAAGGAGTGGGTTGGGGATTTCCCATTCAAGTCAAAGTGAATGAGGATACCCTAAAAGCACTATGAGTAGCATAATGTGGAAATGGTGAATGATGGTGCTTACCCATTTGACATGGCTGGCATCTTTTCTCAATTTGAGGTAGGGTACGCCTTCAACCAACTGGTCTCTAGACAACTCATAGAGTGTGTCATAGGGCAGGTGACCATAGCGATAGTGTCATAGTCATTCAATGTCCAAAGGAGCTGGGTTAGATGGGATACAGAAAGTAAGTTAAGGCCCAAGTTAGGAACAAGAGAGACATTGTCCAAGGGTTGCCTGGTTGGAGCCTATGTTGGTGTCAAATAAAACAGTGCCAACAAATTTGATGGGCATCATGGTATTGTTGCCACATCAAACTTCATCCTTAGCAGGATGCTTTGAGAGATGAAAATGTCGACATTACATGCCATATGGTGTGTGTAGCTCCACTATCAACTATCCAAGTGATTGGATGGACAAATAGGGAAGAGTTAGGTGAGCTTTGATGATGAGCACAAGTGGATCATCAGGTAATCGATAGATCTAAACAAGGGTAGAAGCTTCTACATGATGCTAACTGCCTCGTCTAGTCCGTTGTTTCTTCTTCCTTTTGGAAGAGTGGTCAAAATCAACCTCAGATATGACCTGAGCGACATTGGTCGTGTAATATTCCTCCTTCTAGCTTTTGAGGTGTGCAGGTGTAAGAACCTCCCCTTCTGATCTTATAATTTGAGGTGTGCAGGTGTAAGAACCTCCCCTTCTGAATTTTGACACCTCAGTGTGGGGATCTCCCCTCATGAAGTAGGCACCTTTTTCTCATCATTACCCCCAATTTTTAATCAAATAAAATGCGATATTTTCATCTCTCCTCTCTCCTATTTCAAAACTAGATCCAAAAAGTAAGCTGAACTGACTCAAAAATGGTCAAAAATTAACCAAATATGGAAAATTCTAGAATCAGTTTGCTTGGTTAGAGGCTCACTTTTTCCTATAAATAGAAGCCTCCCCCTTTGTAAAAGCTTAATGGTGTTTATGCACTGTTACTCTACTCCTGTCTTGAGCCATTTACATTGAATTTTTTAATAGTTCAATTGTTTTTGGCCTAATCCTCTCCAAAGTGAATTGGTGGCCACTATTGCTTCAAACAATAGTAGAACCCTCATGTAAGCTAATTTTCTTACTTTGTCAAATTTTAATGAAAAATCTATGGTTTTCTTGATTTTTATAAATTGCAGATGATTGAATTAAATTCAAATGCTATGCCTTTGATGAAAAGGCCACCCCCTTCTCTTCTTTACATTATTCCAACCTTTCTTAATCCTAACTAAGTGATTAATTAAACTCTTCTTATTGTTTACTCTCTTGAATTTAGAAAATTGTGTAGATTAGAGTTCTATAATTCTAAATGGGGTTAGTTAAGTTAAATAATAAAAGATAAAAAATGAGAAATGGTCAGCCATACAAAGGAGGTTATGGCAAAATTTTCCAGAATTTTGTGAAAAAGAAAGTTTGTTTTTATGTTATTCCAAAAGAGTAATTCCCACCATTTTTGCATCTAAAAGAAATATTCTAATTACTCCATGTACATATTCACCTATGAATATGCATGGATATCACTGATATAAATTATTAAATTTGATTTTATTCATAGAAAGATGCATAAAGGAATTTTTTTATTAAGTGTCATTCTTATTAAATTTGATTTTTATGCATAGAAAGATGCATAAAGGATTTTTTTAATTATAAAAGTGTTATTCTTATTAAATTTGATTTCTATGCATAGAAAGATGCATAATGGAATTCTTTTATTATAAAGGTGTTATTCTTATTAAATTTGATTTCTATGCATAGAAAGATGCACAATTAAATTTTTTTATTATAAAAGTGTTATTCTTATTAAATTTGATTTTTATGCATAGAACGATGCATAAAGGAATTTTTTTAATTACAAAAGTGTTATTCTTATTAAATTTGATTTCTATGCATAGAAAGATGCATAAAGGAATTTTTTTTATTATAAAAGTGTTATTCTTATTAAATTTGATTTCTGTGCATAGAAAGATGCATAAAGGAATATTTTTAATTACAAAAGTGTTATTCTTATTAAATTTAATTTTTATGCATAGAAAGATGCATAAAGAATTTTTTTATTACAAAAGTGTTATTCTTATTAAATTTGATTTCTATGCATAGAAAGATGCATAAATGATTTTTTTTATTACAAAAGTGTTATTCTTATTAAATTTGATTTCTATGCATAGAAATATGCATAATGGAATTCTTTTATTACAAAAGTGTTATTCTTATTAAATTTGATTTCTATGCATAGAAAGATGCATAATGAAAATTTTTTATTATAACAGTGTTATTATTATTAAATTTGATTTGTATGCATAGAAAGATGCATAAAGGAATATTTTTTTAATTATAAAAGCGTTATTCTTATAAAAATTGATTTTCATGCATAAATAGATGCATAAAGAAATTCTTTTTATTTTAAAAGTGTTAAATTTGATTTTATGCATAAATAGATGCATAAAAGGATTTTTTTTATAAAAGTGTTATTTCCATTGAAGTTGATTTTTATGCATAAATAGATGCATAAAGAATTTTTATATCAAAATTAGAATTCTCTTAAATTCTATGAGTATTTGATAAATGAATAATTAAATACTCTAAGAGAGAAAATTCTATCGTTTTATATTCACACGGCTTGTAAAAAGAAAATTCAGGAAATCTATTGAGATCTAAATATTCAGATAAATGATTAATTTATTCCTCATTGGAATTCGTAATTTATCCAGAAATCAGTTAAGTGAATATTCAAAGAAAGAAATTTAGTAAAATAGTAACTGAATTATCAATCCTTTTTTAAAAAGATAGTTCAGGAAAAATCTTATCCGACTCGAACCTTGAATCAGACTATGACCAAGACCAAACTCTTTCGTCAATTTCGAGGAAAGAAGGTGTGACCAGTTTAGAAAAATACACTCAAAACGCTACCAAATTTGAAACTAAGTTTGAGACCCTTCAAACTGATCTGTGGATCAAGGTTATAGAATTCGAGGAATTCTGGTATGAAATTCAGAATTTTGATCAAAAAGTTTTGGGGATACTGATTCAAGAAATACTCCTTGTATTTTAAAAAAAAATCAAACTGAAAACTTGCATAGAAACCCTGTTTTCTTAAAGGATGAGATGTGATGTCATGGAAATTGGGATGTAAATGAATGATATGAGATGTGAATGGATGTGAATGTGTATGTGAAGAATGGATGTGGATGTGTATGTGAAGAATGGATGTGAATACGTATGTGAAGAATGGATGTGAATGTGTGTGAAAATGGATGTGAATGTGTATGAGAAAATGGATGTGGACGTGTATGTGAAGAATGGATGTGGATGAGTATGTGAAGAATGGATGTGAATGTGTATGTGAAGAATGGATGTGGATGTGTATGTGAAGAATGGATGAGTATGTGAAAGAATGGATGTGGATGTATTGGAAAGAATGGATGTGGATGTGTATGTGAAAGAATGTCATGTGATGTAAAGAGATGTGATGTGACATGAATATATGTGGATGTGAAGTGATAGATATGAATGTATGGATAGATGTGGATGTGACATGAATAGTGACCATAAGCTGTTTGTCCATGTCCATGAGTGAGCATTCCTGTTAAGGATACTGGAAGCCTCTCAACCCCATTGTGGATGAATAAGATGAGATGTGTATGAATGAGATATGATGTGGAAAGATGTGGTGTGATGTTATGTGGATAGAATGTATGTGATGGGATGGGATGGTGATGAAAATGAATGTGATGGATATGAATGAATTTGATGCGATGGTTGCGAATCGATGGAGGTGATGTGATGTGAAATGGATCTGATATAAATTGGGATAGATGTGAATGGATGAGATGTGATGGGATGTGAATCGGGATAGATGTAAATGAATGAGATGTGATGGGATGTGATTCTAGATAGATATAAATGAATGAGATGTGATGGGATGTGAATCGGGATAGATGTAAATGAATGAGATGTGAGGTAAAATGGATGTGATGTGATGTGGATCGGGGTAGATATGAATAGACAAGATGTGAATGAATGTGATGTGATGAGATGTGGATATGGGTAGATGCGAGTGGATGAGATCTAATAAGGATAAATAAGGAAAGATGTGATGAGATGAAAATGATGTGATTGGATGAGAATGGGAATACATATGAAATGGATGTGGATTGATGTGGAACAATGTGGAAAGATGAGAGTTCGTTATAGAAACTGTATTTATGATCTGTTTTTAAATGATTGTTTTATGTCAAGAATGCTGGGGAAGCATTTTGACCGTCTTGTGAATGAGGTCGTGGAGACCTAACTAATAAAGTTGCAACAGTTGACGGAGAGTCAATGGAGGACGTCTCGCGTAGCAAGGTCGGTCGAGATCTTGACCAGCCTCGGTTCGATTTAAATGGTGAGCTTCCAGTACGGTGGATGAGGGACCAAGGAATCGGCCTATGAGTGAAGCGCTAGGTGACCTGCGAAGGATCCTAGAGGGTGCTGACTGTCAGGCGTTTTTCTGAGAGGTATTCTAGGCTTGTGTACATACGTGTGCATGGTGTGAATGAAAACTTGGCATGGAATGCGTTGCCAGGTGCATAGGATGGACGGTTTTGTGTTGGGCTTGTTGCAGGCCTGTCCGGAACATAGCTGCTGGAGGTGGTATCAGCCGTTCGATGGTCGTTGGAAATGTGTGCGCGTCCAAGAAATAAAGTGGGCACTGGAAGCTGCATTTGAAAGAGCTGTGTGGAAAGTGGGAGTTCAGGGGTTAAGGTTGCCTTGGACATGGTGTGAAAAGGAATGTTGAGGCAGCCATCTTGTAGGCCTTAAAAGAAATAAAAAAATAATATTGACGTGGCTAGCTGTAGGTCCACGTGGAGGCTAGAGTAGAGGCCAGCGCGTGAATGGCGAGTTCGAGAAGCTGGCGGGAGATGCGCAGCGGAGAGAATAAGCAGCTAGAGGTCACCTTGTTGTTATTGGGCTTTCGGGCATGTGCAGCTACAAGCAGGAGAGAGCTGCAAGGTTTTGTGTGGCTAAGCGTAGCCGGGAGCGCCCTGGTCATTCTGAAGAGAGCTGCCTAGCAGACAGAGCTCTGGGCGTGTGCAGCGACAGGTTGAGCTGATGGTAGTGTGGCGGGCTGCTGAGAGAAGCCGCCTTGGTCGATAGCCGACGGGCTGGTGAGCAGCCCCCACAGATGCGTAAGAAGAGAAGAGAAGGCTGCCTTCGCAGTGGGTGGGGTGAGCGTCCAGGTGCGAAAGGATGGTCATCAGCGACAGAGAAAGTGGAGGTAGCTGACGGGTGACTGGAGCAGCTGACGGGCTGGTGAAGAGCAAAAGAAAGCTGGGAGGCTGCCTTTGAGGTGTTGGCACAACAGAGGAAGAGCTAGATGTGCAGTTGCAGGTGCAGCTGGAAGGAAGGTGAGGGCTGGTGATAGCAGCAGAGCTGGTGATGGATTAAAGGAGGCCGCCTTTGAAGTGGCTTGGGCTAGGTGAAGCTGACGGTGGTGACAGAGCAGAGTGGGTGCCAAGTGAAGAGAAGACAAGGACAGTGCGGCTGCTTGGCTGGTGGGGCCGGTAGCACTGCAGAGAAGTGGCAGAGGAAGTGAGTTTGCTGTGAGGATCTGGCAGAGGATCAGCACAGAGAGTGAGAGAGAGAGGTGTTTGGGTAGCTGCTGCTGGCGACACACACAGAAGTGATGGGCTGCAGAGAGAGTTGAGGGTTAGCTGGAGGGGTGCCTTCTGAAGTGAGAGTGGCCGGGTTCTTTCTGGTGTGATTGACACAGCAGGCAGGCGAGAGGTTCGCGGTGATTGGGGATGTGGTGTATCCTCGGCAGTGACAGGTCTGAGTGTTTGTAAGTTGTGTGAGTAAGGCTTCTGTGTCGGGAGAAGCTTGTATACAGTGTTGACTTGGAATATATTGCTGGGTGTTTATCTTGGTCTATGGTGCCCCTGTTTTGTGCATTCTGTCTGGCGTGGGTGGTGTGGTGAACAGTGAGAAGTGTTCCAGCCGGTGGGGCTGGGTGGTGCCTCCGTTGTGTTTGTGTTTCCAAGTTTGGGAGGTGAAGGGCTATAGAGGCAGTGTTCTTTTTTCTTTTTTTCACCTCACATTCTTCTGGTGCCCCCACTGAGGATAGCTCTAGTGTTCTTCTTTGCCTAGAAGGGCGTGTGATCCACAGAGGAGAGCTCAGGGATTGGTACAGGTTGTCAGGATGTGGTCTTATCCTGAATTTCATGGCAGGAAGGGTGAAGATGTGTGTGACTTTTTGGAGCAAATGGAGTTGGCATGCATTAGCAATCATGTGACAGATGAAGAGCAGGTTCTGAAGCTGATAAAGATTTTCTTGAAAGGAGATGCCCGAAGCTGGCTTAAGGATTTTGAAGCACAGGATGCTGGTGTTTTGACCTTAGACAGGTTGAAAGAAGGCCTTTTGGAGCGTTTTTAGCAGCAAGCGGAGTATTCTAGTGTGCTTTGGCAGAAGTTGAGTATCTTGAAGCAGGTACATGGGCAATCACTGGATGATTTTGTGCAGGTATTTACATGTTTGTGGGGTAAGTGGTGTATGACAGCAGGAATTTCCTCCTATGTTTTTGAAGAAAAGCTTATTTATTGATGGTTTGCTACCCCATTTGAAGGTTAGGGTTGAGTTGAAGAATCCCAAGTCATTTGATGATACAGTTAGGGTTGCTAGGGAAAAGGAAGGCAAGATTTTGAAGCAGATGGAGATGGGTATTTATCCGCATGAAGGTGTTGTGTCTGCAAGGGATATGCAGGTAAATTTGGTTGAGGTGGATAAGAGTCCTATGCAAAGTTTGATTAGACAGGAACCTCAAAGGCCAATACAGGTACAAAGGGGGATGTTCTATATGCCTTCTCATTTTTTCCAAAGTCTTTAAAGCAAGTGAAGGTGGAGGAGAAGATTGATGATGTGATTGATTCTGAAGAGAGCCGCCTAGCAGACAGAGCTCTGGGTGTGTGCAGCGACAGGTTGAGCTGATGGTAGTGTGGCGGGCTGCTGAGAGAAGCCGCCTTGGTCGATAGCCGATGGGCTGGTGAGCAGCCCCCACAGACGCGTAAGAAGAGAAGAGAAGGCTGCCTTCGCAGTGGGTGGGGTGAGCGTCCAGGTGCGAAAGGCTGGTCATCAGCGATAGAGAAAGTGGAGGTAGCTGGCGGGTGACTGGAGCAGCTGTCTGACGGGTTGGCGAAGAGCAAAAGAAAGCTAGGAGGCTACCTTTGAGGTGTTGGCACAACAGAGGAAGAGCTGGATGTGTAGTTGCAGGTGCAGCTGGAAGGAAGGTGAGGGCTGGTGATACCAGCAGAGCTGGTGATGGATTAAAGGAGGCCGCCTTTGAAGTGGCTTGGGCTAGGTGAAGCCGACGGTGGTGACAGAGTGGGTGCCGAGTGAAAAGAAGACAAGGACAGTGCGGTTGCTTGGCTGGTGGGGCCAGTAGCACTGCAGAGAAGTGGCAGAGGAAGTGAGTTTATTGTGAGGCTGGCAGAGGATTAGCACAGAGAGTGAGAGAGAGAGGTGTTTGGGTAGCTGTTTGCTGCTGGCGACACACACAGAAGTGATGGGCTGCAAAGAGAGTTGAGGGTTAGCTGGTGGGGCGCCTTCTGAAGTGAGAGTGGCCGGGTTCTTTCTGGTGTGATTGACACAGTAGGCAGGCGAGAGGTTCGCGGTGATTGGGCAGTGACAGGTCTGAGTGTTTGTAAGTTGTGTGAGTAAGGCTTCTGTGTCGGGAGAAGCTTGTATACAGTGTTGACTTGGAATATATTGCTGGGTGTTTATCTTGGTCTATGGTGCCCCTGTTTTGTGCATTCTGTCTGGCGTGGGTGGTGTGGTGAACAGTGAGAAGTGTTCCAGCCGGTGGCTGGTGGTGCCTCCGTTGTGTTTGTGTTTCCAAGTTTGGGAGGTGAAGGGCTATAGAGGCAGTGTTCTTTTTTCTTTTTTTCACCTCACACTGACTATACGGTGCTCAGGCTCTGGGTCGCCAAAGATACCCACACATACATTGGGGAAGATATTTGGATCAAGGAGTAAGAGTTGTTTTTTGAATTCGAGCATGGATCTGGTTGATTGACCTTGCTAGTCCTTAATGGATGAGTCCATGGCTCTTTTATATAGATCTGTTGTTTGGTTGATCTTGCTGATCTTCAATGGAGATACCATTTTGATTTTTATAAATGAATATATTGCCAGGTATTATGAGCTAGGAACTATCGAAAAGGCCCCTGAGTGGACAGGTGGTGAGCGTTCTGTGAATGCCAATGATGCCATAGGTAGACCGATGAAGGAAAAATTGGAAATTAGGATTCAATCGAATATTTTGGAGGATTATGATTAATGATACTATGGTTTCATTAAAAGAATGTTTTAAAGACAGCTAAATCTGTGAAAAAGGTAAGTTCATATTAGGTGTGTAAGTGGTGTGACTAGTTTTAAGTTTGCATGAATATCTGGCTAGGGGACCTGGGAACTCTTTTCCCTAGTACCCGGGACAAAACCTAACCAATTTCTTAAATGGATCCCATCACTATAGTGGTTGGGTGGTTGGCTAACCCACGGGACTGGATGGGGTTAGGCTGGACTGATGGATCCCTAAAATGAGACTCAATTTTGTTATGGTACGATAGATGAAGTAAATCCTGGATAAAAATTAATCTATGGAAAAGAATCAACGGCTGTGCCTCTCAATGAGGAAAAAAGCGTTGGTCTCTATGACCCAAGTGCAAGTCTTTTCCTTGATCTGACTATGGGACTTACGAGTTCGGTCTGATCAGTTCAATTAGTTAAGGCTCATGTGACTAAGTTAGAGAACAATATCCTGGAGGAATCGCCCGTGCTTTCTAGGTGAGGGAAGTTTTTTCGGGTTTGGTTTTGGAAGAACTGAGGGATTAGTCTCTTGTCCAGATATACGTGGGTGAGGCCCCGAGTGAGGGACCCTACCCCGTGCAAGAAGTGCTACTTCCACTGTTAGCACCTCAGAATTCATTGCGCGGAGGGGGACAGGAATCTTTCAGCTGGTATGAGAGCAAATTGGCTAAAGTGGATCAACCGAGAAGCCAAAAATGTCAAAAATTTATGAAATAACAGTAAAAAGTTAGAAATGTGATGAAATTCATACAAATTGATATTCAGACTGAAATTCATAAATTAGCAATTGGGTCTTCAAATGGAAGTACCGCAATTGCATGGAATCCTTGACTTGCTTGAGGCCTAGACATGATGGTATTTACCTTAAAATTTGAAGGACCGTGACTACCCATATATACCGAGGGTATAACTGCAGCTCTTTACTGGCAGTATATACGAGTAAATTTAAGACCTTGAAACTATAAGCAAAAATGCAATCCAGATGATAAATTCGAATATGGTTGATTTGATTTTAAAACTCTGGTTGAGAACTGATGAGTTGATTTGGATTATTCTGATTGAAAAATGATGATTCCTGAATTTTGGTTGAAAAGCAATAAGCTTAGCAAAACCACAATGAGGATGAATGGGAGGAGTCCCTGTGATGATGTTCGTAACTGGAATGACAATAATGACTTCAACAAATCACTATGAGATTAGTGGATTGTGCTGATGACAGATTGCTACGTTAACACTTGACCCAGTGGATCAAGCTAAGGGATAACAAATTAAAAATCTGTATAATTAAAACTCCCATGGAGGAATGTTCAGATGGAAATTTCGATCTAATGGACCATTATTGTGTTAAAGATATGAATTATATGATCTGAATGAAGTGTTATCTGATAATGAGTTCTATATAAGGGATCTTTATCCCAGGATTTTGTTGGGTTGACCAAACTATAAAGAACCCCAAAATCAGTTGGATCTTAAGGGAAAGAGTTGTCCTCTAGTTTGCGAGATGAGGACATCTCACGTTTTTTAAGTGGGGTAGGATGTAAGATTCCTCCCTCCAACTTTTGAGGTGTGCAGGTGTAAGAACCTCCCCTTCTGATCTTATAATTATTCCCATCTCTGAAATAAAAGAAAGATCCTGTTTTGGCCTGGAGAGAGAAAATGTCTAGAGAGAGGTAATTTAAAATTGAGATATTTTTGGATATAAAAATCCTCCTAGTGTCTAAAATGGTTTCCCCTGAAACAGAAATTCAAAAACAACTTTCCAATGTGAAATTGGAATTAATTGAAAATAGGTATAAAGGACCTTAGCCTAAGGGTCGAGATTATTAGAAATTTTTAGATTATGGTCTAATTAAGGTTCCTATGGGCCAATAGGATCAATCCAAGTGTAGGGAGGAGATAAATTAAAGAATAGAAGAAAAACCCCCCCCAAAAATGAGTAAATGCTCACATAAGATGAAGAGTGGACTAAGGACCAAAGAAAAGAATTAAAAAACTGAATTTTGACACCTCAGTGTGGGGATCTCCCCTCATGAAGTAGGTGCCTTTTTCTCATCATTACCCCCAATTTTTAATCAAATAAAATGAGATATTTTCATCTCTCCTCTCACCTATTTCAAAACTAGATCCAAAAATTTAGTTGAACTGGCCCAAAAATGGGCAAAAATTGACCAAACTGATCTGGAAAATTCTAGAATCAGCTTGCTTGGTTAGAGGCTCACTTTTTCCTATAAA
This sequence comes from Cibotium barometz, assembly GCF_041138505.1. Classification (NCBI taxonomy): domain Eukaryota; kingdom Viridiplantae; phylum Streptophyta; class Polypodiopsida; order Cyatheales; family Cibotiaceae; genus Cibotium; species Cibotium barometz. The sequence continues at coordinate 10,579,901 of NC_141072.1, read as the reverse complement.
TAGAAGCCTCCCCCTTTGTAAAAGCTTAATGGTGTTTATGCACTGTTACTTTACTCCTATCCTGAGTCATCTACATTGAATTTTTTAATAATTCAATTGTTTTTGGCTTAATCCTCTCCAAAGTGAAGTGGTGGCCACTTTTGCCTTAAACAATAGTAGAACCCTCAATCCCTCAAGCCAAAGCAAAGCTTACAAGCTCCATGTAAGCTAATTTTCTTACTTTGTTTACAAATTATAATGAAAAATCTCTGGTTTTCTTGATTTTTATGAATTGCAGATGATTGAATTAAATTCAAATGCTATGCCTTTGATGAAAAGGCATCCCCCTTCTCTTCTTTACATTCCAACCTTTCTTAATCCTAGAAAGATTAACTAAGTGATTAATTAAACTCTTCTTATTGTTTACTCTCTTGAATTTAGAAAATTGTGTAGAGTAGAGTTCTATGATTCTAAATGGGGTTAATTAAGTTAAATAATGAAGGATAAAAAATGAGAAATGGTCAGCCATACAAAGGAGGTTATGGTAAAATTTTCCAGAATTTTGTGAAAAAGAAAGTTTGTTTTTATGTTATCCCAAAAGAGTAATTCCCACCATTTTTGCATCTAAAAGAAATATTCTAATTACTCCATGTACATATTCACCTATGAATATGTATGGATACCACTGATATTAATTATTAAATTTGATTTTTATGCATAGAAAGATGTAGAAAGAAATTTTTTTTATTACAAAAGTGTTATTCTTATTAAATTTGATTTTTATGCATAGAAAAATGCATAAAGGAATTTTTTTTAATTATAAAAGTGTTATTCTTATTAAATTTGATTTCTATGCATAGAAAGATGCATAAAGGAATTTTTTTTAACAAAGTGTTATTCTTATTAAATTTGATTTCTATTCGGTCAGATCAGTTCAATTAGTTAAGGCTCATGACTACATTAGAGTAAAAATATCCTGGAGGAATCGCCCGTGCTTTTCGGACGAGGGAAGTTTTTTCGGGTTCAGTTTTGGAAGAACCGAGGGATTAGTCTCTTGTCCGGATATACGTGGGTGAGGCCTCGAGTGAGGGACCCTACCCCGCGCAAGAAGTGCTACTTCCGCTGTTAGCACCCCAGAATTCATTACGCGGAGGGGGACAGGGATCTTTCAGGGTATCAGAGCGAATTGGCTAAAGTGGATCAACCGAGAAGCCAAAAATGTCAAAAATTTATGAAGTAACAGTAAAAAGTTAGAAATGTGTGATGAAATTCATACAAATTGATATTCAGACTAAAATTCATAAATTAGTAATTCATACAAATTGATATTCAGACTGAAATTCATAAATTAGTAATTGGATCTTCAGATGGAAGTACCGCAATTGCATGGAATCCTTGACTTGCTTGAGGCCTAGACATGATGGTATTTACCTTAAAATTCCAAGGACCGTGACTACCCGTATATACCGAGGGTATAATTACAGCTCTTTACTGGCAGTATATACGAGTAAATCTAAGACCTTGAAATTATAAGCAAAAATGCTATCCAGATGATAAATTCGAATGTGGTTGATATGATTTTAAAACTCTGGTTGAGAACTGATAAGTTGATAAATTCGAATGTGGTTGATATGATTTTAAAACTCTGGTTGAGAACTGATAAGTTGATTTGGATTTTGATTGAAAAATGATAATTCCTGAATTTTGGTTGAAAAGCGATAAGCTGAGAAAAACCACAATGAGGATGAATGGGATGAGTCCCTGTGATGATGTTCATAACTGGAATGACGATAATGACTTCAGCAAATCACTAGATTAGTGGATTGTGCTGATAGATTGCTACTATTAACACTTGACCCAATGGATCAAGCTAAGGGATGACAAATTAAAAATCTGTATAATTAAAACTTCCATGGAGGACTGTTCAGATGGAAATTTCGGTCTAATGGACCATTGTAATAAAGATATGAATGATATGATCTGAATGAATTGTTATTTGATGATGAGTTCTATATAAGGGATCTTTATCCCAGGATTCTATTAGGTTGACAAGACTATAAGGAACCCCAGAATTAGTTGGATCTTAAGGGAAAGAGTTGTCCTCTAGTTTGCGAGATGAGGACATCTCGCATTTTTTAAGTGGGGTAGCATGTAAGATTCCTCCCTCCAGCTTTTGAGGTGTGCAGGATCTAGAGGGAGATAACTCAAAATTGAGATATTTTACCATGTTTTGGCTTGGAGAGAGAAAATGTCTAGAGCGAGGTAATTCAAAATTGAGATATTTTTGGATATAAAAATCCTCCTAGTGTCTTAAATGGTTTCCCCTGAAACAGAAATTCAAAAACAACTTTCCAATGTGCAATTGGAATTAATTGAAAATAGGTATAAAGAACCTTAGCCTAAGGGTCCCGATTTTCAGAAATTTTTGGATTATGGTCTTATTAAGGTTCCTATGGGCAAATAGGATCAATCCAAGTGTAGGGAGGAGATAAATTAAAGAATAAAAGAAAAACCCCCCAAAAATGAGTAAATGCTCACATTAGATGAAGAGTGGACTAAGGACCAAAGAAAAGAATTAAAAAACTGAATTTTGACACCTCAGTGTGGGGATCTCCCCTCATGAAGTAGGCACCTTTTTCTCATCATTACCCCCAATTTTTAATCAAATAAAATGAGATATTTTCATCTCTCCTCTCACCTATTTCAAAACTAGATCCAAAAAGTAAGCTGAACTGACCCAAAAATGGTCAAAAATTGACCAAACTCTAGAAAATTCTAGAATCGGTTAGCTTGGTTTTAGAGGCTCACTTTTTCCTATAAATAGAAGGCCCTTTGTAAAAGCTTAATGGTGTTTATGCGCTATTACTTTACTCCTGTTCTGAGCCATCTACATTGAATTTTTTAATAATTCAATTGTTTTTGGCCTAATCCTCTCCAAAGTGAATTAGTGGCCACTATTGCTTCAAACAATAGTAGAACCCTCGATCCCTCAAGCCAAAGGAGAGCTTACAAGCTCCATGTAAGCTAATTTTCTTACTTTGTTTACAAATTTTAATGAAAAATCTATGGCTTTCTTGATTTTTATGAATTGCAGATGATTGAATTAAATTCAAATGCTATGCCTTTGATGAAAAGGCCACACCCTTCTCTTCTTTACATTATTCCAACCTTTCTTAATCCTAGAAAGATTAACCAAGTGATTAATTAAACTCTTCTTATTGTTTACTCTCTTGAATTTAAAAAATTATGTAGATTAGAGTTCTATAATTCTAAATGGGATTAATTAAGCTAAATAATGAAAGATAAAAAAATATGTAGATTAGAGTTCTATAATTCTAAATGGAGTTAATTAAGCTAAATAATGAAAGATAAAAAATAAGAAATGATCAGCCATACAAAGGAGGTTATGGCAAAAAATTTTAAAATTTTATGAAAAAGAAAGTTTGTTTTTATGTTATTCCAAAAGAGTAATTCCCACCATTTTTGCATCTAAAAGAAATATTCTAATTACTCCATGTACATATTCACCTATGAATATGCATGGATATCATTGATATTAATTATGAAATTTACTTTTTATGCATAGACAGATGCATAAAGAAATTTTTTTTATTACAAAAGTGTTATTCTTATTAAATTTGATTTTTATGCATAGAAAGCTGCATAAAGGAATTTTTTTAATTATAAAAGTGTTATTCTTATTAAATTTGATTTCTATGCATAGAAAGATGCATAAAGGATTTTTTTTAACAAAGTGTTATTCTTATTAAATTTGATTTCTATGCATAGAAAGATGCATAATGGAATTCTTTTATTATAAAAGTGTTATTATTATTAAATTTGATTTCTATGCATAGAAAGATGCATAATGAAATTTTTTTATTATAAAAGTGTTTTTCTTATTAAATTTCATTTTTATGCATAGAAAGATGCATAAAGGATTTTTTTAATTATCAAAGCGTTATTCTTATAACAATTGATTTTTATGCATAAATAGATGCATAAAGAAATTCTTTTTATTTTAAAAGTGTTATTCTTATTAAATTTGATTTTATGCATAAATAGATGCATAAAAGGATTTTTTTATAAATGTGTTATTCCCATTGAAGTTGATTTTTATGCATAAGTAGATGCATAAAGAATTTTTATATCAAAATTAGAATTCTCTTAAATTCTATGTTTAAATTCTATGATTATTTGATAAATGAATAAATACTCTAAGAGAGAAAATTCTATCATTTTATATTCACACGGATTGTAAAAAGAAAATTTAAGAAATCTATCGAGATCGAAATATTCAGATAAATGATGAATTTATTCCTCATTGGAACTCGTAACTAATCTAGAAATCAGTTAAGTGAATATTCAAAGAAAGAAATTCAGTAAAATAGTAACTTAATTATCAATCCTTTTCGAGAAAGTTCAGGAAAAATCTTAACCGACTCGAACCTTGAATCAGACTATGACCAAGACCAAACTCTTTCGTCAGTTTCGAGGAAAGAAGGTGTGACCAGTTTATAAAAATACACTCAAAACTCCACCAAATCTGAAACTAAGTTTGAGACCCTTCAAATTGATATGTGGATCAAGGTTATAGAATTCGAGGAATTCTGATATAAAATTCAGAATTTTAATCAAGAAGTTTTGGGGATACTGATTCAAGAAATACTCCTTGTATTCAAAAGAAAATCAAACTGAAAACTTGCATAGAAACCCTGTTTTCTTAAAGGACGAGATGTGATGTCATGGGAATCGGGATGTAAATGAATGATATGGAATGTGAATGTGTATGTGAAAATGGATGTGAATATGTATGAGAAGAATGGATGTGGATGTGTATGTGAAGAATGGATGTGAATGTGAATGTGAAGAATGGATGTGAATGTGTATGAGAAGAATGGATATGGATGTGTATGAGAAGAATGGATATGGATGTGTATGTGAAGAATGGATGTGGATGTGTATGTGAAAGAATGGATGTGGATGTGTATGTGAAAATGGGTGTGACTAGTTTTAAGTTTGTGGATGTGTATGTGAAGAATGGATGTGGATGTGTATGTGAAAATGGGTGTGTAAGTGGTGTGACTAGTTTTAAGTTTGCATGAATATCCAGCTAGGGAGGCTGGGAATTCTTTTCCCTGGTACCCGGGACAAAACCTAACCAATTTCTTAAATGGATCCCATCACTATAGTGGTTGGGTGGTTGGTTAGGGCGGTTGGCTAACCCACGGGACTACTGGACTAATGGATCCCTAAAATGTCACTCAATTCTGTTATGGTACGATAGATGAAGTAAATCCGGATAAAAATTATTCTATGGAAAAGAATCAACGGATGTGCCTCTCAATGAGGAAAAAAGTGTTGGTCTCTATGATCCAAGTGCAAGTCTTTTCCTTGATCTGACTATGGGACTTACGAGTTCGGTCAGATCAGTTCAATTAGTTAAGGCTCATGACTATGTTAGAGGTAAAAAATCTTGGAGGAATCGCCCTTGCTTTTCGAGCGAGAGGGAGGTTTTTTCGGGTTCGATTTTGGAATAACCGAGGGATTAGTCTCTTGTCCGGATATACGTGGGTGAGGCCCTGAGTGAGGGACCCTGCCCCGCGCAAGAAGTGCTACTTCCGCTATTAGCACCCCAGAATTCATTACACGGAGGGGGACAGGGATCTTTCAGCTAGTATCAGAGCAAATTGGCTAAAATGGATCAACCGAGAAGCCAAAAATGTCAAAAATTTATGAAGTAACAGTAAAAAGTTGGAAATGTGTGATGAAATTCACACAAATTGATATTCAGACTTAAATTCATAAATTAGTAATTGGGTCTTCAGATGGAAGTACAACAATTGCATGGAATCCTTGACTTGCTTGAGGCCTAGACATGATGGTATTTACCTTAAAATTCCAAGGACCGTGACTACCCATATATACTGAGGGTATAACTGTAGCTCTTTACTGGCAGTATATACGAGTAAATCTAAGACCTTGAAATTATAAGCAAAAATGCTATCCAGATAATAAATTCGAATGTGGTTGATATGATTTTAAAACTCTAGTTGAGAGCTAATGAGTTGATTTGGATTCTGATTGAAAAATGCTGATTCCTGAATTTTGGTCGAAAAGCGATAAGCTGAGCAAAACCACAATGAGGATGAATGGGACGAGTCCCTATGATGATGTTCGTAACTAGAATGACGATAATGACTTCAATAAATCACTATGAGATTAGTGGATTGTGCTGACAGATTGCTACTGTTAACACTTGACCTAGTGGATCAAGCTAAGGGATGACAAATTAAAAATCTGTATAATTGAAACTCCCATGGAGGACTGTTCAGATGGAAATTTCGGTCTAATGAACCATTATTGTGTTAAAGATATGAATGATATGATGTGAATGAATTATTATCTGATGATGAGTTCTATATAAGGGATCTTTATCCCAGGATTCTATTGGGTTGACCAGACTATAAGAAACCCCAAAATCAGTTGGATCTTAAGGGAAAGAGTTGTCTCCTCTAATTTGCGAGATGAGGACATCTCACATTTTTTAAGTGGGGTAGGATGTAAGAATCCTCCCTCCAGCTTTTGAGGTGTGAAAAATTGGAAATTAGGATTTAATCGGATATTTTGGAGGATTATGATCAGTGATACTATAGTTTGCATGAATATCCGACTAGGGGACCTGGGAACTCTTTTCCATGGTACCCGAGATAAAACCTAACCAATTTCTTAAATGGATCCTATCACTATAGTGGTTGGGCGGTTGGTGGGCGATTGGCTAACCCACGAGACTGGATGGGGTTTAGGCTGGACTGACGGATCCATAAAATGAAACTCAATTCTGTTATGGTATGATAGATGAAGTAAATCCCGGATAAAAATTGTTCTATGGAAAAGAATCAACAGTTGTCCCTCTCAATGAGAAAAAAAGCGTTGGTCTCTACGACCCAAGTGCAAGTCTTTTCCTTGATCTGACTATGGGACTTATGGGTTTGATCAGATCAGTTTAATTAGTTAAGGCTCATGACTACATTAGAGTAACAATATCCTAGAGGAATCGCCTATGCTTTTCGGGCGAGGAAAGTTTTTTCGGGTTCGATTTTGGAAGAATCGAGGGATTAGTCTCTTGTCCAGATATACGTGGGTGAGGCCCCGAGTGAGGGACCCTGCCCCGTGCAAGAAGTGCTACTTCCGCTGTTAGCACCACAGAATTCATTGCGCGGAGGGGGACAGGGATCTTTCAGCTGGTATCAGAGCGAATTGGCTAAAGTGGATCAACCGAGAAGCCAAAAATGTCAAAAATTTATGAAGTAACAATAAAAAGTTAGAAATGTGTGATGAAATTCATACAAATTGATATTCAGACTGAAATTCATAAATTAGTAATTGAGTCTTCAGATGGAAGTACCGCAATTGTATGGAATCCCTGACTTGCTTGAGGCCTAGACATGATGGTATTTACCTTAAAATTCCAAGGACCGTGACTACCCATATATGGAATCCCTAATTTGCTTGAGGCCTAGACATGATGGTATTTACCTTAAAATTCCAAGGACCGTGACTACCTATATATACCGAGGGTATAATTGCAGCTCTTACTGGCAGTATATACGAGTAAATCTAAGACCTTAAAATTATAAGCAAAAATGCTATCTAGATGATAAATTCGAATGTGGTTGATATGATTTTAAAACTCTGGTTGAGAACTGATGAGTTGATTTGGATTATTCTGATTGAAAAATGATGATTCCTGAATTTTGGTTGAAAAGCGATAAGTTGAGCAAAACCACAATGAGGATGAATGGGACGTCCCTATGATGATGTTCGTACTGGAATGATGATAATGACTTCAACAAATCACTATGAGATTAGTGGATTGTGCTGATGTGACAGATTGCTACTGTTAACACTTGACCTAGTGGATCAAGCTAAGGGATGACAAATTAAAAATCTGTATAATTAAATATCCCATGGAGGACTGTTCAGATGGAAATTTTGGTCTAATGGACTATTATTGTGTTAAACATATGAATGATATGATCTAAATGAATTATTATCTGATGATGAGTTCTATATAAGGGATCCTTATCCAAGGATTCTGTTGGGTTGACCAGATTATAAGGAACCCCAGAATCAGTTGGATCTTAAGGGAAAGAGTTATCCTCTAGTTTGCGAGATGAGGATATCTCGCGTTTTTTAAGTGAGGTAGGATGTAAGATTCCTCCCTCCAGCTTTTGAGGTGTGCAGGTGTAAGAACCTCCCCTTCTAATCCCCTCTCTGAAATAAAAGAAAGATCATGTTTTACCTTGTTCTGGCCTGGAGAGAGAAAATGTCTAGAGGGAGAAAATTAAAAAATTGAGATGTTTTTGGATATAAAAATCCTCCTAGTGTCTAAAATGGTTTCCCTTGAAACAGAAATTCAAAAAGAACTTTCCAATGTGCAATTGGAATTAATTAAAAATAGGTATAAAGGACCTTAGCCTAAGGGTCCAGATTTTTAGAAATTTTTGGATTATGGTCCAATTAAGGTTCCTATGGGCCAATAGGATCAATCCAAGTGTAGGGAGGAGATAAATTAAAGAATAAAAGAAAAACCTCCCAAAAATGAGTAAATGCTCACATAAGATGAAGAGTGAACTAAGGACCAAAGAAAAGAATTAAAAAACTGATTTTTGACACCTCAGTGCGGGGATCTCCCCTCATGAAGTAGGTGCCTTTTTCTCATCATTACCCCCAATTTCGACACCTCAGTGTGGGGATCTCCCCTCATGAAGTAGGCACCTTTTTCTCATCATTACCCCTAATTTTTAATCAATAAAATGAGATATTTTCATCTCTCCTCTCTCCTATTTCAAAACTAGATGCAAAAATGAAGCTGAACTGACCCAAAAATGGTCAACAATTGACCAAGTTGATCTGAAAAATTCTAGAATCAATTTGCTTGGTTAGAGGCTCACTTTTTCCTATAAATAGAAGCCTCCCTCTTTGTAAAAGCTTAATGGTGTTTATGCACTGTTACTCTACTCCTATCTTGAGCCATCTACATTGAATTTTTTAATAATTCAATTGTTTTTGGCCTAATCCTCTCCAAATTGAATTGGTGGCCACCACTGCTTCAAACAATAGTAGAACCCTCAATCCCTCAAGCCAAAGGAAAGCTTACAAGCTCCATGTAAGCTAATTTTCTTACTTTGTTTACAAATTATAATGAAAAATCTATGGTTTTCTTGATTTTTATGAATTACAGATGATTGAATTAAATGCAAATGCTATGTCTTTGATGAAAAGGCCACCCCCTTCTCTTCTTTACATTCCAACCTTTCTTAATCCTAGAAAGATTAACTAAGTGATTAATTAAACTCTTCTTATTGTTTACTCTCTTGAATTTAGAAAATTATGTAGATTAGAGTTCTATAATTCTAAATGGGGTTAATTAAGTTAAATAATGAAAGATAAAAAATAAGAAATGGTCAGCCATACAAAGGAGGTTATGGTAAAATTTTCCAGAATAAGAAAGTTTGTTTTTATGTTATTCCAAAAGAGTAATTCCCACCAGTTTTGCATCTAAAAGAAATATTCTAATTACTCCATGTACATATTCGCCTATGAATATGCATGGATATCACTGATATTAATTTTTAAATTTGATTTTTATGCATAGAAAGATAAATAAAGGATTTTTTTTATTACAAAAGTGTTATTCTTAATAAATTTGATTTTTATGCATAAAAAGATGCATAAAGTAAATTTTTTAGTATAAAAGTATTATTCTTATTAAATTTAATTTCTATGCATAGAAAGATGCATAAAGGAATTTTTTTTAAACAAAAGTGTTATTCTTATTAAATTTTATTTCTAAGCATAGAAAGATGCATAATGGATCTCTTTTATTATAAAAGTGTTATTCTTATTAAATTTGATTTCTATACATAAAAAAATGCACAATGAAATTTTTTATTATAAAAGTGTTATTCTTATTAAATTTTATTTTTATGCATAGAAAGATGCATAAAGGAATTTTTTTATTACAAAAGTGTTATTCTTATCAAATTTGATTTTTATGCATAGAAAGATGCATAAAGGAATTTGTTTTATTATAAAAGTGTTATTCTTATTAAATTTGATTTCTATGCATAGAAAGATGCATAAAGGAATTTTTTTTATTACAAAAGTGTTATTCTTATTAAATTTGATTTTTATGCATAGAAAGATGTATGAAGAATTTTTTTTTACTACAAAAGTGTTATTCTTATTAAATTTGATTTTTATGCATAGAAAGATGCATAAAGGAATTTTTTTCATCACAAAAGTGTTATTCTTATTAAATTTGATTTTTATGCATAGAAAGATGCAAAAAGAATTTTGTTTTATTATAAAAGTGTTATTCTTATTAAATTTGATTTCTATGCATAGAAAGATGCATAAAGGAAAATTTTTTTACAAAGTGTTATTCTTATTAAATTTGATTTCTATGCATAGAAAGATGCATAATGGAATTCTTTTATTATAAAAGTGTTATTCTTATTAAATTTGATTTCTATGCATAGAAGAAGGTACCACCCATTTTGCACACCAAGGATAAGATCTTTGAGGCTGACCAGTATGTGGAGAACATGGATGAAGGTTATTCTTATTAAATTTTATTTTTATGCATAAAAAGATACATAAATGAATTTTTTATTATAAAAGCATTATTCTTATAAAAATTTATTTTTATGCATAAATAGATGCATAAAAAAAATCTTTTTATTTTAAAAGTGTTATTCCTATTAAATTTGATTTTATGCATAAATAGATGCATAAAATGATTTTTTTTAAATAAAAGTGTTATTCTCATTGAAGTTGATTTTTATGCATAAATAGATGCATAAAGAATTTCTATATCAAAATTAGAATTCTCTTAAATTCTATGTTTAAATTCTATGAGTATTTGATAAATGAATAATTAAATACTCTAAGATAGAAAATTCTATCATTTTATATTCACACAGATGTAAAAAGAAAATTCAAGAAATCTATCGAGATCGAAATCTTCAAGTAAATGATTAATTCATTCCTCTCATTGGAATTTGTAACTAATCTAAAAATCAGTTAAGTGAATATTCAAAGAAAGAAATTCAATAAAATAGTAACTAAATTATCAATCCTTTTCGAGAAAGATAGCTCAGAAAAAATCTTATCCGACTCAAACCTTGAATGAGACTATGACCAAGACCAAACTCTTTCGTCAGTTTCGAGGAAAGAAGGTGTGACCAGTTTAGAAAAATACACTTAAAACTCCGCCAAATCTGAAACTAAGTTTGAGACCCTTCAAATTGATCTGTGGATCAAGGTTATAGAATTCAAGGAATTCTGGTATGAAATTTAGAATTTTGATCAAGAAGTTTTGGGGATACTGATTTTAGAAATACTCCTTGTATTCAAAAGAAAATCAAACTGAAAACTTACATAGAAACCCTGTTTTCTTAAAGGACGAGATGTGATGTCATGGGAATCGGGATGCAAATGAATGATATGGGATGTGAATGTGTAAGTGAAAATGGATGTGAATGTGTATGAGAAGAATGGATATGGATGTGTATGTGAAGAATGGATGTGAATGTGTATATGAGAAGAATGGATATGGATGTGTATGTGAAGAATGGATGTGGATGTGTATGTGAAAATGGATATGGATGTGTATGTGAAGAATGGATGTGGATGTGTATGTGAAAGAATGGATGTGGATGTATGTAAAAAGAATGGATGTGGATGTGTATGTGAAAGAATGTGATGTGATGTGACATGAATATATGTGGTTGTGAAGTGATAGATATGAATGTATGGATAGATGTGGGTATTTGTACATAGGAACAATTGGATGGATGTGGATGAATGAGATGAGATGTGTATGAATGAGTGTGTATGAATGAGATATGATGTGGATAGATGTGATGTGATGTTATATGGATAGAATGTATGTGATGGGATGGTGATGAGAATGAATGTGATGGATATGAATGAATGTGATGTGATGGATGCAAATGGATGGAGGTGATGTGATGTGAAATGGATGTGATGTAAATTGGGATAGATGTGAATGGATGAGATGTGATGGGATGTGAATCGGGATAGATGTAAATGAATGAGATGTGAGGTGAAATGGATGTGATGTGATGAGATGTGGATATGGGTAGATGCGAGTGGATGAGATCTGATAAGGATAAATGAGGAAAAATGTGATGAGATGAAAATGATGTGATTGGATGAGAATGGGAATACATATGAACAATGGGGATTGATGTGGAACAATGTGGAAAGACGAGAGTTCGTTATAAAAATTGTATTTATGATCTGTTTTTAAATGATTGTTCTATGTCAAGAATGCTGGGAAAGCATTTTAACCGTCTGGTGAATGAGGTCGTGGTGGAGACCTAACTGATAAAGTTGCAACAGCTGACAGAGAGTCAATGGAGGATGTCTTGCATAGCAAGGTCGACCGAGGTCTATAAAAATTGTATTTATGATCTGTTTTTAAATGATTGTTCTATGATGTCAAGAATGCTGGGAAAGCATTTTAACCGTCTGGTGAATGAGGTCGTGGTGGAGACCTAACTGATAAAGTTGCAACAGCTGACAGAGAGTCAATGGAGGACATCTTGCGTAGCAAGGTCGACCGAGGTCTTGACCAGCCTCGGTTCGATTTAAATGGTGAGCTTCCAGTACGGTGGATGAGGGACCAAGGAAGCGGCCTATGAGTGAAGCGCTAGGTGACCTGCGAAGGATCCTAGAGGGTGCTGACCATACGGTGCTCAGGCTCTGGGTCGCCAAAGATACCCACACGTGCGTCGGGGAAGATATTTGGATCAAGGAGTAAGAGTTGCATTCAGAATTCGGGCATGGATCTGGTTGATTGACCTTGCTAGTCCTCCATGGATGAGTCCATGGCTCTTTTATATGGATCTGTTGGTTGATCTTGCTGATCTTCAACGGAGATTCCATTTTGATTTTTATAAGTGAATATATTGCCGGGTACCATGAGCTAGGAACTATCGAAAAGGCCCCTGAGTGGACAAGTGGTGAGCGTTCTGAATGCCAATGATGCCATAGGTTCACTGATGAAGGAAAAATTAAAAATTAGGATTCAACCGGATATTTTGGAGGATTATGATAAGTGATACTATAGTTTCATTAAAAGATTGTTTTAAAGATAGCTGAATCTGTGGAAAAGGCAATTTCATATTGGGTAAGTGGTGTGACTAGTTTAAAGGTTGCATGAATATCCGGCTAGGGGGCTTGGGAACTCTTTTTCCTGGTACCCGGGACAAAACCTAACCAATTTCTTAAATGGATCCCATCACTATAGTGGTTGGACAGTTGGCTAACCCACGGGACTGGATGGGGTTAGGCAGGACTGATGGATCCCTAAAATGAGACTCAATTCGGTTATAATACGATAGATGAAGTAAATCTCGAATAAAAATTTCGGTCTAATGGACCATTATTGTGTTACAGATATGAATGATATGATCTGAATGAATTGTTATCTGATGATGAGTTCTATATAAGGGATCTGTATCCCAGGATTCTGTTGGGTTGACCAAACTATAAGGAACCCCAAAATCAATTGGATCTTAAGGGAAAGAGTTGTCCTTTAGTTTGCGATATGAGGACATCTCGCGTTTTTAAAGTGGGGTAGGATGTAAGATTCCTCCCTCCAACTTTTGAGGTGTGTAGGTGTAAGAACCTCCCCTTCTGATCTTATAATTATTCCCCTCTCTAAAATAAAAGAAAGATCCTGCTTTACCCTAATTTGGCTCGAAGAGAGAAAATGTCTAGAGGGAGGTAGTTCAAAATTGAGATATTTTTGGATATAAAAATCCTCCTAGTGTCTAAAATGGCTTCCCCTTAAACAGAAATTCAGAAAGAACTTTCCAATGTGCAATTGGAATTAATTGAAAATAGGTATAAAGGACCTAAGCCTAAGGGTCCAGATTTTTAGAAATTTTTGGATGATGGTCCAATTAAGGTTCCTATGGGCCAATAGGATCAATCCAAGTGTAGGGAGGAGATAAATTAAAGAATAAAAGAAAAACCCCCCAAAAATGAGTAAACGCTCTTATAAGATGAAGAGTGGACTAAGGACCAAAGAAAAGAATTAAAAAACTGAATTTTGACACCTTAGTGTGGGGATCTCCCCTCATGCAGTAGGTGCTTTTTTCTCATCATTACCCTAATTTTTAATCAATAAAATTAGATATTTTCATCTCTCCTCTCACCTATTTCAAAACTAGATCCAAAAAGTAAGCCGAACTGACCCAAAAATGGTCAAAAATTGATGTGATGTGATGTGATGTTATGTGATGTCATGTGGATAGAATGTATGTGATGGGATGGTGATGAGAATGAATGTGATGGATATGAATGTGATGGATATAAATGAATGTGATGCGATGGATGCGAATGGATGGAGGTGATGTGATGTGAAATGAATGTGATATAAATTGGGACAGATGTAAATGGATGAGATGTGATGGGATGTGAATCGGGATAGATGTGAATGAATGAGATGTGAGGTGAAATGGATGTGATGTGGATCGGGGTAGATATGAATAGACGAGATGTGAATGAAAGTGATGTGATGAGATGTGGATATGGGTAGATGCGAGTGGATGAGATCTGATAAGGATAAATGAGGGAAGATGTGATGAGATGAAAATGATGTGATTGGATGAGAATGGGAATACATATGAAATGGGTGTGGATTAAATAATGTGGATTGATGTGGAACAATGTGGAAAGATGAGAGTTTGTTATAGAAATTGTATTTATGATCTATTTTTAAATTGTTGGAATTAGGGTTGCAGGAAAGCACACAAAGCTTGGAGAAGAAGAAGCAAGAATGCACACAACACACAATGTATTAGATTGTGTCAATGTACAAAAGATAAGTTAGCCCTAGAAGGATGGGCGTATATACAAGCCGGGGAAAAAACCTCCTAAAGAGGGAAAAAGTGCCCCGGCGGTCCTAAGTGTGTTCACACACATCACTGCCTATATATAGGAATTAGGGTTGCAGGAAAGCACACAAAGCTTGGAGAAGAAGAAGCAAGAATGCACACAACACACAATGTATTAGATTGTGTCAATGTACAAAAGATAAGTTAGCCCTAGAAGGATGGGCGTATATACAAGCCGGGGGAAAAAACCTGCTAAAGAGGGAAAAAGTGCCCCGGTGGTCCTAAGTGTGTTCACACACATCACTGCCTATATATATATGGCAACAAATCCCCCCTGGGAGTGATGGTGTGAACGAGAGCTAGCACTCATGTATAGGGGAGTGCCATGCCCGAAGTAGATCAGTCCACAAAGGGGAGCAAGCCCAAAGCTTTGCGGAAAGCTTCGAACTTCTCACGAGGAAGCGCCTTTGTGAAAAGATCGGCAAGGTTGTCCTGTGTTGGCACATAGGCCAAGCTGATCTCTCCTGCTGAGAGTCTCTCCCTGACATAGTGATAATGCACCTCAATGTGCTTTGTGCGAGCATGAAAAACTGGGTTTCTCACAACTGCCAATGCACTCTGACTGTCAGTGAAGATAGAGGTGGCAGACTCTTGTCCACAACACCCAAGTCAGCCATAAGCCGTATGAGCCACACACGCTCAACCGTAGCTGTGAAAGCTGCCCTGTACTCAGCTTCACAACTAGAAGTGGCCACAGTAGGTTGCTTCTTGCTCAACCAAGATATGCATGAGCTACCGAGCATGAAACAAAAACCACTTGTGGACACTCTTGTGTCATAGCAACCAGCCCAATCTGAGTCTGAAAAAGCATGTAAATCTGGTGGCAACTATCTCCCCTTGGGATAAAATAACCCAAGACGTATGGTGCCACTCAAGTAGCAAAAGATGCGTTTAACTGCCTTCCAATGCTGAGACCCTAGGCTATGCATAAACCTGCTCACCTGTGAGACTGCAAACTGAATGTCCGGCCTCGTAATGCATACATAAATGAGGCAACCAACAGCTGTGTGATAGAGTGTGACATCAAAGTGATCTCCAGCATCATGAAGACTCAACTTCAAACCTGTCTCCATTGGAGTAGCAATAGGCTTGCAGTCTTCAAGGCCAAATCTCCGCAACAATGTCTCAATATACTTTGTCTCACACAAAGCAATACCTCCATCACACTGCTTAAATTGTATCCCCAAATAATGATGCAAATGCCCCAAATCTAACATCTCAAAAGAGGCATTCAAATCAGCCTTAAAATCAGCAATATGACTTTCATTTGGTCCTGTGAGCAGCATGTCATCGACATAGAGAGCAATGATTAGATGTACATCATCCACACATTTAACATATAAAGTGCTTTCTGTTGGACTTTTTTGAAAACCATGTGCAGTCAAATATGCATGTATCTTTTCATACCAAGCGAAGAAGATGGCTTCTTGGGGTAAAACTGGTCATGCAACCAAGCGAAGCATATAGGTTAGGTATAAGTTCTAAACTAATGGTATGTGTGACAAAAGTAAAGAAACTAGGTGGCAACTCGTTCAGTAATGGGATGACCTATTCTTCTTGAGACTTGGTAGAGCCAGTGGTGGCATACTCGACATTAAGTTGCCAGTACTAAGCAACCTTGACGTTCAGGTCATCCCCCTCTTTGATAGAGAATATTTGGATTTGATGCTCAAGATCAATGCAACACGTGTGCAATCACGTGTTGCATATCTCTCAGCAAGGTGTGCCCATCTTTCAGAGACATAGGTAAAGTGCTAGAGTTGTGAATGAAACTCCGAAAAAGGCCTTGCATGAGCTCCACTATGGTAGTGGCATTTCTAGCTTCCCAATAGTGGATGGTTCAAATCCCTTCACCAGGTTCCAAGAACCTTGGGAGCGAAAACCCATTCCATAAGGTTAGCCTAGGTAGTGTAATTAGACTTATTGAAACGAGTCTTTTTTGTGAAAGCATTTTTGGACATAGAGATGTGAAAGGAAGGAGGTGGTGGGGTCCAAGATGGCTGGTACCCATATCCAGAGCGTAGAGGGTTAGGTGGAACTCCAGAATAATACCTAGCACAGGTGTAGGACCTCGTGAGGGTACTCCATAAGGTGGGATATAAGGCTAGGCACTCAACACAAGTGGAATACCGGGCTGAGGCACAAAACCTTGAGTAGGCACATAAGCTAGAACTGGGGTAGTGCCTGAGATGGGTTGGTAAACTACCTGATACCCTGGAATGCTAGGTGGCGACATAGTGCTAGGAGGCATAGTGCCAAGAGATCCTTGTGTTGGGTAAACCCATATGCAGTCCTAATGGTGGTGTGGCTGGTAATGGTTGCATGCCAATACCAGCATGAAGAAAAATGGGTTGGGTGTGAGGGTAATCTGGGAGCGTACTCCACTCCTAGACCCACCTCTATTTGGGTTCACATTACTCTAGGGATTGAGGGTAGTTGTTGTTGATGGTACCATATGTTGTGAATCTGTGCTACAGAAGAAGACACCTAAGAAGTGTTAGGCACATAAGCACTCAAAGGTACATACAAATCTGATGCGGTCTCGGGCTGAGTTGATGATAGTGGATCTCTGAAAGACCATGGTGATACATGTTCTCCCTGAGAGAGAGTGAATCATACCGAAGTCTAGGTTGTTGACTAGATTGTGCAATAGGGCTCTCTAGATGAGGCGATATGCTAGGGTCCAGTAATGGCACACTAGTTGTAGGCATGTATCCCCCTCTGGAAGCGAGGATCACATTGGTCCTCCAAATTCATGGATAGACGATCCATGAAGTGTGCTCTCAAGTCTTCAATCCCTTTTTCTCACAATAGTAGCTCTAATACCATCCATGTGAGGGCAAAAGGATAAAAGGACCAGATGTACGAGAGAGCAGAGGAGCAAATCAACACAGCATGAAATGGATGAGTGTGTGTATGTATAATGATGAATGTAATCCACTACAAGAGGCCCTCTGATGTGAGGTGGCTCTGAGAAGTAGACCGTCAAAGAAGCAAAGATGAGGTCGGAGCTGAAGCACGGTCAGTGACAAAGCATCAAGTCGATGTGAGGCAAAGGCACTCCATAAGATGTAGACAAATGTAGATCTACAAAGCAGAGAGGGATGTTTTCTATGATGGCAAATGATGTGTTACCATCATGAGGTAAGGTAGTTGTCAAATGAGGTGAGCAGAGATGGGTTATTGTCCAAATAGTCGATGTCATCACAAAGTGATGATGAGTAAAGAGTGGGCTATTATCCCAAATAGATGGTGAATGAGCAGAGAATGGGTTGCTATCCCTGAAGTGTGCTGCTATAGGTACAAGGAAGGCAACGGCTACTATGTACTGTGCTACAGATACTGAGAAGGAAGCTGACGGTTGCTGCAGGGAACTAGGTACTGTGCTACTAATCAAGAGAAGGAAGCTGATGGCGGCTCTACTATGTACAGAAAATGATGATGATAATCAACCTGATGTAGAAGACAGCAGTAGCAAATCTATGATGATTATGTATTGTGTTTGGCTAAATTATTAAGCGTTTATATATATATATATGGTGTTGGGCTACTGGTTGGCCGAGTAGCGCAAGACAAAAAAAACCAAAATAAATCCCTTTTTGGACTAGGTAAAATACCAATTTTGGGTGTATTTTCACATAGCCTATTGCTACTATGGTATACCGTGCTTGGGTGTTTCAGGTAGTTGGGCTAATGGGACCAATGAAATCAATGGCCCATGTCTCGAATGGTTGGACATTACGCGATAAAGGGGGGAATTGCGGCCCATTGACATTCATCCAATCATTTGACATATTTGGCCACATCTCCAAATAGGGTAGACCGCCATAAGCATGCTAGGAGAATCTTTCAAACAATGGTATCTGTTTGCGAAGTGTCTGCCTCCTGCAACCCTAGAGTGGGCCTATTCCAAAATAGAGACGTACTCATCCTCGTGAACTCTTTGTCTCATTACTCCGTCTTTTCCTTATTGTGTACAATTACCCTACAATCAATTGATAGGGGGCTACCTTATTAATAAGGCGTCTTGCTTGATCCTTGTTGATTGGCATTTCGATGGATAGGCCATTAGCTAGGAAATGCACAACGTCCTATTTCCATTCTAGGATCAAGCATAGTTGGAATATGGAAGCATCTAGAAAGTCATCATCGATTCCCACTGGCAATTATCCATTAGGAATGCACGACATGTGGTTAGCCAGTACATGTTTGGAACCCTCTCGTACTATGATAGTGGTTTACTAGAGAATTAAAGTAGAAAGAATAAAACCACCAAGAGTTTTGCAACCTTTAGATCTACCACAAATGAAAAAAATAATTAAAAGTTGGAATGTAGTATAACATCAAAATGACATATGTCCATAAGATCTACAAGCCTACAACTGCGATCCTTAGACTAGAAAGATATACACTGCTGAGCCAAAACACTCCGAGGAACCACTAAGCCATCTGGCGTGGAGCCAACATGTCTCACACCCAGTACTAACATCATGCATATCCAAATGGAGCTGTTTCTAACAACCATATCACTTCCGAGGCATGAACGCTCGGACCAACCGATGCACCAAGGTTCTTACAAAACAACCGTCACTCAGATCGGTTCTCATAGCAACCGTGGCCTAGTAAAATCAAAGACGTCCCTTGTCCATCACACAAGTTGTATCTGGAGCACACCCACATTCGTCGAGATGGGTCAAGGTCTCGGTCGACCATCTTCGTAACGCAATCCCCTACTCGGGCGAGATTCGGCCGATACAATAATAATTTGTGAGGTACCTTCACAGACTTCACAAACAATGAAATCCAATTAATACAGTATTCAAATAGAAACATGAACAATCAACCATGCATCACACATGTTTTCCAATGCAGAGTAAACCATTGCAAGTGCAAGCGAGACTTTCTCAATCCTCGTGTCAACCCTCCAAATGTGAATCCCTCGTTCCATGAGTCCAACAGGTTGGTAAGCCTCAATCTCATTGTCTAAATTTGTTATCTAAGTCTTTTAATTTCTTGAGGACTCTTACTATGCCTTTGACTAGACATCTACCTTAATTACGGTCAATTTTGAAGGCCTTAATAGAATTAACAAGGTATCCAATTAATCCTTCCAATTTTTAAGGCCTTAATAGAATTAACAAGGTATCTAATTAATCCTTCCAATTTAGGTCTATCCCCGTAGAGCATTGTGGTTAAATCTAGACCAAAACTTGAGCTAGGTCAATCACCCCTTAAACTAGAGAACTAGCTAATTTTTCTTGGCCTTTGTTGGAATTAGGGTTGCAGGAAAGCACACAAAGCTTGGAGAAGAAGAAGCAAGAATGCACACAACACAAAGTGTATTAGATTGCATCAATGTACAAAAGATAAGTTAGCCCTAGAAGGATAGGCATATATACAAGCCGGGGGAAAAAACCTCCTAAAGAGGAAAAAAGTACCCCGGCGGTGGTCCTAAGTGTGTTCACACACATCACTGCCTATATATATGGTAACAAATCCCCCCTGGGAGTGATGGTGTGAACGAGAGCTGGCACTCATGTATAGGGGAGTGCCATGCCAGAAGTAGATCAATCCACAAAGGGGAGCAAGCCCAAAGCTTTGCGGAAAGCTTCGAACTTCTCACGAGGAAGCGTCTTTGTGAAAAGATCGGCGAGGTTGTCCTGTGTTGGCACATAGGCCAAGCTGATCTCTCCTACTGAGAGTCTCTCCCTGACATAGTGATAATGCACCTCAATGTGCTTTGTGCGAGCATGAAAAACTGGGTTTCTCGCAACTGCCAATATGCTCTGACTGTCAGTGAAGATAGAGGTGGCAGACTCCTGTCCAACACCCAAGTCAGCCATAAGCCGTCTGAGCCACACACGCTCAACCGTAGCTGTGAAAGCTGCCCTATACTCAGCTTCACAACTAGAAGTGGCCACAGTAGGTTGCTTCTTGCTCAACCAAGATATGCATGAGCTACCGAGCATGAAACAAAAACCACTTGTGGACACTCTTGTGTCATAGCAACCAGCCCAATCTGAGTTTGAAAAAGCATGTAAATCTGGCAGCAACGATCCCCCCTTGGGATAAAACAACCCAAGATGTATGGTGCCACTCAAGTAGCGAAAGATGCGTTTAACTGCCTTCCAATGTTGAGACCCTAGGCTATGCATAAACCTGCTTACCTGTGAGACTGCTAACTGAATGTCCGGCCTCGTAATGCATACATAAATGAGGCAACCAATAGCTGTCTGATAGAGTGTGACATCAAAGTGATCTCCAGCATCATGAAGACTCAACTTCAAACCTGTCTCCATTGGAGTAGCAATAGGCTTGCAGTCTTCAAGGCCAAATCTCCGCAACAATGTCTCAATATACTTTGTCTGACACAAAGCAATACCTCCATCACACTGCTTAAAGTGTATCCCCAAATAATGATGCAAATGCCCCAAATCTGACATCTCAAAAGAGGCATTCAAATCAGCCTTAAAATCAGCAATATGACTCTTATTTGGTCCTGTGAGCAGCATGTCATCGACATAGAGAGCAATGATTAGATGTACACCATCCACACGTTTAACGTACAAAGTGCTTTCTATTGGACTATTCTGAAACCCATGTGCAGTCAAATATGCATGTATCTTTTCATACCAAGCTCGTGGAGCTTGCTTTAAACCATATAAAGCCTTTTTCAACCTGCACACTTTGTTTTCCTGCCCTCTTTGAACAAAACCACGAGGCTGCAATACATACACCTCCTCATGCAAATCTCCATTCAAGAACGCAGTCTTTATGTCCAGCTGATGTACATTCCAACCATTATGAGCTGCCAATGCACAAATGCTACGAACGGTAGTCATACGACAAGTGGGAGCAAAGGTCTCATCAAAATCAATGTCCTTTTCTTGAGCATAACCCTTTGCAACAAGTCTAGCCTTATAGCGATCAACACTGCCATCTGGCTTTCGTTTCAACTTAAAAACCCACTTACATCTAATGGCCTTTTTACCAATAGGCAAATCACACAACGACCATGTACCATTCTTCATTATAGCATCATATTCGTTTTGCATTGCAACTAACCAATTTTCTGAATTTTGTGCCTCATCAAATGAAAGAGGTTCTTCCTCTTTTCACATACTAGACATAGCCAAAGCATAACAATCTGATGCATAAGAGGCATGCTGAAAACCTGAACGAGTACGACTAGATATAGGTGCATCAATTTTACTATCACGCAAGGTTTGCACCAGCCATTTAGGCATACCTCTAGCCTGCTCATTTTCAGCCCTATCCTCAGAAATTACATCTTGTAAATCTGCATCAGAAATGGGCTGATCTATGATGTCGTTTGATATCTGCAGAGGCTGAATATTTGCCTCATTAGGACTTACATTTGAATTCCCACCTGTAAATAGAGGCAACAATGTTTCAAATACATCCCGTGAGCTCACACCTGTCTCTTTGGTACATGATAACAAAGGCTGCACAGCATCTTCCACAAAAACAACATCTCGATTAATCAAGATACGCTTTGACTGCGGATGATACAATCTGTAACCCTTGCTCTCAGCACTGTAACCAACAAAAATGCATTTGACAGCCTTATCATCCAATTTTCTGCGTTGTTGCACAGGCACTAAAGCATAGGCCAAGCAACCAAAGACACGCAAGTGACCAATAGAAGGCTTCCTGACATGCCAAGCTTTGTATGGAGTAATAGACTGCAAGGCCTTAGTGGGACACCTGTTGAGTACATATGCAGCACACATGACAGCCTCAAGCCAAAACGCATGTGGCAAAGCTTGGCTCTTGACCATACATCGTGCCATCTCCATACATCGTTCCATCTCCATATACTCCCTCCCTCGATCAGAACGGAGGGTGCCCACAGTACAATTGGATACATTTTCAACCATAAGCATAAACTGTTTGAAGCACAAAAACACTTCGGACTTTGCCTTCAGTGGATATACCCATGCATGCCTTGAGTAATCATCAATGAAAGTCACGAAGTACAAGTGTTTACCAAATGACGGAGTTTGCATAGGCCCACATACATCACTATGTACAAGCTGCAATTTGCGAGTGGCCCGCACAGAACCATCCTTTGGAAACACAGAACGCTGTATTTTGCCCAAAATACAGCCTTCACAAACATGTTTCAATGGTGTCTCAAGAGGGGGCAATGAAGCAACCATATCAAATTTCTGCAAACGCAGCAAACTAGCAAAGTTCAGATGACCAAAACGAGCATGCCATAGTTTTGCATCTGAAACTATCTTTTCATCAGAAACTGCATTTGTTGAATCTTCCACACACTTGTCATAAGAATTGAGCCTATACAGCCCACGAAACAAGGTGCCAGATGCAATAATCGTATCACCAGAAGTCAAATCATGAACAGTACATCTATCATCCATAAATTTGACTACAAATCCAAGTCTAGCAAGCGCAGAGACAGACAATAGATTCTTCTTTATCCCTGGCACATACAAAGCATCTGAAAGTGTAAAAGCGCTGCCATTTGCAGCAGTAAGCATAATTTTACCAATGCCCTTCACTGGGTAAGAAGCATTATTGGCACATGTGACAGTATTCCCATTAGGGACAGCCTCAAGACAAGTGAACATATCACGATGTGAGGTAATGTGCTTTGTAGCACCACTGTCAAAATACCAAACATGAGAGTCAACAGAAACTGCCAAACATGCATCATATACAGATGGGTCATACTGGCAATACACGCTAAACGCCCATTCTGTATCCTGCACAACATTTGCAGAATCTGCATTTGTAGAAGCATCCGCTATTGTGGCTGCATTTGACTCTTTCTTCTTTGCCTCTTTAGCCTTTAGCTTAGGGCAATTCTTAATGACATGATCATTTGCCTTACAATAGTAGTTGCACCTGGTCTTTTTCTTGCCTTTATCAAGAGCCTTCTCAAACTTATTGTTGCTACCTGTGGAAGGAGAAGAAGTTGCAGACCTACTAATAGGAGAAGAAACAGTGGAAGGGGCTGCCTTACCACTTCTTCTCTGCTACTGCTGGGCAGCAATAAATGCTTGATCAACTACACGCTGCCTGGCCCTATTTTGCCTGGACTGTGCTTCTTGCAAGAGCTTGTTGACTAAAGTGTCATACTTGATAGCATCAGGTCTGTCCTCATTAAGAAGTCTCCACGTGGAAGCAAAAGTCTGATATGTCTCAGGTAAAGCATCAAGAACAGTCTGCACAAGAGAATGATCAGGAATAATCTCACCTGTAGAAATCAACTGTTCTTTGAGATCTTTAATCTCAGCAAGAAAAACATTCATGTCATCATCTTCTTGCATAATCTTCAATTCTAGCTCTTTACGCAGGTAAGCGATTTTTGCCTCGTTACGACCTGCATACAAACCAGCTAGAATATCCTAAGCTTGTTTTGTTGTTTTAGTTGAACGAATATGTGGGGTGATGTTACATTTGACAGAAAGTGCAATCAAGGCATGAGCGTGCGCATCTTTACCATCCCAAACGAGCTTGTTCAGCAGTGGGTAAAACAGCAGCAACAGTAGAGCTGCTAGAACCTGCAACATCCTCAACAGATCCTACATCCACAGAACCTGGACGTACATCCGTACCCTGCACAATGTTCCACACTCCTTTTGCAACCAAAACATGCTGCATCATGTATGCCCAAAGTGGATAGTTGCCGTCTCCATCCAGTTTGTCAGCAGACAACATGCGAAATACATTATTGTTGTTATCAGCCATGGCCACTGACTGAAACTGATGCAAAAGCTACCTGTAATGAAGCAAACACTAGACAGAAAACAACTTGTGCTATGTAGCACGGTCCACAATAGAGCACGTATGCCTGTTTTGCAGAAAACTACACTGTCGAAATTTCTGCAGAAAATGACGAAAACACCTGTGCAGAACTTGAAATGCAAAAACGGAGCCCAAAATGACCTCAGATGCAAATTCTTAGAACGCAAAGCCCTATGGGCCTATTTGCAAAGTATAGGGACCTGCAAGTGCTCGTAAAACTCACCTCAATCGGAGAACGTGAGTCGGAGGGTGCTGGCGGCGTAGCCCTGGGAGCCGATGCCTGCTCTGATACCAATTGTTGGAATTAGGGTTGCAGGAAAGCACACAAAGCTTGGAGAAGAAGAAGCAAGAATGCACACAACACAAAGTGTATTAGATTGTGTCAATGTATAAAAGATAAGTTAGCCCTAGAAGGATGGGCGTATATACAAGCCGGGGGAAAAAACCTCCTAAAGAGGGAAAAAGTGCCCCGACGGTCCTAAGTGTGTTCACACACATCACTGCCTATATATATGGCAACAGCCTTAAGATACTCTTAGGTTTAGATGTTGTATAGGATAGGTGTTCTCATGTACAATTCCATCAATCAAGGGCTAATTTGATTCATAAGAGCATCTTCTCTCTCTAGAAACTAGTAAGTTTCTCACTCTTAAGATCCCTTTTTTTAATCCTAAATATGCCGGTAATATGGAATATATCCAAGTATCTTAAATCATTCATATTTTTAGGTCTTGATGTCTTTCTAGGAGTGATTAAGCCTTTGTTTCTCATGGACCATGCTCCTTTCTAGACCTAATTTACAAGAGTTAATCTTGTATGTACAAGATGCATTCTTGCTCATGATCATAATCATTTCTTTTGATAGTCACTTAAATTTACTGCATGCCACTTCCTAAAGATTTGGACCATAATCTTTTTAAATGAACTACATATCCTTGGGACTTAATGTAGGAAAAAGGGTATTACTAGAAAATTATTTGAATAAGGTATTTAGAGCTAATTAAGTATTCACCCTAAGGTCTACTTGAAATTTAGATTCAAGACTCTAAGGTTTAATTTCATGGCTTGATGCACATTTATACACATATTCATCCCTAGTTCATGGTATGTCTAACCATAGCTAATGAAGCATACTTCAAAGGGGTTTCAAGCTTTATTCTAAGGTTCACTATAATTTAATTTCAGAGGGTGTTAAAACCTTAGAATTTGATAATCTTTCACTTTTCTATGCCAAGGTTGACTGTACTTTACTCTAGAAACTATTTCTCCAATAATAGCATTCTAGAATAAGGAGGGGAATTTACTTAAACAATTTCTTATTCCAATCCTCTATAATTTTGATAGAGAACAGTAACATAATTTGTTTAAATAGACAAGATTCAAATCATCAAAAAGGACATGTACTTGGAAAAAATTCAAATATTTAAAGGCTAGCTGGAATCACTTACTTTGGCTTGGGTGTTGATACAATATAGGGTGTGTAGAGAACTCCCGATTCCCAAGAGAAAAATTCACCTTTTTCTCCTTGAATTTAGTGCCCAAGACAAGCTCCCACTTGATGTAAATGACCAATATCACAAGTAAAAAGGGAAACTATGACATGTAAGGGTTGCAAGAGGTACTATTGTAAGGCATTAATTGCTCAAAATCCTAGCATCTGCAACTCATGAAGGGGGCATTGTAAAAATGAAGGCTAGGGGGTTTTTTTTTTAGGGAAACACCCACCTTGGTGCATGGGAAGGCTCCTAGTTTGGTATAGCCACCATGAACTTTAGTTGAACTCCATCTACCCTAGTTAAACTTCATATTAGTTGAGAAAAAAGGGGGCTAACTTATGCATGCCACTCATTTTGTGGGCTATACTAAAGTGAACTCAAGAACCACGTAGTGAACTAATAGAATAAGGAGCCCGACACCACCAAACCAACCACAAGCTAGAATACCTCTTACCACTTTTCACAAACCATTTTCCCAATTCCACATGGTATTCTAGCAATCCATGGTTTTCTCTCAACCCCTGATAATCTTAGCCTTTATCCAATTATTTAATAATTAATTACCTAAGGTTCCTTTAACCTTAGTCTGGAGAGATTTTTTATTTATTTCATGGACCTAGACTTCTTCAAGATTCAAACCCTCTTAGCCTTAGGCAATGGTGGTCTCAAATTTATCAATTTCCAACTCTATCACCACATAGGTGTTGTTCACATGCACCTTAGTCGAGTTGTGCATTTAACCCTTTTTCACATGCACCTTCGTCGAGTTGTGCATTTAACCCTTTTTCTTGGCAGATGTTAGAGTATTGTTAGATTTACACATCCTAAGGATAATTTCATTATTACTTATATTCACAATAGATTTTCTATGAGGTGTTATCACCTAAATTGTCCCTACATGCAATGTGCACGTGCACCTAGGGATATGTGTATCCCTAATTGAATTTTCTTTTGTCAAGCTTGTTTTAACCTCTTAATTCCCCCCCCCCTTTCTTTTTCTTTATGTGAATAAACACATTTAAATAAGTCTCTCGATCTTTTCCTTGAGAACTTAGAATTGGAATTTATTACACATAACTTTATACACATAACTTTATAAGGGGGCTAGTAGGGATCTTACACTATTCTCCTTTAGTGGGTGGTTACCTTGTTAACCAAAATGGGAAACTCATTAAACTCCTTTTGCTAGACTTGGTATAAGTTTGAATGTATATTGATAGCCTCTACATACCTCAACCAGTGTTCTTTAGATCCTATTGAGAATTCATAAGCCTCTTTTCCCTTAAAACTGCTAGTTCTAGGGGTCTTATGGGTAGATTTCCCTCATAACGGTCGTACTTCTTCTATGCTTATGGGTTCATGGTCCATATTGTCAAGCATGTATGTGGCACTCAGCATGTAGAGAGATGTAATTTCTTGCCCATCTAGCAAATCTTTTACTAGTTTGTTTTGGAAGTATATCCATGGTCGCAAGAATGTGCATCTAGTTCTTAGAGTCTTTTGGCTCTGGGAGAGGTGAAAATTCCATACTATCCCTTTCATCTTCTAATGTCTTGTTGCATGTTTAGCACAAGTGTGCTACTATAGACCTAGAAGTCATACTAAATCTTTTGCCAAGGGTCCCCCACTCATTAGATGGATCTTCCAAATGCATAGGTTCACCTTTGGCATTCAATCCTTTTTCTAAATGTAAATGTGATCCATGTCCCAATCATGGATCATCTTGGTTTCTCTCATGAAGGGGGGTCATCCTAGGATACAATAGTAGAAAACTGGCCTACTGGCCAAAGTTCATCACTCACCATAAAAGGTGTGTCAAAAACTGTTTAGAGAATCTTAATTTTCAAATCTCGCAGAAGACCTATGGGCTTCATGGTGGCTCCATCAACTAGTTTCACAATCAATGCAATGTCCATCTATAGGAGGTTTACCCCATTTCTCCCAACACTACTTGTGACAATGCTCACACCTGCGCCACCATCTAGGATGGCGATCACTTTTAGTTCATCATCATCAAAAGCTAGGGGCATTGCTGCATTAAGTTCATCTTCTTCAAAATATTGCCCTAACTTATTTACCCATACCATGGGTATACCTGTTGTTCCATGTAGTTCCATGGATCCCTTGTCATTTGACTCATCAGGACTCCCTGGTTCCACTTGACCCTCCATTCTATCTCCAAGCCTCCCTTCCATCCAATCCTTCAAATCCTTCCATAGACTCGGGCTACCTTGAAGCAAGGTGCCAATGGGAATCTAGAACTATCTCCCTTGCCAATATTTGTGGCCCTAGTGTGCCTAGTCATTTGTGCTTGCTCAGGAACCACTTTACGAGACAGTACTCTTGCTTGTCCTAGGGTTCCCTATTTTTGTGAAGTATATACTTTAGCACAGTGGTAGCATGAGAAACAACTCTCCTCCTACTTTGCATCCGTGTGACTATATTGAGAGGCACTATGTGGGTGAAACCATCCTGCACACTCATCAAGTTAATGCTGCACTCATAGGATTACTTGTTGCCATCCCTTTCTTGATCAGAAACTCAGCTATTCATCAATGAGGTCCAGTGCAATGATAACATTGTATAGGTGGTCATTTAGACATACTATTTAAGTCCCACCCTCGTGGTGTTGTGGCTGCTAGGTATACAAGATACATGTGATCACCCTCTATCACATAATGACTTAGGATTTATGGGGGTGGGCTACTTGGTTCGGGTGGCTCAAAAATGATGTTGTTAGTCGCCTCCCCTTCCTCACCTTCTTTGAAAATTTCTATCAAGGTGAACTGGTGTAAATTGAGATCACTTGAGGTGATGGAGGTTGTGATGGAAGGACTGGAGGTGGCAAGGGTACGTCGAATACCCTGAGAATACCTCGCTAGGCCACATTATGGCCAAGTTGAGGTGCATTGTGTTGTGCTGGTGTGGTAAAGCTAATGAGACTGCCTAGGATTTGGCAGTAAGGTTTGTGGGGTAAAGGTCTGGCTTGAGTAGCCCTTTGGTGGCAGTAGTTTGATGTTTCATGGTTTCCCATCTCTAGTAGTAAGCGCAGTTGAGAGTTGATCTAGGTCTCAAATGTGGACATTCCGTACTAGTAAGGTTTTCTCAGTAAATTGGGCAACACACTACTTCTCTCTTGGGATAAAGATGAGGTTGATCGGCTGGGTCATAGCCTCGACCTATTCTCCATTGTTGGGTCATTTGTTGCATCAGAGCAGCTACTAACTACTCTACCTATAGTGCCCTGAAGAGGGTTCCTTCCCTTTTCCATATTCTATGCTTGTGGTTTTAAAGAAAGCTTCAAAAGTACCGTCATGAAATTTTCAGGAATGAGTTCCCTTGAAATTGTCTTCAAAGTCCATGTCACTTCAATAGCATTACTCAAAGGAGGTGTGTCCAAGAGCATATAGGGAATTATGCAAGGGAACATCCTCAAGTTCCTCTAGGAATCAACCAATCAGTCTTTTAAGAATTTGTCCCTATCATTATAGGTGAGAGTAAAGGTATCTCACCCAGTTGATATAGTCCCAAATGGATTCTCCGTCCTTCTACCTCACATTATCCAGCTGTTTGATCAAATACCCTATTTTGAAGGCCTCATTCAAAGCATCAAAGGTAGCCTTGTCTTCTACTTTTAGTGATCGAAACCATTGACCTGCTTTTCCATCAAGTGTGAGGCCAAAGGCACTCACTTTAATTTGATCTTCTCTGCATGGTTGAATGTTTCATAGATCTGGTTAAACATCTCTAGATGAGGGATGGGATCCCCTGCTGATCCATCAAACTTGGTAATAATTTTGGAGATATGGGCCAGTTTGTTCCTTTCTGGTCTCGACAATGGCATCGGTTGCATGGGTATTAGTGGGACAATACCCAAAGCTACCCCCTCCCTACATCCTTGCTAACCTCAACATTTAAGGGGTCATCTCCCTACAGCAACTCTGGTGTAAGTGGAGGTACGATAGGCAAGAAATCAGGGTAATATTCCATATGTGGATCATGTCTCAATGGGTGAGGGATCCATATAGTATCTTGGGTATACCCTCGAGGTGGGTAGTTACCATACATGGGTGTTATGTTTTGGCCAGGATGCTGGGTGGAATATGTCTTCTTGATAGGAAGTTACAGGGCCTAGGTTAGCTAGTTCTTTACCTAGACCTAGCATTGGTCTAGGTTCTTGAAACAAATCCGCTGACACGAAAGTCAGTATAGCTTCCCAAATTGTTGGATCGGATTGGACTGGGTTATCTGGGCCTTGTCCCACCTCTAGTCTTGGATCCCTTGGGATTGGACACGATTCTCTCAAATTGGTGGGCCATGCTTATTTCCCATGGATGAGGCTCTTCTGATTGCATGTTTCCCAAGATAAAGTTCCTTAGTCTTAAGGCAAGACTTCTCTGTGAATGTGTTGGGAATCTTGGTGCTTGCTCTCGGGATAATGGTATGTCCATACACTTGATACTCAATCCTCCTGTCTCTAAGTCAAGCACAATTTGTCCTGTGCTAGGGTGCTCTTCACTTTCACTGGTGCTATCGAAGACCAATACTATCTAGCCCCACGCTGTGTTGATCGATGGAGTATAATCACATAAAATCCATATGGACTCTCCGTTGAAGATCAGCTAGATCAACCAACAAGATCCATGTAAAAGAGCCATGAACTCATCTGTTGAAGACCAGCAAGGCCAATCAACCGGATCCATGCCCGTATCCATGCACGCGTGGGTATCCTGGGCGACTCAGAGCCCGAGCACCGTATGGTCAGCACCCTCTAGGTTCCTTCATAGGTGGCCTAGCGCTTCACCCACCATAGGCCGCTTCCTTGGTCCCTCATCCACCGTACCGAAAGCTCACCATTTTAACCGCTAGTCAAGACCTCGATCGGTCTTGCCACGCGAGACGTCCTTCTTTGACTATCCGTCAGCTGTTGCAACATTTCCACTTAGGTCCCCACGACCTCATTCCACAAGATAGTTAAAATGCTTCCCCTAGCATTCTTGGCATAAAATAATCTTTAAAAAATAGGATTCACATACAAAATACAGTTTCCAACAAAATTCCCATCTTTCCATATCATTTCACATCATTCCTCATCATTTCTCATCATCCCATATTTTTCTACATCAGTTCACATCACATCATTTCGCATCAATTCACATCCATTCACATCATCTCACATCAATTCACATCCATTCACATTATCTCACATCATCTCACATCAATTCACATCCATTCACATCATCTCTCATCATTCCACATTCATTCACATCATCCCACATTAATCCACATCAATCCATATCATCCCACATCAACCACATCAATCCACATCAATCCTGGATTGATGTGATTGATGAGGATTAATGTGGATTGATGTAGATTGATATGGGTTGATGTGGATTGATGTGAAAGGATGTGGATTGATGTAGATGATGTGGGTTGATGTGGAGTGATGTGGATTAATATGGATAGATGTGTGGATTGATGAGGATTGATGTGGATTAATGTGGTTGATGAGGATAGATGAGTCGATTGATGTGATTTCATCTATTCTTATCAACCACATCAATCTACATCAATCCTCATCAATCACATCAATCCTCTCATCAATCCTCATCAATCACATCAATCTTCATCAATCACATCAATTTAAATCCATTCACATCATTCCCACATTCATTCATCAATCACATCAATTTAAATCCATTCACATCATTCCCACATTCATTCACATCACTCCGCATTATTCCACACATCCTACACATCACTTCTCATCACTCCACTTCATTCCACACATCCCACACATCACTTCTCATCACTCCACACATCATTCCACAAATCCCACACATCACTTCTCTCATCACTCCACATCAATTCCAATTTCTACAAACAAGATGGTCTCTTTTCGCTTTGACAGAATCAGGTTTGATTATCAACTTTCCTTGATCTATCAGAATCTTTGTTCCACAATCAACTAGATTAAAAGTACAATGACTACTTTTTATACTGACAGGACTTTCTAAGTCTCAGCCATTACTTGGCTCAGTTAAAGGTAACTTTAATTCTCGACTCAATTGAGTTTAAATTTAGTTCTCTTTTGGATCCTTGATCCATTTCAAGTATTCCAGATTCCTTTTCCAGGGAATCTAGGAATAAGTCAGTTACAATATTTACGAAATTTAAACTCAATTCAATTGAGTTTAAATTTCATTCTCTTTTGGATCCTTGATCCATTTCAAGTATTCTAGATTCCTTTTCCAGGGAATCTAGGAATAAGTCAGTTACAATATTTACGTTTATCCATGTTTTTTATCTTTTTTTGGGAAATCCTTTTCCCGTTCACAGAATGCACCCAAGATTCTACTTTTCGAGAATCAAGACGTATTCCCAAAAGTCAATTATGTTCGTGATTCCTCTTTCTAATTAAAAATTTATCCATGTTTTCTCAATGCATTCCTATGAATATTTTCACATTCTCTTCTTAGTTTTCTCAAAATAAAATATCATGAAAACTCCACTTTTAGCATAAAATTTATTATGCGCAAATTCATTTCCTAATGATAAAAATTTTACCGTAGCTTCCCTGCATTTTCTATGAAATGATAATGTATAAAATTCCACTTTTAACATAAAATTTACTATGCATAAATTCATTTTCTAATGATATAAATTTTACCATAGCTTCCCCACATTTTCTATAAATTGAGAATGCTTAAAACTCCACTTTTAGCATAAAAATTAATTCTGCATAAATTTCATTTTTTTAATGATAAAAATTCTGCCATAGTTTCCCCGCATTTTCTATGTACTTTTAGCATAAAATTTGATTTATGCATAAACTCATATTCTAATGATAAAAATTTTGCAATAGTTTCCCCACATTTTCTATAAAATGAGAATGCCCAAAATTCCACTTTTAGGATAAAATTTATTATGTATAAACCTTCATTTTCTAATGATAAAATTTTGCCATATCTTTCCCACATTTTCTATAAAATGATAATGCTAAAAATTCCACTTTTAATATAAAAGTTAGTTTATGCATAACCCTAAGCTTAAACATAAACATTAGTTCATCATAAATCAAGAAAAGCATGGTTTTAAGAGAAAACCCACAAAATAAAATGCTTCCCAAGCATGAGGGAGGTTGGAAAGAAGAATAACATTAAAAAGAGAGCATAAACAACATTGTTTAGGCTTACCCTTGGTTTGCTTAATTGTTTACCTTGCAAAAATTATGTAGCCCTCATGGAAGAGGCTTGGCCACTAAGGGGGAAGGGTAATCTTCACGAAAGAAGAGGTTTAGTGAAGCACCAAAGCTTCACAATGGAGGCCCAATGAAGAGGGAAGAGGAAAATACACTAAATTAAAAATTACACTAGCATAGAGTTACTCTAATATAAAAATACAAAGGAATGGGGGTCTATTTATAGGTGAGGGAGTCCACCAACCAAGCCCAAGTGGGATCTTTTGGACAAGTTTTAGTCTAGTTTTGCCCACTATTTGATCTAGTTTGAAAGAGGTGAGAGGAGAGATGAAATATCTAGCCACTTTATGATATTTTTGAATTAAAAATTGCTCCCTTGATGTGATTTCTAGGCGCCTCCTTGATGAGCCCCCTCCCCCCTTCCTAAGGTGTGAAAAATCCATTTTTAACTCATTTTTTTACTAAGAAACCCCAGTACTAGAGTCAACTCTTCATCTTATGTAAGAATTTACTCATTTTTGGTGGATTTTCTTTTATTCTTTGCATTTTTGTTATTCCAACACTTGGATTAACCCTATTGGCCCTTTAGAACACTTTTTGGACCTTAATCAAAATTTTTCTGAAATTATGTACCCCTAGGCTAAGATGTCCAGTACACATAATCATTTAATTTCTAATGCACATTAGAAAACTCTTTTTGAAATTCTATTTCAGGGGATGTTTTCCTATTGGCTGGGAGAAAATACTTATCCAAAAATATTTCAAAACTATATTACCTCTCTCTAGAATATTTTCTCTCTCTAAACTAAAAACAAGAAAAAACAATGTTTTTTTGCATTTTGAATTAGGAGATGATTACAGAGACTGAAGGGGAGGTTCTTATACCTTTACATCTCAAAAGATGGAGAGAGGAAGCTTACATCCTACCCCACTTAAAAAACGCGAGATGTCCTCATCTCGCAAGCTGGAGGATAATCTCGGTAAAATCATCTTCTTACTCCCAGGGTAGTACTTAATTCCAAAAAAATCAAATTCCTGATAGGGAACTGAAGATTTTAGACTTGATCATCAATGGTGACATAAATCTATCCGTCCTCTTTCTTCCTACTACTACATCAACTATTGTGGCAGCTATCTAGGGTGGGACTCTGTCTCTTCTTAATCAAGTCCATTTTTTCAACTTAACAAGACACTCAGGTGAAAAGACCACTTTATTTATAATTCGAATCCAAAAAAGAATTCAACTTTAGATCCAACGAATTCTGGGGTTCCTTAAAGTTTAGTCAACCCTCTCAGAATCCTAGGATAAAGATCCATTCTATAAGAAGAAACATACAGAACTCATTAACAGAAAATAGTTCATTCATATCCTTAACACAATAATGGTCCATCAGACCAGTAATTTCCAATTTAACATATGAACATTCCTCTCATGGAATTCCAGTTATACAGGTCCTCAATTTGTCATTCCACAATTTGGGTCTACTAGGCCCAAGGTTAAGCTGCGAACAATCTGTCAGCACGATCCACTAATCCCATAGTGATCTGCTAAAAGTCTTGATCATCTACCAAGCTACTAACATCATTACTAGAGTTCTTTCCATTCATCATTATCATAACTTATTCAACTCATCTACTTTTTCAACCAGAATTCAAAAATTATCATTCTTCAATTAGAATCCAAATCAATTCATCAATTTTTAACCAGAATTCTAAAATCATATCAACCAGCATTCGAAATCGTCATCTGAGATAGCATTTTTGCTCATAACTTCAAGGTCTTAAATTCACTCGTATATTGTCAGTGTAAAGAGCTGCAGTATACCCACGGTATATATGGGTAGTCACGGTCCTTGGTGTTATAAGGCAAATACCATCATATCTAGGCCTCAAGCAAGTCGGGGATTCCACATAAATGTGGTACTTCCATCTAAAAACCCAATTCCCAATTTATGAATTCCCATTCTGAATATCAATTTGTACGAGTTTCAACACTCAATTACAGTCTTTCACTAGTAATTCATATATTTTTAAAAATTTTTGGCTTCTTGGTTTATCAACTTCAACCAATTGGCTCTGATACTAGCTGTGAGATCCCTGCCTCCTCTGCGCATCGAACTCTAGAGTGCTGGCAACGGAAGTAGCAACCTTGCGCGCAAGGCAGAGCTTCCCACTCGGGGCCTCACCCCACGAATGTCCGGACAAGAGACTAATCCCTTGGTTCTTCCAAAACCAAACTCGAAAAAAACTTTCCTCGCCCAGAAGGCATAGGTGATTCCTCCAGGAAAAATCTTCTAACATAGTCAAGGGCCTTAACTATCCTTTGTATTCCAACCAAACCTATGGATCACATGGCCGAATCAAAGGAGGAACTTGCACTTGGTTCATAGAGACCAACGTTTTCCCCCCCATCAAAGAGGCACAGCTGTTGATTCTTTTCCATAGAATAAGGATTATCCTGTGACTTACTTCAACTATCGTAACTTGAATAGAATAGAATTTTATTATATAGGAATCCATTGATCCAGCCTAACCCCATCAAATCCAATGGGTTAGCCAACCACCCACCAACTGTATTGATAGGATCCATTATAAAAATCTGGTTATGTTTTGTCCCAAGTACTAGGGAAAAGAGTTCCCAAACCCCCTAGCCGGCTCTTATGCAAAACTTAAATAGACACACCACTTACGCACCCAATATAAAATTGCCTTTTCTTGGATTCAACTATTTCCAAAATAGCATTGCAATAGAAACATACTGTTTCCATCATAATCCTCAGTATTTCCAATCATTCCTTCCTCTCAGTGTACCTATTGCATCGTTGGCAACTAGAACGTTCACCACCTGCTCACTCAAGGGCCTTTTCAATAGTTTCTAGCCTATAGTACCCAAGAATATAATCAAGTATTCCATTCATTCCTTCCTCTCAGCGTACCTATGGCATCATTGGCAACCAAATCACTCACCACCTGCTCACTCAGGGGCCTTTTCAATAGTTCCTAGCCCATAGTACCTAAGAGTATAATCACATAAAATCCATATGGACTCTCTATTGAAGATCAGCTAGATCAACCAACAAGATCCATGTAAAAGAGCCATGAACTCATCCGCCGTTGAAGACCAGCAAGGCCAATCAACTAGATCCATGCTTGTGTTCAGAAAACAACTCCAACTCATTTTCTTCCTCGAGCACGTGTGGGTATCCTGGGCGACCCAGATCTCGAGCACCGTATGGTTAGCACCCTCTAGGTTCCTTTGTAGGTGACCTAGCGCTTCACTCATAGGCCGTTTCCTTGGTCCCTCATCCACCGTACCGGAAGCTTACCATTTTAACCGAATCGAGGTTAGTCAAGACCTCGACCGATCTTGCCACGCGAGACATCCTTCTTTGACTCTCCATCAGCTATTGTAATATTTCCACTTAGGTCCCCACGACCTCATTCTACAAGATAGTCAAAATGCTTCCCCTAGCATTCTTGACATAAAATAATCTTTAAAAAATAGGATTCACATACAAAATACAGTTTCCAACAAAATTCCCATCTTTCCATATCATTCCTCATCATTTCACATCATTCCTCATCATTTCTCATCATCCCACATTTTTCTACATCAGATCACATCACATCATTTCGCATCAATTCACATTCATTCACATCATCTCATATCAATTCGCATCCATTCACATCATCTCACATCAATTCACATCTATTCACATCATCTCTCATCATTCCACATTCATTCACATCATCCCACATCAATCCACACATCAATCCACATCAATCCACATCAATTCATATCAATCCACATCATTCCACATCAATTCTCACATCAATCCCCATCAATCATATCAATCCACTCATCTATCCTCATCAACCACATTAATCCACATCAATCCTCATCAATCATATCAATCCACTCATCTATCCTCATCAACCACATTAATCCACATCAATCCTCATCAATCACATCAATCCACACATCTATCCATATTAATCCACATCACTCCGCATCAACCCACATCATCTACATCAATCCACATCCTTTCACATCACTCCACACATCAATCCACATCAACCCATTCAGATCTTCCCACGTCATTCCCACATTCATTCACATCACTTTGCATTATTCCACACATCACTTCTCACCTCTACTTCATTCCACACATCCCACACATCACTTCTCATCACTCTACATCATTCCACACATCCTACACATCACTTCTCATCACTCCACATCAATTCCAATTTCTACAAACAAGATGGTCTCTTTTCGCTTTGAGCGAATCAGGTTGTTTGATTATCAACTTTCCTTGATCTAGTTATCGGAATCTTTGTTCCACAATCAACCAGATTAAAAGTACAGTTACTCTACTTTTTACTGACAGGACTTTCTAAGTCTTGGCCATTACTTGGCTCAGTTAAAGGTAACTTTTTTCCTGACTCAATTCAATTAAGTTTAAATTTCGTTCTCTTTTGGATCCTCGATCCTTTCAAGTATTCCATATTCCTTTACCAGAGAATCTAGGAATAAGTCAGTCATAATATTTATGTTTATCCAACTACACATGTTTTGGGTCTTTTTCTGGGAAATCCTTTTCCCGTTCAGAATGTACCCAAGATTCTACTTTTCAAGAATTAAGATGTATTCCCAAAAGTCAATTATGTTCGTGATTCCTCTTTCTGATTAAAATTTTATCCATGTTTTCTCAATGCATTCCTATGAATATTTTCACATTCTCTTCTCAATTTTCTCAAAATAAAATATCATGAAAACTCCACTTTAGCATAAAATTTATTATGCGTAAATTCATTTCCTAATGATAAAATTTTTACCATAGCTTCCTCGCATTTTCTATGAAATGATAATGCTTAAAATTCCACTTTTAGCATAAAAATTATTATG
Source organism: Cibotium barometz (assembly GCF_041138505.1). Taxonomy (NCBI): domain Eukaryota; kingdom Viridiplantae; phylum Streptophyta; class Polypodiopsida; order Cyatheales; family Cibotiaceae; genus Cibotium; species Cibotium barometz. The sequence goes on along the minus strand of NC_141072.1, from coordinate 10,541,519 downwards.
CATAAATTTATTTTCTAATGATATAAATTTTACCATAGCTTCCCCGCATTTTTTATAAATTGAGAATGCTTAAAACTCCACTTTTAGCATAAAAATTAATTATGCATAAATTTCATTTTTTTAATGATAAAAATTCTGCCATAGTTTCCCCGCATTTTTTACAAAATGAGATTACTCAAAATTCTACTTTTAGCATAAAAATTGATTTATGCATAAACTCATATTCTAATGATAAAAATTTTGCCATAGTTTTTTTACATTTTCTATAAAATGAGAATGCCCAAAATTCCACTTTTAGAAAAAAAAAATATTATGCATAAACCTTCATTTTCTAATGATAAAATTTTGCCATAACTTCCCCGCATTTCTATGAAATGATAATGCTAAAAATTTCACTTTTAATATAAAAGTTAGTTTATGCATGACCCTAAGCTTAAAAACATAAACATTAGTTCATCATAAATCAAGAAAAGCATCGTTTTCAGAGAAAAACCACAAAATAAAATGCCCCCCAAGCATGAAAGAGAGCATAAACAACATTGTTTAGGCTTACCCTTGGTTTGCTTGATTCTTTACCTTGCAAAAATTATGTAGCCCTCAAGAGGCTTGGCCGCCAAGGGGGAAGGGTAATCTTCAAGAAAGAAGAGGTTTAGTGAAGCACCAAAGCTTCACAATGGAGGCCCAATGAAGAGGGAAGTGAAAAATACACTAAATTAAAAATTATACTAGCATAGAGTTACTCTAATATGAAAATACAAAGGAATGGGGGTCTATTTATAGGTGAGGGAGTCCACCAACCAAGCCCAACTGAGATCTAGAGGCTTCCAGCTTCAGTTTGATCCATTTTGGACAAGTTTTAGTCTAGTTTTGCCTACTATTTGATCTAGTTTGAAAGAGGTGAGAGGAGAGATGGAATATCTAGCCACTTTATGATATTTTTGAATTAAAAATTACCCCCTTGATGTGATTTCTAGGTGCCTCCTTGATGAGCCCCCTCCCCCCTTCTTAAGGTGTCAAAATTCCATTTTTTTACTAATAAATCTCAATTTTTTACTAATAAACCCCAGTACTAGTCAACTCTTCATCTTATGTAAGAATTTACTCATTTTTGGTAGATTTTCTTTTATTCTTTACATTTTTGTTATCCCAACACTTGGATTAACCCTATTGGCCCTTTAGAACACTTTTTGGACCTTAATCAAAAATTTTCTGAAATTATGTACCCCTAGGCTAAGATGTCCAATACACATAATCATTTAATTTCTAATGCACATTGGAAAACTCTTTTTGAAATTCAATTTCAAGAGATCTCTTCCTATTGGCTGGGAGAAAATACTTATCCAAAAATATTTCAAAACTATATTATCTCTCTCTAGAATATTTTCTCTCTCTAAACCAAAAACAAGGAAAAATAATATTTTCTTGCATTCTGAATTAGGGGATGATTACAGAGACTGAAGGGGAGGTTCTTACACCTTTACATCTCAAAAGCTGGAGAGAGGAATCTTATAGTCTCCTTAGGAAAAGCTTAAGCAAAGTCCTCAACTATCCTTCTACTTCGAATTTATATTCTTTAACTAATCTTTCCAGAGGGGAGGATCTAATCTTCTGAAACAGATGAGAAGGATATCATCATCCATTATAGAAGCATATCGGGCATAAGACTGATGATGTGCCTCAATAGGTTTACCTGCCTGAGATAACTCTGGGAACTCATTCATCTTCTCCTCTAGGTTTACAAAACATTTGATGGAGGTAAGCTTTCATGTATTCCCATCTAAGTTGGTCTTGGTTTAAATGGTTAGATTCAATTTGGTTCCTCCAACTGTTCCGAGCTACTCTAGTAATCTTCAGTATGGCAAGAGCCATCTTGCTTCTATAATTGTACCCTACAATTTCAAAGTGCTCATCCAATTACCTCTCCAAGGTTGTTAACCATCACCTCAGAATGGTCTTGGCTAAAACCTATGGAGTGCCTCCTTGACATCATTATCTAATGCCTCAATTTTGGGTATAACATTTTGACCCATGCCTCATATAAGAGAAAAGGCTCTTCTTTTAAATTAAAATCTTGGTAATGATTATATAACAAGAAAAATAATTCCTTTATTCCTCAAAACATTTATTACATTACTAGGAAAAGATTTGAATCCTAGGATCCAAAAAGCTGAGAATGATGATACTAGCCTAAAATTACAAACTTTCTATGAGGGAGATACATACTAAGATGATTTAGCCTAGCTAAATAATCGTCGAAGGAAAAAAGGCTTCTACCACACGAATTATATACTCCTTTACATAATTTAAGACATAGAATGGAAGATATGTATATGACCACAATGAACTTTTCTTCCTTCTCATCCCACTAGTGACACCACATGAATATTGATTGAAAAGGCTGCCCAAAATAATATTCTCAACAACTAAGATATAAATCTGCAGCCATCACTCTGTTAGTGGACAAATGCTTAAATGCACTCCGATCACTTGTCCTTCCAAGGAAGAAAACAAGTCTTGGGCAATACTACAATTTTAATTTTACATGACTCCTTTATTTCTTTTGGAAAATTTTCTAATATTACTTTTATTATTTTCTTCCTCTATTTTTAAACCTCAATGTGTAGGAAGGTGCACATGTATAGAGATGCATAACTTGATTTTTGATTACTTTTATTAAATTTTTAGTTTCTAATTTCTCAGTATTCCAAACTTCTATTAAAAATGATTATCTTATTAAAAAAACTCACTAAAAATTAGTCATTTAGAAATGAATTTCTTAGCTACACTAGGATAAGGGAAAAGGGATCTTACACAAATTGTAGAGAAGTTGGGGGGAGGATGCCTTGGTTCTTGCACCACATGTAGCCACCTATATGTTATTATTAGATTTGATTGGGAAAGTATAGAAGGTGAGGGTAAAGAATATAGGATTCATGTAGGACAAAAGGCTAAGCATATAAGTCTAAATCTGAACAAAAGGATTCCCTATGATATGTAGGGTTTTTGGAGCCATTATGGATGCTTCTACGGACTTTGAGCCTCTTAGCAACTCTTGTTGTCATGTATATTCAAGCTCTTGTTGTCATGTATATTCAAGCTCTTTAGTTTAAAAAAAATCTCTCGTTGTAATGTTTATTCAGAATTTTTAGTTTAAAATACATCTCCCACATACACCAAAAAAGTCATAAACATTGACCATGCAATTGAGTAAAGAGGATATTATACCTTAGTATGGTGTGTGCAAGAGAATATTATACCTCAAAATCAAAACCCATGCCTCTCCCAATTATGAAAAGTCTTTTCAATACCACTAAAAAAGAAAGATTGCATCCACATCATTTTTTTTCAAAACATTCATACACAAATTATCTAAGTTAATTTCTTGGACTTTAACTCACTACTAGCACTGACAAGAAATATTTACCACCATGAAACCACTTGGCCGTTGGATAATTCAAAGTCTAGGAAATGTCTAGAAGAGAACATAAGATAGGGCCCCTTGGTGCCTATATAAGCATTGCACATGTTGGAAGTATTATCAAATATAATCATTCTTGATATGTAATCTCTCTCTTTTGTTGGCTATCACATCTCTCTCTCTCTCTCTCTCTCTCTCTCTCTCTCTCTCTCTCTCTCTCTCTCTCTCTCTCTCTCTCTCTCTCTCTCTCTCTCAGGATGATTGAACCTCCGTTTCCATCTCACTTTACACAATCCTATACTCACATATCATATGGACATCCTCCACCCACCATAGCATGAGCTCTGATCCTGTGGATAATATCAAAATGGTATTAGGATCTTGATCCATAATTAGTGCCATTAATCACTTTTTATAAGTAGAAATACTATTTTTCCTCTTTGCCTAAATACCCCTTGTCAATGCTTTGCTTTATTCTCTCTCTACATAGCATCATTATCTAATATTGTTAGTGTATTTTGATTGTAACACTGAGGTCTTTCATCACCTCAAGGGGATCAGCCCAAATCAAAGCAGAGGTGGTGAAAAACGTAACACAAATAGTGCATAAACATAGTGAAAAATAGGACATGGTATTAGGACCTTGATCCATAATTAGTGCCATTAATCACTTTTTATGATGTGAGTAGAAATAATATTTTTCCTCTTTGCCTAAATACCCCTTGTTAATGTTTTGTTTTATTCTCTCTCTACATAGCATCATTCTCTGATATTGTTAGTGCATTTTGATTGTAACGCTGAGCTCTATCATCACCTCAAGGGGCTCAAACCAAATCAAAGCAGAGGTAGTAAAAAACGTAACACAAACAGCGCATAAACATAGTGAAAAATATACAAAAATTGGGGGCTACATGTAAAATTGATCAAATTCCTTTTAGGGTCTTCTAATTGGTAATATAGGCTATCCACATCTCAACTTTGAAGACTTTCAGGGCTCCTTCACTAATGAGGTGATTAATCGTAATTATCTTGAATTTTTAGAGTTCTTAAGTTCCATATCATTAATTTATGAGTTGGCATTCCTATATATATGCTTATTTTGGAAAAATCCCTTCATTTTAAGAGGCATTACCTCAATAGAAATTTGGGGTTTACTAAATATGGAGAAAATCAACAAATTAAAGATTATAAAGCCACAAGAAATTATGCCTTTTCAAAAATCAAGACAAAAAGTATAGCTTCTACCCCTTCAAGAATTTGGGGCTTTTCTCAAATATTGGGAAAATTATCAAACTGCACTGATAAATTTTTGGGGCTTTTCTACAAAGTCTTTTACATCAAATTGAACATGCTACATTAACAAAAATCTAGGGATTCTTCATTACATCTTTCAAAACAAGGATACTCTACCTTAGCCCTTGAGCCTAAAATGACAGCCCAACCGCTTGTTGACAATGACATCAAAAGAAGACCTTCATCGACATTGCACCAACATGGGGGGTTTTATAAACTTCCAAAATCATCTTCTAGTCTTTCTTTTATGATTCAAGGGTTCTCTGCTTGGGATGTCACCTAAAATTTGAATATTTGGTAGTCATGGATTCTCTAGCCTTGTTTCTATAAAAGTCTCAGCTCCTTTTTATATTAATTTCCCTACCTAGAACCAAGGGGTTGTATATGGACAGATTGATGTAGGCATTATATATAGCATGCCTAACATAAGATCTTTAGGTGTTGGCATCATCGTGCTCTTTTTATCACATGATTATAGTTTAGAGCCCAAATCATCATACTGAAAGTCTCTGTCTTAGATGACACTTCTTCACTCTGAAGGGGGGTTTGTTGGATATTTTGCATATTCTAGTATGTGTCTAGTGGTGTGAACACCCTCTTATTAAGAGAACATAAGGTAGGGTCTTAGAGCCTATATAAATCATTGTATATCGTGGAAGTAGTGTTATCATAATACAATCATTGTTGTGATGTGTTATCTCTCTTGGATATTTTGGAGTCTTATATGTGTCCCAATGGTGTGTGAACACTCTTTTATATTAAGAGAACATAAGATAGGTCTTTGTTGCCTATTTAAATCATTTTACATTATGAAATAATAATTGTTGTGATGTGCAATCTCTCTCTATTGTTGGCTATCATAACTCTCTCTCTATCGTTGGCATATACCAACATTGGCCAATTAAGAGTTCCTTAAAAGTCATGTTAATATTTCTACTATAAAATTTTTGATATGTTATTTTTAAAATCATATAAGGGTTTCCACTTAAATATTCCTAATTAACACACACACACACACCATATATTTAATCATCTTTTGAGGTATCTCCTCTTTTGAATAAGCTATTCTTTTTGACATATCACCTAATAATTAAAGGTTCATTATGCAAGTTTAATGATGTTTTAATGTAAATAATTTAGTATTATTTATGTATTTCTTGAATAATGACCTGAATAGAAAATTTTGTTTGCCCATTTTTCGTACAAAAAACTTTTGTCCCGAAGTAATTGTAATGTAACAAAAGATTTTATATGGAACATTTTTATACAAAATTATGGGCATATATATACATGAAATTTTTATTCAAATTTTTTTTTTGGTTAGAGAGAGAGAGAGAGAGAGAGAGAGAGAGAGAGAGAGAGAGAGAGTACTTGCACAAGGTATACATCCTCTCTATCCTCTACGTGTGTGTGTGGGGGGGGTTGGGGGGGTTTAGTGCAAGCATTTAAACTCAATTTGGGTCAATTTGAGATATATATATATATATATATATATATATATATATATAGTACTTACACAAGGTATACATCCTCTCTATCATGTGCATGTGTGGGGGGGGGTTAGTGCAAGCATTTAAACTCAATTTGGATCAGTATAAACATAATTTTTAATCACTTTGGTTGATGTAGACCTCTTCACCAACATAGATCTACATGAATATTCAATCACGCATTCCTAGTGTTCGACTTGATTTGGTTAAAGATGTACCTCTTCACCAACATAGATCTACATGAATAATCACACATTAGTAGTGTCCGGCTTGATTTGGCTAAAGACATCTTAGTTATGTCATCACCATTATACACTGCGTAAAAGCACCTTTGTAATGGTGTAACCATCCAGATGTTATTTATACATTATGGGCATCATGCTTCTATAGGGAGACAATCAATTAAGGCCAAACACATGTAAATGAGCTAGAACTAGGAAATAAAAATCCTCCGATCACCAAACCAACCTAGTGAGAAGTAACTTATGTGATATATAATTCAATTTCCTCATGGTTATAAGAATCTTCCCATTTGTGTGTTAGAATTAAGCATTCTCTCTACTCTATCTTGTAGCCCTTTGTGTGTGTATGCAGGCATATTATTGCGTAGGGTTTGTGAAGGCAACACTCTCCTCTAGGTCTCATGATTTCCTACTTCTCCTCTCTACTCTTTTCTTGCAACTCTCAGCATTATGAGTTAATGATTTGGAGGTTTTGGAGAGAGAGAGAGAGAGAGAGAGAGAGAGGGGGGGGGTCCAACATCAGATAAGAGAGAGGGGAAAGAGAGAGAGTGATAGATATGTCGAGTAATAGATGAGAGAGAGGGGGAAAGAGAGAAATATCTACTAGAGTAGATGAGAGAGAGAGAGAGAGAGAGAGAGAGAGAGAGAGAGAGAGAGAGAGAGAGAGAGCTCCAAACAGTAAAACAAATGTAAAAATTTACTTTTTGGGGGAAACCAAAATTTTAACTTTTGGGTCCCTCTAGATTATGAATTTTGAAAGTGGGAGGGGAGTAGTAGGATGGCATATGTACCATATAGGCTACGCCATATTTTTATTAGGGACCACACTAAAAGTGGGATAACCTTTTAGGGGTAACATAAGGTAATTCTAAAAGTAGAACACCAACAACGTTGTATTTGTGTGCAAAGGGCATCTTCCTATTAGCCCTTAACTTAATCTCCACCTACCCAAAAAGATTAAACCTTGGCCTATATTGAGCCATTTTTGCCCTAATGTATAGAAGAATACAGATTGCTTGCTTGAGAAGGCCTCTAATAGGACTCCAACAAGGCATTTTTGCTTGCTTGAGAAGGCCTCTAATAGGACCCCAACAAGGCATTTTTGCTTGCTTGAGAAGGCCTCTAATAGGACCCCAACAAGGCATTTTTGCTTGCTTGAGAAGGCCTCTAATGGGACCCCAACAAGGTATAACTATAAGCTAATCAAGCTAATGTATACCTAATCATGTCCTAAACAACCATCATTGCTTTGAATCTACACTAGAAGGCTCTTATCCTGATTTAAAAAGTTATAAGACCTAGGGTGGTTCATCAAAATTATTAACCCCTTTATTGACAAGGATGCTAACTATTTAAACACATTTAATTGGACACTATAAAGATATAAAACAAGACTCCAATCTCATTACAAATTCACTCTCAATAAGCTTGGGATTACATTAATTTATAGCTCACCGATGAGAATTCTAGATCCACAAATATCTCCATTAAATCACCTAGAATATCTCCACACTTTTTAAATCATCTCATGCTACCCTTTATTCTCTTAATTAGCACTGAAATGTGCAACGTAAACTAAAGCTGGGGTTATTTGGTTGAGTGTGTGAATGCACCCTAGAGGTGCAAGATATTATCTTGAGAGTTATGGAAAGGTAAGAATGCCACATAAGATATTGTGTGAATGGTGAGAGCCACATAAAATAATGTGGAAAAGGGATTGCCACATGGCGTGATGATGTCTAAAGGATATTGGGTCAATGGCTATCTATATTCAAAGCCTTTCTTTGTATGGTGATCACATATGCAATAGAATATTGTTGAGTGTGCTACTCTCTCTCTCTCTCTCTCTAGCAATGGATTTCTTGGTGTGGTATAACCCACCTTATTTTTATGCTTAATTTATGTTCCACAACATAATGATTAATCCCATATTAAGATTCTTAACATGGTATCAAAGCTAGAATGGGCTCTTGATGATTATGGTGGATATCTATGTATAGTAGCCTTTGTGAGAGTTAATTTGATTAAGCATATTGTACAATTTTACATCTTTTATTTTATGAAAAATTTAAGCACACTCATTATCATTAGTAATGCATTTGGAGAGAGATTATGTTGTTGGTGATTAGAGAGATCATGAAGCTACCTACAAATCTTAAAAAATGAAGATTTCAGCAATATTAAGACCTTTGGAGTATACATCATCAAGAAGGAAGCTACCAAGGAAACAATGGGGTCTCAAAGATAAGTTGGTTTTGAAGTTTTGCCTCAAAGTTTTTGGTTTGAGCATGGGAGAATGCTCTATGTAGGGAAGGGTTGCTATGAAGATCTCATAGCTTTTGCATTTGGGTAAGAGCGTGAAAGGTGCATGTTTTTGGTTTGAGCATGGGAGAATGCTCTATGTATGAAATGGTTGCTATGAAGATGAGATTTGCAAATCTCAAATCTTTTACATTTGGGCAAGCGCGTGAAAGTGCATGCTTGTTGGCATCAGAATTGGCAAGCAGTAAATGGGTTGAAATTGTGGCTCATGTTGGAGTACATTATTGAAAGGGTGTTGCTCATTGGTTTGCTCACAAAGTTTGAGAAAAGTGGGTGGAAGCTCATGGGGATTTCACAATGGTTTATGAACCTTGGGTTTCTTGTGGGAAATCTATGAAGGAAGCACCCTTGGATGCATGCTTATTGAGCAAGAAAGTATGCAAATATTGGAGCTAATCTGGAAGCTCATAATAGCTATGTCAATGGTTATATTTGAACCTCAATATGGAGGTTTGTCAAGGCAAAGGTAGTAGCTAATGAAGCTACATATGCAAGGGAGTTGCAGTTGTGCTTGATATGAGCACCTTAGAGACACCAAAATCAGAGAAAAGCTCCAAGAGATAGGAGCAACCAAGATGGGAGGCATAATAACTTTAGCCATAAAATCTCTATGAGAGCTTGAAGAAGGAGAGGCAGTAACTAGTAGAGAAATCGAAGAAGCAGAAGCTTGTAGCTATGGTGGTGCAAGACCATGAGCATGTGAAAATAGGATCTGTGGAAGCATCTCAAGAGGAGATACTTGTGAGGGCTCATGAAGCCCAAGATCAAGTACCATTAATGGAGCTAAGCAGCTCATGTGGCAAAGAAAAGACCATAGTGGTAGTGGCTATCGCAATACTATGACTACAAGGTAGTCAAGTAGCAGAGGCTTATGCATGCAGCATACTAAGGAGAGTGAGAAGAAGGCCATGGTGGCCTCCATTAAAAATCAAACCGGATCTATGGAGCGATTGCTAAGGAAGACTCTCCTTGTCGAGGTGAAAGATGCTCAGTAGAAATATCTCCAAGACCTCAACAAGAAAGTAGAACTATACCAATCATTAGGAAAAAAGGGAGCTCATTTTGGGGCCTTTTACGGTTTGTAAAAATAAGCTCTCAACCAATCAACAGAGGGCCAACGTAACGTTGGAAATTCACAAAAATAAGAGAAAATAGATAAAAGAAACAATACTTTATGTAGGTACAAGTGTGCTACATTGATGTGGAGATTGGTTTTTTATTCTCACAAGATCTTTGGACATGAAGATAGAATCTAGTCTGACATTTTCTCTGACAAGGGCCTTCCCGCTTCCACCTTCCTTTGAACTTTGAAATGTTGTGCTGTCCAAAACTGCTCCCTTGATCCTGTTTGGCTTAGAGTAAGATGTTTCTTGTCAACTGTTTGTCTGCCCACTTTCTCTTTCTTGAAACTTCACTTTGTTATCTTGTTTACATTACTTTGCTATTGTTACAGATTCACAAGGTCTCCATGGTGAATAAAAACTATGGCCGTTCTTGTGGAAGACGCTCTGTGGATGATAATGCTATGAAGACAGAATTATACCACACATCCTTACGCCGTCGTCCTACTTCTTCTATTTTTTCGGTAGAGAATTCAAGTACAGTCAAAATGGAAGGAACTTGGGAAAGGTTTAGTGTTTCGAAAGGAGCATGGGTGCTCATGCAACCTAGCAAAAGAAAGAGACCCCAGACAAAAAACATTTTCTTGGCGTCATGGAAGGGAAGAGTACGAGATTTTAAAATCACCAGTGGGAAGATATCGGTGAAAGAAGTTTTGATTCAGCATGTGTACATGCATAAAGAACTTGTCTTGCGAGACTATCCAAATGATCTTCTGCAACACAGGCCTAATTGGAGATTGTGGTTTTGTTCTTTATGAGGTGTATGGATTTTTAAGATGAAGCTTTCTTTCTTTGCTTATTGACATTCTTGTGTTATTTCATTTCAGATTTATACCCTTCATCGTATGAGACATGGCAAAACATCAATTGTATTCTGGGATTTATAGATGTTTTGCATGGATCGATAGGAGAACAACAATACCAAGGTCGATGTGCAACAGAGCTAGCTCAATCAGGTATATTTTTTACTGATCATTTTTATCAGCTTGCTGGACAATGCTAACACACATGGTGTGTTAAGAAAACAAGACCTTCCGGCATGGAATTCAGTGGATTGGCCTCTCCCACATTTTAGTGTTACAGAGGCATATAGGGCCAAGCTTTTCAAAGAAGTACAGAAAGCTCTGAGGCCCAATATTGCCACAAGGATAATAAAAATTTCTTTATGCATGCCTCTCACAGTTTTTGTAGACTTGTTTAATACCTTTCCAGTGAAGGTTTCAAAAACAATGTTCACAGTTAAAGCAACAAGTATGGCATGCATGCCACAATTTTTGGATAAAGGTTGGGATAAGAAGACACGTAGTTCAGTGTTTTGTGAGGTTGTCCAACCTTGTATGCAACTGAAGTACATGGTTGCATCACAAAATTTTATTTTTTCTTTTTATTATAAGCGCAGTCGAATGCTAGATACAAAACTAGTCCCAATGGATCAAGATGAAGATTCTTTTGGTGCAGAAAATAAACTTCTTGATATTGATGTTGTTGAGAATGGTGATGTGCTAGTCAATATCTCATTAAGACAATGTTGCTCCCTAGCTCAATTGCGCAATGACATTCTGTTTGAGAAAGAAGGTTCTATTTCAAAGGACTTTTTATTTATCTACAACAATAAGAAGGTACACCATCTGACTTATCCTAGTCTCATTAAGCTCTGCTATTAGTTTACTTTACCCTATTGTTTCATATTGATTTTTTGCAGGTGCTCAAAAGAAGAGAGAGTTCAATAAAATGCAAAGACATTGAAAATTTGAAAATTGAGATAACACAAACTCCATAAACAAAGGTATTATATTCAATAAAGTAAAATTTTGTACAGAAGTGTTTAAGCAGTCACCCACATACTTGTTATGGTATGGAAGTAGCAAAATATCGACAACATCAAAATTGCAGTGTCTGAACCAATTGGAAATATCCATGGGAGTTTCCTTTGGATCTCTTAACTTGAAGGAAATGGCAGGATCAATAATATGAACTGTATGCTGTACAGCGTGGTTAAGCCAGCTTCTCATCATGCTGCATTGGACCAAACAATAATTAGGGTAGGGTGTAAAGGAGATACAAGAAGGATTGTTTTGCAAACAAATGTAAAATAAAAGACACTTACTAGAGCATTGCAAGAATGATAGTATCTAAGCAATACTCATTCTTATGAGCCAATGCTGCCAAGCATGGTTTTGTCAAGTCAAAATTATTCACTAAAGTTCCATCCTTAATATGGACAACTATGTTAGGCCCCAGCTCCTGCAACCTTCTTTGTATCTGCAGTTCCATCTGTACAGTCTCCACATCTATAACAGATTTGGATTCTTTTATTTGCTGCTTCAGTGACTCCTCATAAGAAGCTTTCCCTCTCATTGAGTGGGTTACTTCAACAACCTTAACCTCATCTACCTTCAACTTTCTTGTAGGTGGAATTAATAATATGTCTCTCATTTTGATGTCCTGCCATTCCATAGGATGGACCAGCTTGTCATACCTCCATCTCACTCTGGACAAAGTGTTGAAGTCTTTGGCCATCAGAGTTACCCTGTGAGCATGGGCTGCTACCAGCATTGCATCTTCAAAATATTTCTCCAAGTAATCCTCTGCCATTTCCTGTAAGGAAAGAATGGCAGTCCTGTTCCACCTGAAACCAAGGTGCCAACTATCATATATGTCTCTCACTAGTCTCTAAAAAGGTGCCTTGGGGATTGCAAAGCCTATAGCTTTCTGTTGCTTCCTGATCTCCTTTAGCACACCTGCACCATGTTTCAATCTCTTGGCCTTTTGCTGGAGCAGGCTCATTGGCTTCCCCTTCCTGCCATGTGCAACTCTTCCCTTTGGAGGCACACTAGCTGCCCCAGCTGTACTGCTGCTGCAAGCCCCTTGCCAACCCTCCTTGCAGTTGACTTGGTTCTTCCCATCACTCTGACAAGCTGCATACAAAGCAATGGAAAGAGATTACAGCCATGGAGAAGACAAAGCAATGGAAAGAGATTACAGCCATGGAGAACATGGAATGATACAAGAAGGCAATGACAGGGGTGGATGAAGCAACATTTATAAATTTGCAACAAAACGTGATTTCGGCAGTTTGAAATTCCTAACAGCTCACTCTCGCGTTTTCCTGCAAATACCTGAAGTAACATGCTATTACATTTCTATAGTGATTTTTCTGTCTTTACAACTAAAAACAATATGGATTGAGTTTATGCAAGGAGTGTACAGCCTTGGATAGCTTAGAAAGACACAAAATCACAATGATAGGGGTGGATGAAGTAACAATTTTATATTTGCAACAAAATGCGATTTGGGCTGTTTGAAATTCCTAAAGCCTTCTCCTCGCGTTTTCCTGCAAATTCATGAGGCAGCATACTGGAACATGCCTTCAGTCATTTCACTATGTTTGCAACTTGGTGCAAGATGGATTGAGTCTATGGAAGGCAAGAAGTGATCAATCTCTCACTCAACCAGCCCAATTTAAAAGTCTTCCTGCTTGTGGTTGCAATGGAAAAAGCTAAGGAATGCATATAATATTTATCTTAATATCTAAGCTACATCACATCACTCAGTACCTTATCCTCATATACTATTAAACAAGAAGAAAAGAATATAGAGAGTCTTACTGACCTGGAAGCTATTTGTAGGTGTGCTGTGCTGGTGATGAGTACCCTGTGCTAGGGATGAACCTTTGCTGCTGGTCAGGATGCTGATGGTGCAGAGTAGGGAGGTAGAGAGGCAAGAGAGGGGAGGGCCTAAATAGGAGAGATTAAACAGGAGGGAAAAGATTAATGCAAAATACAAACAAAGCAGCTAATAAATACCACACGTGTGGAATGGAGTCGTTTTTTCACACGTGTGGATGGAACCCAGATCTCTTGGAGTTTGAAACTTGGCACGTGTGAATGGCACTACTTTTTGCCTTGGAACTTGTGCCAATCATGATTTCATAATCAGATCCATAAACACTCTTCCCTCCCCGTCTTTCATCCATGCCAGCACCCTCCCATCATCCTTTTCCTTCCCCTCTGATCCCTTCCTACCCAACACACTCCATCCAGACTGCAACCTGCCTGAAGACTACTACCACTGCCAGATCTCTAGGTTAGCTAGGCTACAGCTCAAGTTTGGAAGAGAGCAGAAGAATCACCAGTGCAACTCCAACAGCATGGAAAAGGAAAAGAAAGGTCAGAGATCTATATTCTTTTCAATGTTTTTTGATATATATTTCTTCCATCCATAGAATTCTTGAATCTTACTGCCCAGGAATCTGGTACATCACCCTAGGATTTGATTGGAGATGGATATCAATAGGATCTAGAAGTTTGCAACAAAATGCAAGGAGAGTGCTTAACATTTTCCAAATGGCCCTATATCGCGTTTTCCTACAAATTCTTATATTAGTTTTGGTTTTCATTTCTTCCTCATTATTTTGCTCTCTTTGGCCCTGGGGAATTCTTCCTAGTATCATCTACTATCCAGGACACTGTGAGATGATCCTAGCATTTGATTGGAGATGGATATCAATAGAAATGGAGAATTTGCAACAAAATGCGAGGAGAGTACTTGACATTTTCCAAATGGCCCTACATCGCGTTTTCTTGCAAATTCCTGTGTCCCTTTTGGTTTTCACTTCTTCCTCATTGTTTTGCTTTCTTTGGCCCTAGGGATTTCTTCCTTGATGATGAGAAAAGTTTTTGCTTTGGAATAGTTGATTCTCAAGCCCCTCCTTTCAAGAGGAAGCTGGACTTTTCTGCTGCTATACTTAGACCACAGCAATCACCAGGTGAGTCATGTGTGCTCATGAAGAGAGTTGTTTGGTGATATCCTATACATTCCCTGATTGCATATGTCAGCATATAGAATTCATGATATATAAATTTTTGTTCAGGCAAAAGCAAGAGACTGGAGTAGAAAGCTGAGTCTTCCCTTTCAAAACAAAAGGAACCAGAATAGGACAAATCTCCAGATTTGCTGCTATTTGACTTTCTTCACAAGTGCAAGGCTCAGAGGAACTTCCACATATACCATAGTATTTTCAATGGGGAGTTCACTATGAGCTCTATACTGGAGCATCACAGATATTTTCTTTCAGACCATTGGGATACCTTCAAACAACTGACAGAGGCAAGAAGAATTGTGGAAGGTGAAAAGGTTTTTGTGCATATAAATCATATTGTCTCCATTGACAGGCTGAGGTACCATGTGAATAGAAGATTTGACAGCCTGCCTGAGGAATATAAATTCAGTTGTAACTTGCACACCAGAAAGTGTAGAGTGCTTGAGGAAACCATGGCATTCCTTATGTACATTGTCTTCCATCAGCACTCTCTAGAAGAGCAAGGGCAGGAGGCTGAAGAAGAAGACATATCTGTAGTAGCAGAGGAAAAGAGGATGTTCCTGTGGCAACAAAAATGGCAGAGCAGAAAGAAGATATCAACCTCCAGAATGAGGGGCTACAAGTGGCTGATCTTGACCTTATTCAACTGAGGACTGAAACTCTTAGGGCAGCACAGCCAGTTGAAGATTTTGATGTTCAGAGCAGCAACTATGCAGTGCCCATGCTTCCAGGTGTCTTGATTGGTGGTAAAGATTATGTTTTCCTCCATGATATAGAGTGTATGTTCAATTTGAGGGAGGACTATGCCATTTCCCTTATTGCCCAAGCTTCAAGGCTTGACAAGGAGGTTGGCATAGAGGATGACCATTCACTACTACTGGCTTTGGAAACAACTTTTGATCCTGCAGAGGCCCTTACTATTTGTTTCAAAGAGGCTAAAAAGTTCCAAGAGCCAGATGAAGCTGCCTTCCAGCTCACACAGGAAGCTATGAATCTCTTAGCACTATACAAGGGAAAGCTTAAAGAAAAGGCTGGACTGGAGGGGAGAGGAATAAATCTTTGGAAAGATGAACTTCTTGTTGTTGATGAAAATGAGAAGGTATGATCTTGTTACTTCAAATCAAATACTTTATCTTGTGTTTAAATGTTTTGTAGTTGTGTATTATTATCTCACTCCAATCTTTTGATATGTGGCAGCTACAAATTGAGGATGACACATTCCTCCAGAGAACAAGTGGAAGCAGGCCGGCTGGGTTTGGCAAAATGTCAAGCCTAGCTCATTATATTCATGATCTAGGCAGTGCTAAGATCTTGATTTACCATAGGCAGTTGAGCAACAATGGAGAAGCCATTGTTTACTTCTTTAAATGTTTGTCTAGGGTTTTAGGTGGACATGATCTTTCATGGCAAAAGGAAAAGATCATTTTAATAGAGAGGTTGTCTGCCATAGATATATTTGGGGATTATGTGAATAAGCAGGCCTCTAGGGCCTCTTACTTTTTGTCTTACACTTCTTATGCATTAGCATGTGGTGTTAAGGAGCCCAAATGTCTGGAGGGCTATGGAAAACACAAGCTCATAAGGTTTCGAGAGCCACCCATGATTGCATCAGGCGACACAATCCAAGAAGAAGAACATGTGGAGATAGCTGAAGACAAGGATACCCCTCCCAGACAAGCAACAGAGGCAAGCATTGATAAACAGACAGTCGACATCAAGCCAACAAGGAAGAAAAAGAGTCCAATCAAGATCAAAAAGAGAGTTCCGATTGGCAGGCCCTGGGAGTAATAGGATTTAGTCATCAACTATAGTACAAACATTATGTTAAAGTTGAACTGATTTGTACAAAGTCTTTGATCCTCATCAGTTCCTTGTCCATACGGACGATCAGTACCCTTTTGCATTTGTCCCATCACCGTACGACACTTCAGTAGAGTCTTCCCACACTCAGTAGCTTCTAAAAGTGTTTGACACTCAGTACCTTATTGGTAAGGATCAATAGTGTGTCTAGCATAATTAAGTAGTATTGATTGAATTTTTTGTGTGTAGCTCATGGATGTATTGATGCTTGTTAATATAGATCACATGTTTCACAAAAGAAATACTTTTGATGGAGTCTCAAAACATATAGGCATAACACCAAGAGTCACTTGTTCCACAAAATAAAAATCTATTGATTGAGTTTGAAAACATGTGGACACAACACCAATAAGTTACAAACTGCTATTCATGTTTACTTGTCCATTTATGGTTTCTAAATATCTTCAAATCCCTCCATTGTCTATGTCTCTTTGCTGCCATTGAATTGTCCAAAGTGTGTCTTCGTCTTTGCTTTTGGGCTAGAATAAAAGCAAGCTTGACTTTGGAACTAGCAACTTTTCTTTTAGCATGCAGTCTCTGTAGAATGCCTCGGTAAAACCATTAGAAGACTTCCTTCAGACTATTTGCCTTTTGACTCCCTCCGTAGTGTTGTGTGTGTCTGAAAAATGCATTACGTGCCATGTAGTGAGACTTCTCGATGCCTTGGGTAGACCAAATTGCTGGGCATCCATACTTTTTGACAAAATAGGGAAGGTGGTTGTAGATGATATGCTGTTTTCACAGAGACATAAGAATATATAGTAAGTTATAAAAAAAAGAGGATCACACGTAAGTAAAAGAAAAAGACATAACTTTACCATGTAGTGAGTTATATTGCAGGCTGTCCACGCGTCTTTCATTGACTTCCCAAAATGTTTAATTGCCTCTTCAAAGTTCTTGTAATCACTCTTTGTCCATGTTACATTGTCACATAACATGAAGAGTTGATCAAGAGACTTCCACACCTGTGCCTTCACATTTCGTGCTTCCCCATCTGCTTCATGATCTTTCACGACATTATGGACTTGCTTCCACAATCCATAATTAATCCTTGAAACTGTTCTACCTTGCCTTACTTGCTTACTACTGTGTTTGGGTCGAGACAAGAATCTTCTTGCCTTAACACCACCAATAGAGGGCTTGATTGGTACCTCCTTGCCATTGGTAGACTTTTTAAAATCCTTTGTGATATGAACATCACCTCCATGCAGACCTATATCGGATAACACTTTTTCCAATGCAGACCTATATCGGATAACACTTTTTCCAATGCTTGAAGAGCATCCTTTCTATTTTTTTCGGGACGGAGTTTCCAAGCAAATCCAATATACAAAAATACCAATTTCTCAATAATTCGACATAGAGCATGCAATGCGCATATGTGAACATTACATAGTGGAATGTCAAGAATGGCCTTGAAGTCAGGGTCAACTTTATCTCTATTAGGTGCTCTCTTCCACCATTTGGAATCCATTACTTGAGCTGATTCTTTGCAGTAAAGACAAGGAGACTTTGAGTTGCCTCCTTTACTAACGTTATACATGCACTTAAGTGTTTTAAGATCCCCCGCGCCATGTGCCACTCTACTTGAAAATCACCTTTTCCTGCAACATGGAGATTCTCTCCTTGCACTTGTCTTTTAATTATTCTTGGTATTTCCGTGTGGTGAAACACCCAATCTAGTGTTTCATGGTCTTCTGTCTTCACCTGTGATTATAGAAAACAAAAGTCTTACTATAAAAGATTTGAAAACAATGACTAAATTCAAGTACGAAACAAAAAATGATCATACCTGGAACGAGCCTAACCACCATATGTGTTTCTCTGACTGCACACTAAAATACTTCGAACTCGCTTCAGTCAATGATGTATCAAGTGCTCCATTCATCAATGTAATAGTAATCCTTTCCATTTTCTTTTCCTTTACAACCTCACACTCATCCAGTTTGATAACAAATTTCAAAATGCCTTTGCACTCCTCAAATGTTATTCCATAAAACTCGACCATTCTTCTTTGAAGTTGTTGTAGATCTACAAATATATTGTTCCAAGGGTCATACACAGTGGTTCCTTTACCACCATAAAATATTTCTTCAATATGGATATATTGCCCAATAAACTCATCTATACTTTTATTCAAATGACCTCTTATCCTCCACACGGTTGCTGGATTTGGCAGTAAAACTCATTTAATCCTTTTATCTCTCAAAGTTAAGGATATCGCATGGAAAATCGAACTATATCCCTTCTTGCTAACTCCACTAACATCAAGAGCCTCTTGGATTGTAGTGCCATCAACTTGATTATTGGATATAAAGTCCTCTACAACATTCCGTTTGATTGTTTTGTATTTTTTTCTTCAATCAAACCTTTTGCTACACCACAAGAAAGCAATCCTTTCATTTGTTTAACAGGAAGAAGGTTGGGATCCATATTTTCTTTTGCAGGCTCCAATAGTTTCCTATAGTAACAACACAATATGCCTATATTATTTAACACCTCCATTCTTGTTTTGCGTTAATGAACAAAATAGATATAGTCATTTGAGAGCCTTTTTGAGTATAAAAAATGAAAAATTTCAAACTAGCCTTGCTTCTTGAATTCTTCGCTTGCATCCACCAGTCCCAGCCTTCAAATTTGCAATGTTTTTAATCTTTCTGCTTCGTTGTCTGTCTCCAAGCACGGTTCTCTTCCTTCTTGCTCTTGTCAACTCTTTTTTACTCTTTGAATGCTCCTCAATTTCATACTGCTGCTCCAATTTCGCACGAATGGCTATCTCTTGCATCCTGGCCCCCTTTTCTTGTAGGTACATCATTTTATATGTTTCTGCAAATGCAAACTGCACTGAAATATAACCAAGAAGTCCATTTTGTCCATCGCCCGCAAACCTCAGTAGTGTGGTTGGATTGACAAATGGAGGCGTAGAGTTTTTTACTAGATATTTTGGATATATGCTTCCATCGCATAATAAGTCAATATGTTGAAGCCCTTCTCTTCTCATATTTTCCCGTTGTTGAGCATTCAGCACCGTATCCTTTCGTCTTTTTTGTGCAGGAGTATATTGTTCTTCTAAGTCGATGTGAAGATGGTGTAATCGCTTCTTCTGAGATTGTGACTCACTAGTATCGACCATTTTTTGTGCTTCTGAGGTTTGCAAAGTTTGCTTGTCAATCTCATAGTCTTTTTGTAACATGAATCATGGAAGTGTGGCGGTATCCATGAAATCATTAAGTTCAGTGATGGATTCTTTATGAGAGGCCTGCACACGTCGTCAAAAGAGATGCGGAATCTTCGGGAAATTAAAAAAAAAACTAAGGAGATATTTAATGCAAAATCGTGTTAGTTAGACAAAAGATTATCTTATTCCTTTCTGAACTGACAGTTCGGTAGTCCTTACTGACAGCTCTGAGCCACGTTTTCGTATTTTACTATTTTTGAGGTCTTTTAGGAGAGAAATAAATCAAAAATAATTATGCCTCAAAGAACAAGAATCGATAATTGCCTAAAGAGAGGAGAGAGGGATGGAGGGAAGCAAGCATTGTTTAGGTAAAAAGAAGAGAGAGAGCCCTTAGTAAAGAGAGGGGAGAGAGAGGGAGGCAAGCGATGGTGGATGGCTAAAGAAAGGGGAGAGAGAGGGAGGCAAGCGATGGTGGATGGCTAAAGAAAGGGGAGAGAGAGGGGGAGACACCCTTACTTACTAAGGGTGACAATCGCACTTAGTAAAGGTGATTGGTCACTGCCCTCCTTAGTAAGGGTGACCCGATCGCCCTTATTAAGGGCCATGATCACCAAGGGCCATGGTCATCCTTAGTAAAAAGGGAAATAGTTGCCCTTAGTAAGAGCGATCGGTAGAGCCGCCCTCACTAAGAGCGACCACGACTATGCCCATAGTGAGGACAATGACAAAGCTACCATGACTTTGATGATGTTTTGGTTACCAGCCAGGCTATGCTTGAGATGGCATGCAGCTCGCAAGTTTCTACTACAAGTTGATTATAGAGATGTGTATGCTGCTATGTATGTTGCTGACTAAGATGCTTTACTTCCAATAGTTGGTTGCACACTACTACTACTCCTTACAGTCAAAATGGCCACCTTGCCTTTGATCTTAGAGCTCTAGTCCCACCTTAGTATCATCATTGCTATAGACGATCTGGTCGAGCTCAAGGCCTCGTTGAGTTTCTTCTCACACAGAAGGTTGCCTTGAGAAGCTTGAGTGGAGATGTTGCAAAAATCCATCACCTCTCTCTTTTCTCACACAAGAAATGGTTTGTTTCAAGAGTTTCTCTCTCTCTCTCTCTCTCTCTCTCTCTCTCTCTCTCTCTCTCTCTCTCTAGAGATACCACACACAAGGAACTTACTTCCTCTCTTAATCTCTCAATTGGAACTAAGCTTGAGAATTAATGAAGATGGCATACAAGGAGTATTGCACAAGGCAATGAGAATGGTACTTACTGATTATTACACAAAGCCATGTTCACATAGAAGCTCTCACAAGAAGGATGGAAATGATGGTTTTCTCCTTACCTTTAAATACACTCAATGAAGCAATGATATTATTCCCCTCCCTCAAACTAGTGTGTGCCACTCACAAAGCAAGGTATACATAGAATCTCACAAAGAGATTTGAATGTTGGCTCTCTTAATGCTCAAAATGCCACTCAACTGAAGCAAGAAAACAACCCACTTAGCAACTAATGCACATTCTTAATAATGAGGAGAAATGTTTGTGAACAACCAGAAATGCATCCACAACCACTAATATGTATCCTATATAAAGGACTACACTCCCGTGGAAAGAAGCTCTGATACCATGTTAAAAGACATCGTGTGAGCTTAAGCTTGACAATGATTAAATGAATTACACAATGGATATAGTTATCACATAAGTAAACTCACACCACATGAAGCATCACAAAACACATGCTAATGAAAATGTCAAAGAAGAGAGTATTTCCACAAAGGACCACTTAGTATATTAGCCACTAAGCAAGTACACAAATCATGGGCTTTACTCTCTCCACATAGCTCTATGAGAATGAGTAGCATGCCTTGTTTATATAAGCTCAAGAGAGGGGGGTGCCTAAAGCCCATGAATCTCTCCACCTCTCTTAGATTTCTCACTAGACTCACCTAAAAGGTGATGCCTCAATCAAGGGAAAGTATCTACTAGACCTACACTCAGTTACTCTAGTAAATGATCCTTCTAATCTTAGAACAAGGCACTCTAAGGTACCACTAAGGATCTCACACTAAGAGTAGATGCTAGATCACATATTTTCTAACACTAAGGCCTTCCAAGGAACTACAACATAGAGAGAAGACCAGCCCTAGGGGATGAAATTCCCAAACCTCAATGCCAATGCTTTTGAGGAACCACCACACGAAAATAAGAGGGCAGCAAACCATAAGAAGGAGGTGAGGTCCCTCTCGGTAGTACTAATCATAGAGAAGACCAGCCCTAGGGGATGAAATTCCTAGATCTCAATGCTGATGCTTTTGAGGAACCACCATGATAGCAAGAGGGCAAAAAACCACAAGAAGGAGGTGAGGTCCCACTTGGTAGTATCGATCAGAGAACCATGCCACAATGAGCACACAACCCCCTACTTGGCCATTTTAGTCCCACTAATATGTTCGTTGAAGCGTAAGAAAGAGTGCAAGAGGAGATTCTCAAGGATCTTTCCCACTTGTCCCATAGTTCCATGATTATGATGAGGCCATCGCTAAGAATATTCCTCATCTCGTGTGATCCCATTCATGGTGTTTATAGGCTTGAGGTCCCGTTCATGCAACTCCACTTTGAGGAGCAATCCTTCAAGAAGTGGCTATAGAGAACACCCATCAAAGAGTAGGGAGGAAGGCATTTAATAATGTAGAAATGAAGGATTGGTCCAAGTGGCTGCTTTGTTACCACTGCATAATCCAGACTGTTGGGCCACATACTACGCTCCGCTAGTTAAACAAATAGTAAATCCCATATACATAACACTGCACGTGCACATACCATTGCCCATGTGCAGCCCATGTGCATGAGGTAGAAGGAATATGAAGCCAAAGAGAAGATCAATCCTCTCCTCATCAACTTCCTTGAATTTGATTCTCTATCATTTGGCATGATCCTGATATAGAAGAGTGGATTTGTGGGCTGATAGTCCAATTTATTACCCTGTTAATCAAGATGGCCCAGATGTATCCATCCAAGATGCCATCAAGTTTCATCAAGTTTCTCGACACAATCATCTATTTACAAGATTTTAAAGAATAGAAGGGTCCCATCATGCAATGGAAGAAGTACAATTAATCTCATCATGTGTAGGGCCTTGCCTTCGATGCCAACCTTAGGGGGCCACACTTTGCCATATCTACTGGTTATGCCTTGACCACCTATGAAGCTTTGTACCCAATTTGTTTTTTATTACCTTCACATGGTTTATAACACCTTAGCAAATGTGCCCATGCACATCTACCATTGTTTCACCATCATCCCTACCATATTCATAAGTAAATCCCCTGGAAAATGAAAGGCACAACTCCTACTTTGTGAATTTTGTTCTCGATACACTTTTCTATGGAGTGTAATCAAGTCCTGGTGGAACTTAGACTTGACTATGCAAACCTTCACCTTTTCTTTCGATCATCTATGCTTTGTGAAGACTGAGAGACATGGAGTGTCAAGTATATCAGCTGATGTGAAGACTGAGAGACATGGAGTGTCAAGTATATCAGCTGATGTGAGGTGATGAGGGTTCACCCCCCACCATGCTTAGGCCATACTCTGCTTGGAAATCCTCAGCAATCTGGCAAACCTATTTTAGTTCACTTGGGTCAACTTTGGGTGTAAGCAAAGTTGACATGGTGGTAGTAGAGGGATAAGGACCTAAACCAGAATAGAGAAAAGAAAAATTATAATCCACATGCACATGTACACACACACACATACACGCACACACACGGGTCTCTCTCTCTCTCTCTCTCTCTCTCTCTCTCTCTCTCTCTCTCTCTCTCTCTCTCTCTCTCTCTCTCTCTCTCTCTGAGTGTGATTTTTGATTGGTAGAGGGAGCTTTTTCTAGAAACTCTTCTCTTAAAAATGTGGACATTCTCTCTACAGTCCCTCCACCACTACATCTCCCATCTCCTCCAACTACCTCCGGCACCTCTCAACCCTGCCCACTTTCTTCCCTCTAGCCTAACTTAGCTCCTCTCTCTCTCTCTCTCTCCCTCTCTCTCTCTCTCTCTCTCTCTCTCTTCCTCTCTCTCCATCCTATCCTCTTCCCTCTCTCTCTCTCCCTCTCTCCATCTCCCACCCTCTCTCCTTGCCCTCTCCCTCCCCCACCCTCCCTATGCATAATCTCTCCTGCCCTCTCTCACTCTTTCTCCCTTTCTCAACCTCCCTCTCAATCTCTTTCCTTCTCTCTCTCTCCCTCTCTTCCCTCTCTCTCTCTCTCTCTCTCCTTCCTTTTCCTCTCCCTCCCTCCCTCCCACCCTCCCTCCCACTCTCCCACCTCTCTCTCTCTCTCACTCCCTCTCCCTCTCCCGCCTTCTTCCCCCCCCCCCCCTCTCTCTCTCTCTCTCTCTCTCTCTCTCTCTCTCTCTCTCTCTCTCTCTCTCTCTCTCATCTTCAACCCTTCTCCCCCCCTTTCTTCCTTTGTCCCTCTTTCACCTTGTCTTAATTTCTCTCTCTCACTCCCTCTTTGTCTCTATTACCTCATCTTTGCATGCAATTGTATAGCATTGTATATCATTACATGATGGGTCTACATGTTGGTACTCTTTGCATATGCTTGTATTTTTTGCATTTTCATGACATTGCGTGCCCTTTATTATCATTTTTACATGTCAATGCATGTGCGTGCCATTGCATTGCATGGCATGGCATTACATTTGCATGTTATTACATGTGCATGTCATTGCATTACATTGCATGGTACTACTTGCCCTTTGCATAGTGTTGCATGTCATTGCATGCTTTTGCATGTGATTATATGTCATTACATGCCTTTGCATCCACTTACATAGTGTTGCATGCCTTTGCATGTGACTGCATGCACTTACATAGTGTTGCATGCCTTTTGCATGCACTTACATAGTGTTGCATGCCTTTGCATGTGACTGCGTGTCATTACACCTATGCAAGTGATTCCATGCCCATGGATAATTCTTAAAGTTAGAAAAAGTAGTTGCATTGAATAAATGTTATATTTAGGAAAAGTAATTGCATGGATAAATGCTATATTTAGAAAAAGATATTCTAACTATTGGATAATATATAAAATGGAGATGTTGACATCAACATTAAAAATTTAATATATAAAATGAAGATATTCCAACCATTGACACAAATGTATTTCTCATTTCCATTTGAAGCATTGTAATACAACCATATTGGTTGTCTTAGAAGAAAGATATAAAAAATAAAAAGTATATATACCTTCATAGAGAGTTGATAGTAACATGATATCAACAATTATATACTAGCAATATCAAGGATATTATATAGTTTTATGCGAGTTCAACACTATGTAGCTCTTTCTCATGTAAATTTCCAAGAAAATAGGTATTTTAAAAAAACAGTCTTCTCATTAATATTATCATCAACTTAGATACAACTTAAATACCATATAAAAGAGCTCTTTTTTAGATTGTTTGTCTACTGCTGAATTATGATTCGCATCTAACCCAAAAATACATAAATATACAAAATATAGGTGCTTGCATGTGCAATATAATCTAATTCTACTAGCTCCAACCCTAATTTAAAAATTCGAACATGTTCATGATGGATTCTTTTCCATAGTCACCCTATATTTTTCACTACATAGTAGTGATTCCTTGGTCTCAATTACAAACACTTCCATCGATTTGGCCTTAATGACCAAATGTTTGCTATATTCGAAATTGTTGAATGTATCCACTTAGCTGCCATATTTGATGTGCCACTTCTATACCTTAATGTTGCTATATTCGAAATTGTTGAATGTATCCACTTAGCTGCCATATTTGATGTGCCACTTCTATACCTTGTTGACGATGGGCTACACATCATTTGCTTCTTGGTGTAATCCATTTTGCAATACAAATCCTTTGGCTTCCAATGCTCAGAGCTCATCTAAAGTAAGGTTTGAATCCCTTCCAACTAGCCATACAACTGGGGATATTGTAGGTGATTGACCTATAGTATTACATACTCTCCATGTGTGATCCATGTTATTGTTTGCAAAACCACATGAATTGATGCCTCTACCCTCCTAACCACTCTCTCATACCATAGAAAGATGGAGTTAGAGCATCCCGCCCATAGTTTTTGATGTTCTTCTTAAACTTGCCATCTTGGCCACCTAACCATCCTTGGAAGATGACCTTGGTGTTTAGAGATGTTCAACGTATAGCCCACATTGAATCATGTATATCATTTTCGACACTTTCTTACACCTCATCTTCAATTGCAAATCCTTCTTTATTGTGCTGACCACCTTGTGTATCTGTAGGAATAGGGGGTGAAAAGTTTAACCTCCTACGCTTTTTCTTTCGTGTGACTGGTTTTTGTGACATACTCTAGATGATGTGATGAGTTTTCATTCATCAAGGTTTATAAATGTTGGTTTTCGATGATGCTGAAAGTAACTGTAATGTTATCACCAATATAGTTTAACCTCCACAATAACTATTGTAGGAAACTTTACATGACTCTCCATAGGTTTTATCCAATAATGCCCATCGTGTGCTTGCTCCATTCCTTGCATTAGTGAGGATAAAGGATCAAGTTACCTAAGTAACTCAAAAGCCACATTGTAAATTTGTGGAATCTCTTCCACTTTTTCAATAAGTGTGCATGTTAATATCATTTTGCGAAGAACACATGCATGAGATTCCATAGATAGTAAGTATTTAACCACTCTTTTGATAGGTGTGTCTATACATGCTTCACAAAATGTAGGAGATTCTTCTTTTGTGAGATCGATAGTCAGTTACCTTGGTGTGCTTATTATATTATTGCTTGACTCCCCTACTACTGGAACCACAAGGTATTATGTTGTTATATCTTTATCAAAGATATAATATGGTTCTTCTCCAATGGGTCTCACTAATTGGATCTACACCATCCTCTTTTGGTTCTTCTCCAATGGGTCTCATTGATTGGATCTACACCATCCTCTTTTGGTTTGATTGGATTAGTATACGATGATCTACGCCATCCTCTTTTGGTTTGATTGGATTAGTATACGATGATCTACACCATCCTCTTTTGGTTTGATTACAAATATCTTTAACCCAGATTGAGTAGATAAAATTTCAATATAATTGTCAAGTTTAGAGATATAAAACACCCATGCACAGTCCTAACAATAGGACCACACTCTAAACCCTCATTAGGGCCAAAAACGGCTAGAAAAGGGCTGTTTGTTAATCCAAGGATTAAGAAATTGTCCAATTGTGAATTGACACGTATACAAAAGTATGGCATTCTTGTCTCCTCCAAATGTCTTCTTAACGGTTCTATTTTAGTGGCGAACGGCTAAAACGGCTAAATTTAGACGTTTACGATGGCTAACATTAAAGTTTGGGTCCAAAATAGTGACATCTTGTTCCATTTTTTATTTCAAAAAATCAAGCATTAAGATACGAAATCCTCTTTTCAGGCCTTGAAAACAACGCTATTAATGACAAAACATCATACGTCTACTTTCCGCCATCCTTTCATTTTGGCATATGGTTTATTCTTTCTTCTTTGCACTTTCAAAAGATTCACTATTCAAAAGATTCACTATTCAAAAGATTCACTATTTTTCTCTTATCTGTGAGCTTCTATGGCGTCCTCACGTCGTCCTTCTCATAATATTACTTCTTGTGATTTTCATAACACGAGAGAAGATGGTGTTTGGAAACCCATGTCTTTTCGTGTGAATGATTGGGTAACAATGCTTCCCTCTTGCAAAGGTGCCCACAGGGTGAAAAGAACCAAGCGGAATGAAGTGAAATCCCATTGGAAAGGTCGTGTTCTTGCATTCAAAGTGACCGACAATGGCTGGCTTGCAAAAGTTCAACATGTCTACATGGCCAAAGATATGGTGTTGAACTTGGATGAACATCCAATTCTCCATTCTTACTGTAATTCAACAAACCTTTATCTATTTGACACAACACAATATTTCTCTTTCTGATATATTTGTTGTTTGTTTCATTTCAGTTATCTTTCCGTCAACAACTGTGGAGTGGCAGCCTGTTGAGAGCTTAAGTGGCACATTCAAGGCAATTCACAAGGGGATTGCAGATGTCATGTACGCAGACAAACCACCTTCATTTTACAAATCAGTGGATTTATTTGTGTATTTTGCAGAATACAGGGTTCCATCAAGAGAAGGTGTTCATGGAGAATTGTATGACATACCTATTCCCACAATAATGTCACTAGAATGGGAAGTTCCTGATCCAAATACCATAACAAGCTTCAAATCCAAAATCAAAGATGATATTCTTAAAGCAATGTCTCCTGGAAGGATTTCAAGAAGGATTAAACTTCAATGGTTCTTGCCTATACATGTCTTTGTGACATGTTTCAAAACAATGGAATTGGAGAGGACAAGAACGATGTGGCTTAATAGAAGACTATCTCTGACTGATCTGGACACTGTACTTGGAGAAGGATGGAGTACCAAGGAAACTTTTCATATGGGGGACAATATCAGTTGTAGAGTAAGCCCAAATTCTTTGTCCATCTCATACCAACTGTGTCGCCAATCCTTAGTTTTGGGCTATGACTATAGGAGATGGAAAAGCAAGCTTGGTAGTTGGGTCCCTTTGGACTCTGAAGAGAATTGTCCAGAGTTTGAATTTAACATCATAGTCCATCCATTCATAGATCCAAGGAAACTCATAGTAACATCAAACTGGCGACTACAACATGTTAGAGAGTCGCTTGAGTTTCTGGATGAAATATCACCCGAATATAGATTCAAAGTAGATGATATTGTTATCCGTACAAGGATGGAGAGTGTAACCTCATGCATCACATGTCTCCCCCCAAAGAAAGTTGTATTTGAGCCACTTGCAAGGGCAAGTTTGTATAGTTGAAAATGATAATGTAATCAATATATTCTGCTAGATTTCGTCTCGTCTTCTTCACAAAATTGGTTAACAAATTGTTCGCGACACAAAACAAGGTTTAACAGATTGATATCAAATTATTGATACAGAATTTTACAGAAAATTAACCCAAAAAATTGTGTGTTCATATGGACAAAATGAACAAAACAAAATCCAATATGTGGAATCACTCTGCAAAATCAACTTTCCTTTTGGCATGAGATGACCCTGCATCTTTAGAGAATCTTTCTCTCTTCTGTTTGCTTCGATCAAATTTTGCTGATTGAGGTCTTGGATAAGGCTGTGTTCTGTGCATTCCACATGAACTTCTCTGAAGATGCTGAGTTGCCAATATTTGCCTTCAAGGTGTTGTCAAGGTTTATGGGATATACTCCCCTTCAAATAAATGCTAACAAGGTTTTGCTTCTAGAGAGAGCTGCTGCTCTTAGAATCTTTGGATATGCTGCAGGTTTCAATGCCTCAAGAGCAGGATACTTTCTTTGCTACTCTAGTTATGCAGCTGCAGCTGAGGTGTCAGATATCAATCTCCTTGGAGGTTATAGAAGGAGAAAATTTTTGAGATACAGAGGTGATATGCCAAGAAGTCCCAAGAGAATCAAATACTAATGTACACAATATTTTGCAAGGACCAACTTTATTTCAGCAAAACTTTTTGTTAGAGGTACAAATGTGTTAGTAATCATTAGTCTCTTTCTTGAGGTGTTGGTGTAGTTTCAGATTGCTGGGTCTTTGATCTCATCCTTTGTAATTGCCTCCTGTAGAACCAATTAAATAATTCGTTTAGTGCATTGCTTCTTCTTTGTCCACCTCCTCCTCTTCGGGTACATCTAAAAAAGGAAGTTCTCGCTTGATAATGAGACTTTTCCAATCCTTGTGTATTCCATGTTGCAAGTGGTCCTTCTGTAGCAAAATATGGTCCATGCAAGTAAAGAATATGCTACAAAGAAAATTTTTGTTAGTACATTTAAGAAATTTCAAGTAATAAGTCTGGACACACCAATTTATAACTGTTTTGATAAGTCTGAATACTCACCAAGTAATAAGTTATGTCTTTTTCTCCCCAGGCATCTGTGATAGCTTTGATCAAAAGCTTTATTGCGTTTTTGAAATCATCTGCATAAGTATTTGAACCAACTTGTCGTCTAAGGACTTTGAAAAAATTGTCGAGTTTTTTCCAAACTTCCATACGTTTGTTGGCTACATCTGGTCTACTTTTGACATTTGTGGTGATGACACACAGCTGTTTCCAACAGTTCCACATTGCGTTGACTTGTTTGGTGTCATGGTTGCTCAAAAATCTTCTCGCTTTTGCTCCTCCCATTGAAACATCTTGCAGAACATCACCTGTACCTCCAGAAAGAACAGGATCTTTTTTAAGATGCACTTCCCCACCATGAAAACCCATTTGAGAGAGCAAGGCTTTGCACTTTTCTATGCACTCATCTGCAAGTTTAGTCGGCTTAATAGAATATGCATAGTCCAGATGAAGTCTGAGCAATTTGTCCAAGATTCTTATCTCTGCATGCAGTGTGCATATATGCACATTTTTCAAATGTATTGGTAGAATTGGATCCCATATTTTAACAGAAGTTGGATAATCGACAATATTCACATTATTTCTGGATGGTGGTTTTCCAATCTCATTTTCTGCAAGCCATTCTTTTGTCCCTGTGCTTGCCATGCAATAAAGACATGGATATTTGGTATTTGCTCCTCCACATACACCAAACATACACTTCAACGCCTTGAGGTCGGCACTCAAATGCCATTCCACAATGAAATCACCTATGTCATCAACATGAAGGTGTTCACCTGTATTCTGGCTCTGAATAACTGAAGGAATGTCTGTTTTTGAGAAGAGCCACTTTAATGTTTCATGACTCTCTACTGGTACCTGAGCTGATCCAATCCACCATAGCTCCATTTCTGATTGAGTTTTGTGGTATGGAGAATCAAGCTTACCCTGACTATAGTCCAATGCTTTATTCATTAGGGATATAGATATTCTTTCCATTTTTTGACACTTTTGGATTTGAGCTTCATCTAATTTTAAAACAAATACAAGTTTTCCTTCACAATCTATTTCTCTTATGTTGTAATATCTCACCATAAAAGATTGGACTTTTCTAATGTTCATCCAAATATTATTATAAACGTTGTATTCAAAAGATGATTTTTTTTTTGTCTCTCATATGGCATTGTTCCCTCAATATGGAAATACTCTCCGAAATGTTTAGAAATTTCCTCATTTAACATAGTTCTATATTTTCCAACATTGTGAGGTCTAGGCAACCCAAAAGCTTTGATTTTGTAATACTTAAGGACCCTGAACCAGGTTTTAGAGATGGCTCTGTATCCCTTTCTACTCACTCCCACTGTGTCACAAACTTCTTGCATTTGGGAAGGCTGGACTAATAAGTCCATATCTTTTAATAGATGTTGAAAGACCAGTTTTTTTTTAGTTTGATTTTCAGGAAGTTCTAAAAGTTTCAAGATATCCGACCTATTCATAAGCTCATTCAAAAATCTCACCCTTTCCTGAGCATTAGACATGTCAAATCCTAGAAGGTTAGTAACATGATCTCTTACAAGTTTTAACCTTTTTTTTCTTTGTCCAGATCTCTCTGTTAAGTTAACTACATCCCGCATTCGTTTTACTCGTGCTCTTAATCCTATTGGAGTTTCTTTTAAGGATTTCAATTGATCATTTTCTTGTTTCAAAGACACTATTTCGTTTTCAAGTTCTAAATTTTTTTTTGCATTCAAAGATGAAGTATTTTGAAGATATGTAGTATATTCTGCATAATTAATATGTGATTGAGATAGTCTTGAACTATAACCAAGTAAGCCATCCTCCCCATCACCAACAAATCTAATCAAATCATGTGGTGTGTGAAAAGAAGGATACCTTCCTGTTTTGGGATCCGGTGGATATAGACTTCCATCTGTCCATAGGTCAATATGCTTCTTTCCTTCGTTGCGAAGATGTTGAGCTTCATTTGCACATGATAGGGATCTTTGGTAGACACTCCGTGTAGTTTCATACTCTTGGTTGAGCTTGATGTTCAAATGAAACTTTCGATTAGATGTATCACTCATTACTAACCGAGCAAAAAGTATAAGCAGAGCTATTAGATCATGAGAGACACAGAAGAATGAGAATGAGATGTAGCTTGTGAAATTTTTAGAGAAGCAGAGGAGTGAAATTTTTTTGGAGAATGGATAAGAGCGCGTTTGGAGAGAATGGTCATTTTGCCACGTAGTCACTATAAGAGGACAAATTTCGAGACGAGCCATTAAAGAGTAGCATGAAAACGATCTATTTTTTAAGATTTTAAAATATGCACTTAGATACGTATTCAGTCAGATAGATACGCTTTAAATACCCAAAACGGCTAAATTTGGAGCCGTTTTGACCGTCAACATTCTACTAATTAGCAAGTTAGCGAAATTCCTTACACATCCCATTTTGAGACGTTTTTGGCCCTAATGTTTACAAAAATGTGAAATGGGGTGCGTCTATTTAGCGAGCCAAGAGCAGTGAGCACAGAGCAGTGAGTTGAAATAAAGTCCTTGTGAAAGTGAGCAAGTAGGGGCATGGTATGATGTTAAGCGAGCATGTAATGTTAAAGAGAAGAGTGAAACCATAGTGCAACTCTATAATGAACAGAACAAAGAAGACTAAAAAAGTTTAAAAACGACTATTGCAAATAAAGCATTTTCAAATGAATGGTGCGGATATAAAAAATCACTACAAAACTCATACTACTTGGCTCGCTAAAAAGACGTTGAATTGGTCATTGAGCTACTAATAGAAACAAACTATTGTTGCAAACCACAGCGATGAGAGAGCATAGAAATCAAGCCATTAAAATGCACACCAATTTTAATAGCCATACCACTGACACAACAATATAATACTCTTTAGAAACCATAACCATAGGATTTAAAATTTTTATAATCCAAATAAAAATTATCCAACAATCAGCTACATGCTATTGTAAAAAACATTCACAAGCATAACATCCATCAAAACATTACTTCCAATAGTCCCAAAAAATGACTATCTCAATTAAAAAAAAGACTATCTCTAATGGCATTCTGATGTAGACATGTGATCCTCATAACTGCAAGAGACACAAAGAAAAGAAAATAAGCTTTATCAATACAAAATTATTCTCTACTAACATATTTATCTTTTCAACATGTATACCTTTGCTGAGTATGGTTCTAACAGGTGATCATAGATCCGCTCATCCTTGTCTAACATTAAGAGTTCCAATGCCAGCAAACAAATCCAAAATCGTGTCCCTAGGATGACTGAAGAGACGGAGACGATGTATTTGCTAAGCCATTGACCTCTCTGACAACCGCCCCACCATGGTCTACCCTTTCTCTTCACCAGATCCTCCGATGGCACTCTTGAAAACTCACACAAACCATTAACCATATGCCATAAAGATCACCGAAAATCATTTTAAATTCTATCTTGATTTGAATGCATACATACATGTCAAAGATAAGATCTTGGCCTACATCAAGATCATCACCTAGTGCCAAATCCCTTAGCTGATCCCCATGCATCACAAAGCTTGTAGCAGGAGATGTTGAGCGAACAAAAACAGCCAATATTAGACAAGTGACCTACAAGCAAAGACACATTGGTTGTTCATGCATTTTCACCTTAAATGGGACAAAGAAGATTTGCACAAATGACAGTCCCAAAGAGAACAACACCAATACCTGGGTAGTAATCATTTGCCCCATCTTCTTCCCAATAGGTGGAGTACACCTCACAACCTGTCTATGATAAATGCCAAACCCAACGCTCTGTGCAACCTGCTCAATGGTTCCATAGTGTAAAGGCATGTAAAGAAGCCTCGATCCGAGAGACAAGAATCAACAACTTTAAAAGTAGAGTCATACATGCCATCCCCAATCTTATTCCAATATGGAACCTTGTTTGCAACACAACCTCCAATGATGATATTTGAGGAGAAGTCTGCAAATATCAACTTCACACAGTAATCGGACCCTCTACTCTTGACATTCCCTACTGTGCAAATAACATTCATGTAGAGTCATACATGCCATCCCCAATCTTATTCCAATATGGAACCTTGTTTGCAACACAACCTCCAATGATGATATTTGAGGGGAAGTCTGCAAATATCAACTTCACACAGTAATCGGACCCTCTACTCTTGACATTCCCTACTATGCAAATAACATTCATGGCGTCAAGCACTTGCTTTCCCAATGAGGATGCATCCTCCATGTTCACAAAAGTAGCTGCAAGGTCCTCAATACTAACATTGAAGGCATAAATGGTTCCTATAGACAGGTTTTTGACATTTAACACACATAGTCTTAAGTCAAAACAATCGGATCACGATAGAGATAAGGTAGGAAGCTCACATACCTGGAGCTTGCAATGTCTTGGTTATGATGTCAGTTGGTTGTATCCCGCCTGCACTACTATTGGATGTCTGTGTTGTTGACTCTGCTCCCTATTTGCCTCCATTGCTCGATTCACCTCCAATGTACGATTCACTATTTTCCTCCCTAAATTCACTGGCAATGACTTATGAAAAGAAGCCGATGCAATCGATGTTGCATGTGATGTGGATGTGGCCTCATTATGATCAATTTGCTGGCTACTAAGCTCCAATATAGACATATGTTGGCGATACAAATCAAACTCCTCCTCAGGCACATGGTTTCTTTCAAGGTCCAACCACCACCACGGGCAGAAACGAGACTCCATGCTTGACATGGCCTGTTCAATGACAAACATGGGTAAACACAACTCACCCTCAATATTTATAATAGAATACTCATCAAGTGGCTTTGAGTAATCACCAGACATGTCACAGAAGTCTCGACCTTCCACATGAATTCCACGCCTTAGAAACTTCATATACTCCTCCTCCAAGTCACTTACCTCTTCCTCAGACAAAACCTCCTACACAGAAGTCATATTTAGTCAACAGTGTGAATAAACAAACCCATAATAGAAGACAATTACTTGTAAACCACCATAGTAAACAATCACTCCCTAACACAGTGACAAGAAGAAGAACTCCAAAACATTTAAAAAATGACAAGCCAAGACATCACGAAAAAGAGCCTAAGGTGGAAGCTGCCTGATGTAGTTGTGCCATAACATTACACTTCTGGGGGATGAAGGCTCTGCAAAGGATGTAAGAAAACAAAGTCTCTAGGGTGAGAGGAAAGAGGGAATGATGGTGACGACCCTAAACAGAGTGAAGATGCAAAAAAAAACAATGGGGGATGGAAGGGAAAGAGGAAGTGTCACATAGTCCCCATTCTGCTCTATGGCTGGGAGGTGAACTAGAGCTAGGCCTTCTTCCTCTCCGTGTATCTCATGACCATGGAAGCTTGAAGGGCTATCTCTCTCTCTCATCGTCTCCTGCAGCAGCCGACAAGGAGAAAAGGTCTTTATCCTCTCCCGTCTCTGTAATATCATTAGTAAAAGCATCGATACATATCGGGCATATCGATATATAGATATACACAAAATATCGGGCATATCGATATACACAAAATATACGTTGGTAAGATTATCAAAATACACATCGGTATATGGGTTGAAATATGTATATATAGACGCTTATACCAACTCTGGTTGTAATTAACGTTTATACTGACACAAGCTTATTTTGATGCTTATATGTGGCAACGATGTTTTTTTCAAATTTGATTAATTAGTGAGGCAATAGGGACCTTAGGCAAGAGGGACTTTAGGCTTTAAAAAAAAACCTTGACGTTAGAGGGAGATTTTTTTGTTAAAAAAAATCTCGAATGTTCTCAACCGCCTCAGCGCAAGAATCAGCTACCTTTCTCATTTGGGGAAAGGCCCCACGAGAGAGAGAGAGGACACGTAAAGAGAGAGACGATATGGTGTGCTTGAAAGAGAAGGGCGATCACAAAGAGAGAGATATTTTGATTTCCTGTGAGCATCCGATCCTTTGTGATGCACGCGAGAGAGATGAAAAAAATGAGGGGGCGCATACAGCCCAGCCAAGTAAGTAGCGCAGGGGCGCGTATAGCCCAGCCACAATAGAGACGACAGCCCCGTCACAGCAGAGAAACGGCGACCAGACCAACAGCCCCAAGTAGCACGAACAACAAGCAACTGCAGCACCGCAGCACCCGCGTGGGGAGTTACCACTCTCTCTCCCTCTCTCACAATTCACTTGACCAGCAGCCAGCACAACGATACCCAACCACAAATGGCGCCACGAGTAAGAAACGGCAGCAATAGCCGGTGCACACAAACAACCACGCATGAGGAAAGAGTGAGCGCAGTCTCCAACTTAGCCACACCCAGGTGCAAGAAGAAGGGGAGTGAGTAACAGCAAACTCTCTCTCTCTCGACCCCCCACCAGAGTCGTGGCTGGCACAATAGAAAACCGTTGGTTGCAGTACAAGTGAAAACATCCAATTATTTTGTGCGCTCAGTTTTGTGCGCTTAATAGGATGTTTTGTGCACTGAGTGCAAACTCTCTCTCTCGATCCCCCAGAGTCGTGGCTAAACTCTCTCTCTCGACCCCCCAGAGTCGTGGCTGGCACAACAGAAAACCGTTGGTTGCAGTACAAGTGAAAACATCCTATTATTTTGTGCGCTGAGCGCACAAATTCATTCAAGAAAAATAGCAAGAAGTAACGCCTCACATCTCATACTGTGTGTGGAGTGTGGCGGTAGCAAAACATCCTATTATTTTGTGCGCTGAGCGTACAAATTCATTCAGGTAAAATAGCACAAATTCATGGATGATACCTTTCTGCGTCTCTTTGTTGGGGAAAAAGATTGGAGTGGGGAGAGGGCCCTGCGCATGAGATCAGCGTTTCTTTGCTGGGGAGACGTATGATGCTTCATGATCGCTTCTCTGCGTGTGTGTTCGAGGGAAGATGCTTCTGTGCCGACTACTAAAAGCCTTAAGAGTAGCCGACTACTAAAAACCCTAAGTTAGGCACTGGACAAATTTTTTTATCCTAACACTAATGAATTTCAACACTAAAATTTAAGGGTTTATTTTTTGATTTTTTTAAATCTAGCTAGCACAGTTATGCTATGGCATCCAACTGGTAGAGTTTTTGAAATCTAACAGGATATTATGAAAAAGCACAAGAACTAACACAAAGAAAATATGTGTGTGTGTGTGTGTGTGTGTGTGTGTGTACATACACACACACACACACACACAAACATATATACATATATACAACATGTACTCTTTTTGATACCCTTCATTATGACTATTTTTGCAATAAATATTTTTATTTGCTTCTACCCATAGTCTTAAAATGAGCCTGGTGAAATTGTATTATGGCTGGTATATGCTATTGATTAGAGCAAGAACATCTAGTATTAAAATATTTTTGGCTAATATTCAATGTAAATTCCTTAATTGTTGTTGTGATTGCCTTATGCAGGGAGGCTCGTGTGTTCCTCCATTCTACAATGGGTGCATGCATCCGAGTCCCCTTCTCGAATAGCAAATGTCTTGTGTCAATCAACATGATCCGGGGGAAGCTTGGAACTATTGGTGGGATAAATGTGGAGGCCTTACTTGAAATTGGAGGAGAGTATGAGCCCATTTGTCCTTTACACTTGTATGCAGGGATTGGAGATGAGGTATATTTTATCCTGGAGCATTCATTGTCCTCTGTATATATTGCCAAATCAGAGAATTGTTTTGAGACCCCAGAACAAGGCCCCTCAACTATATTTTCTCCCGGTTCTCGAAAGAGCACTCCAATGTAAGTGGCATTAACTTTGACTTTGACATTTTTTGTTTTGCATTGTGCATTGAATTAGAGAGCATTGTGCTTTGCAGTGACTTGGACACTGAAGAGATAGAAGAAATCAATGTCCAGGAACATGGGTCATTGCACGAGGAGGTAGAGGTCTCTCCTGTGGAAAAGTACTTTCAACATTTGGAAGAGGAAGATGTTTAGTTTGATAGTGCGGTCTCTTGCTTTCAAATAATCTGCATGTTACCTCCTACTGATGTCTTGCACACTTTAATCCATGATTGTGATTACAAAGGCAAGGTAAAAGAGCTTCCCAAGGTGTACCCAAAGTTCAGTACGTACGAGCTTGAAGGTGGGAAAGGTATGGAAGGGATGGAGCAAAAATACGAGGGCAACATTTGGACAACGCCACAAACGTAAACTAGGGCCAATAAAACTTTTGTTCTTAGGAAGAGCTTCTGCGGGGGAACCTTCCAGTGCATGCATGAATGAGCACTGCTCCTTTAGGACACGTATGAATCAACCAAACAAACTCCATTGGAATGGGCAGCTGATCAAATCTCCAAAAGATGGGAATTTAGCAATTGGGAGCTTCGGGAACCTTGAGTGTTTTTTCTGCAAGCATGTGCCAATGTGTCTTAAAGAATGTCCTGCTTGTGTCTATTATTTTATGCCAAAAGAATCAATGCACAGCACACTATTTATTCATTATGGCAAACATACACACATGGTTTCCAAGAGAATGTGCCGAGCATCGATACCAAATATCAAGGCCTTTGTAGCACGTGCAGTGGGCATCGACCACAGCGCTGGGCCCAAAAAGGTACAAATGATTATGGCAAGGGAGGTGGTTCTAAGAGCGTTCACTGATGATGATAAGGCACAGGGAGAATTCATGATAGAGAGAGAGCTGCAGGAGATGTTGCAAGAGTTGCAAAGTTTGATAAATGTCAAAAAGTACGTAGGAAGTGCATTTTAGCAAAGAATAGTATGCAATTATCATCTTTAATACACTAAGTATGCTTTATGAATGCAGGGTGAAGCAGATGGTAATGCAAACACGAAAAACAACACGGCCTCTGGGTGAAGAACATGAAGCCATTCTTAATCTAAAAAGAACATGCCATTTTGAGTTCTTCCATGGTTCTCGATTTCCATTGCAAGCCACCACTACTACCGAGCGTTGCTTTATCTTTAAGATGTCTACTACTGGACCTGGTTTTGGGATTGACATTGTTCGGCGAATGGACAAGGATGGTAATGGGGATCTTCATCAAAGCATGGGTCTACTTTGATCATGTGCATCGATACTGGATGGCATACAATGGGAGCACATGTTTATGACCATATGTAAGTTACAAGCGGTAGAGAGCATTGCTTGTTTTGTGTCTTTAATATAACTCTGTTTCCATTTGTGGCATGTAGGATTGGTGAGCTGTTGACAATAGCAACTTGTGAATTTAGAGAAGAGGATGAGGATGCTCAAGTCATGTTTTGGGAATACATGAATTTGGTAATGGTGGAGCACACAGGGAAGGTAGCAGGGTTTATGGCAGATGAGGCTGGCGCTAACTGGAACGCAGTGAGACGTGTCTTCAACGACGGCAAGGAGATGATTGAAAGGGAAAGGTCATGTTTATGGCATTAGGAAGACAACCTTCGTGTCCACACGCAGAGGTACATCTATAGCCCACATCAAGAAAAGCCCAACGACGGCAAGGAGATGATTGAAAGGGAAAGGTCATGTTTATGGCATTGGGAAGACAACCTTCGTGTCCACACGCAGAGGTACATCTATAGCCCACATCAAGAAAAGCCCAATGACGGCAAGGAGATGATTAAAAGGGAAAGGTCATGTTTATGGCATTGGGAAGACAACCTTCGGTTCCACACACAGAGGTACATCTATAGCCCACATCAAGAAAAGCACAGGGAGATGTGTGAGAAGTGGAGGACTGCCCCAAACAAAGAAAGTGCCCTTCAGCAATTTCGTAGGATACGAGCATGGTTGGCAACTAGCACGGCAGCTGATAGACACATCCCTAACCTTGTTAGCTCGTTGAGTTGGTGGCACTATAGGGTTAGTCGATGGGGTCATTTCATTTTAAAGGTAATGTTTGTAAGAGATTATTCATTGTATTATTGTGTGCCTCCTACTTATGTGCACTGCATTGTTTTTAATCAATTTCTACCACTCTCTTGTAGGATGGAGAGCCTATTGTCAATGCTCTTGTCCCAAGGATAAATATGTCGGAGACCAAGCATACAAGCTGGTTGGCAGGGGAGGGGTATAGGCAAAAGATTAGTCTTTATGATGCTTGTGTGACAGATCTAATCAATGCTTAATTCCAATGTGCCAGACAACTGGCTTTCTTGGAAGGAAAATACACAGGTTGTGGGCCTACATTGGAGCTTTTGGTTGAGAGAGCTCTTTCTCGACAGAAAGCAAGTCCATCCCCAATAGCTACCTCACGAGTAGTGGATGATGCAGTGGCGGGGACCCCTATGTTTTCAAATAGGGTAAAATTCAAGGGTGAGAATAAAACTATTCGAGCCAAAAGGCCACTACACGACTCGACAGAAGAAAACTTTGGCAACTCTAGCCATAGGCTTGAGTTTAACTATGTGACAAGAGAGAGGTTAGAGCCTGCAAAATAGAGGTCGATGAGCAATGCAAAGTTTTAGAGAGCCTTGAAAGTGATGTGCATGATACAAAGTGGGCCTTGCGGAGGATACCAACAGTGAATCGATCTGAGTGCAACCACTGGGCACATCGGGGAAAAAGTGTAGCTCAAAGTTGCGAGGGGGTGATATCAGTCCTTGTTTTTGGAGTGATTGTCAACTATCCTCCTGGAAAAAGGAGAAGTATTGCTATTTTTGTAATATTGATGTTAGGCACACTTGGAAAATTACAAAGACAATATTACATCCACCAGAGGATGTCCCTTGTGTTTGGCCCATTGCTAAAGGTACCAAGTTACAAGTGAAAGAAGCCTGCAAGCTTATTAGAGCAAGATATGACATTGGTATTCCTCTTGAGTTTTTTCTAGAAAAGGAGCTTGCAAAAGGCACTAGCAAGACAAACAAGGAGGTGAAACAATTTCCATATCGACGAGGAATTTCAAAGGCTGCATTTGGTCAAATCACTGCGGCCTTAGATATGCATGCAGAAGTTGTAGGCAGCCATATACATATAGAAGGGGTAAAGGAAACATTTAGTATTAATCCATTGACCAATGGGAGCCAAGACACACCTCTGATAGAGGTCACTATTCAGAAGAATCCAATGTGTTCATGTTTGGAGTTCAGAGATAGAGTGGCCAAGAAAAGACCATATCTTGCATGCAAACACATATACTTTGTGTTCTTAATGATTCTTGGACAGGATGTGAATAACAATATGCATATTCATCAAGTTTGTATTTCTGAGAGAATTGTAAAAGACATGCTAACTAAGTCTATTAGAAGTCGTCCTCAACAGCTTTAGGAACCTGCAACCCACTTTAGTTGAAATATTTATGGGGGTCATGTCATACCAGCTGAACCGTAGTACGAGTTTATTAGTGATTGTTTTGGAAATGTTTTGGTTATTTTATAAATTTTCCTGTCTATTGTCTTTTGTTTACTAATGGCTCTCCAACATTGTGAATACTATAGATTCAACATCTTTTTAGCGAGCCAAGCAATATGGGTTTAATAGTGAATTTTTGTATCTGCACCATTGGTTTGAAAAAAAAATTATTGCAATGGTCATTTTAGAACATTTCATGTCTTCTTTGTTTGATTGCTACAGAATTGCACTGTGGTTCCACTCTTCTCTTTTTAACATTGCATGCTCGCTTAACATCATACCACGCCGCTACCTGCTCACTTTCACAAGAACTTGAGCTCTACTCATTGCTTTGTGCTCGCTGCTCTTGGCTCGCTTTTTGACCACCCCCTGTGAAATGTTGTGTTCTCCATCTTAATAAACAAAAACAAAATCAAGAAAAGAAAGAGGAGAAAGAGATCTATGTTTGTAAGGTACTATATAATCTAACAAATAAACACACAATTTTTTTTGAAAAAAAAAAAGAGGAAAAGAAAATGTGTTTGGAAAGAGATCTTTGTTTATAAGGTCAAGTGCACACTTTGCATGCACCAAGCCGGATCTGCAACTATCTCAAACTCCCCGAGCTCTATGTTCATCTTGTTAAGCTTCAAGCTGACAGTAAACTTATACAACAACAACGAGGCGGTTTTCATTGTCAACCCTTCTTCCATTCGATGTGCCAGGGTGCTGATTTTGAGGACGGAGTGCTAAGCTGGTAATTCAATGTGGGCATAAAATTCAAGGAGAGAAACAAGGCAATTCTCCTTGAGAATAGGGAAAACCCTTTTTTGAAATTCAAATCAAAGTTCTATTTTTAAACCTTAGTGGTTTTTAGTCTTTAAACCTTTGTGATGGTAAAAGGTTCCTTAAACCTTTGGGGTATTATTACAACTTTGTGATTAAAGGATTATAAAATCCTTGGGATATCCTTATCATCTTTATGGGAGAATATTTTACACATGCACTCTTGTAACAAGCATCATGTACATGCTCTAGAGATATAAAGAGCACCTCTCATTTTGCATTGTGAAAGGCTTGAAAGGTTCAAGTGTGTGGTGTGCTAGCCAAATTCCAAGGTATCTACACACCAAAACTAAAGCACAAGTAGCACTTTCAAAGGAGTCAAAGAAATCACCAAGAGCAAACCAAAACCTTCATACTATCTTCAGTGGTGGTCAGAGTGTATATGCATTCATTTATATCTCTTTGGTGAGGGGTCACTTAAATGATTTAATTTATTCATGCAAAGCTCCATTGTAAAGTCCTAGAACTATAAAGGACTTCCCTATTTGTGTAATTTGGGAACACTGTGTCTGTGTCAGGTTGAGTACCATGGCAAATATGGTGGGAAAAATGTTTGATAAAACATATGAATTTGATGGATCCAAGTACCATACTTGGTGCATCAAAATGCAAATGCGTAGAAAAAGACATGTGGGGAGTGGTCAATGGCACTGAAAAGAGGCCAAATAGAGATCCATAACTCATTACCAAGTGGACCAATTTAGACTCAAAA
Organism: Cibotium barometz; assembly: GCF_041138505.1. NCBI lineage: Eukaryota > Viridiplantae > Streptophyta > Polypodiopsida > Cyatheales > Cibotiaceae > Cibotium > Cibotium barometz. The sequence goes on along the minus strand of NC_141072.1, from coordinate 10,498,957 downwards.
GAATTATCCCTCATCATTTGTGGGCCAGGTGATAGCCAAATCCATCAAGTAACCTCAGCAAAGACTTCCAATGAAGCATGGCTTAAGTCCATCTTTACCAATGCAATTGCTAGGTTCTTCTTAAGAAAAAAACTTTACAGGATGGAAAAGAATGACAAAACCAGTGTGGCTTCTCATGTCAATGACATTAGATGTATGATTGATTAACTCAGTGGTGCAGGTGTTACCCATTGATGAAGAGGAGGTCATCTATGTGTTGCTCTCTAGCATGCTTCCTGGTTATGATGAGTAGTGTGTCTCAGTGATAGCAAATTAAACCAATCATACTCATACCTTAGTGACTTCCACCCTCATTCTTGAGGAAACCTGCATGGAAAGATTTAGCTTCTTCAACACCAGTTCCAGTGGAGCATGCCTATTCCGCCTACAGTCAAGGACAAAGAGAAGAAGACCAAGGCTCCTCGGACTTGCTACTATTGCACAAAGAAGGGCCGCATCATCAAAGATTGCTTCAAAAGGAAGAAGGACAAAGAGGAGAAGGAGAAGGGCAAGGCAAAGCAACTAGAGAAGAAGGTGCAAAAAGAAGGGCCACATCATCAAAGATTGCTTCAAAAGGAAGAAGGACAAAGATGAGAAGGAGAAGGGCAAGACAAAGCAACCAGAGAAGGTGGAAAACTTCTCTGACACATTATTCTAGAAATTGTTGTGTATGACATTTTATAGTCTGTCGGGCATTTTTTGTCTTAATGATGTCTTAGTGATCTTTATCTTAGTGATATATTTGATCCAAGCACACTCTGCATGGTATAGATGCTTAATCAAGGGAGGGTGTTAGAAAATATGTGATCTAGCATCCACTCTTAGTGTGAGATCCTTAGTGGTACCTTAGAGTATCTTGTTCTAAGGTTATAAGGCTCATTTACTAGAGTAACTGAGTGTAGGTCTAGTAGATACTTTCCCTTGATTGAGGCATCACCTTTTAGGTGAGTCTGCTGGTGAGAAATATAAGGGAGGTGGAGAGATTCATGGGCTCTAGCGCCCTCCTCTCTTGAGCCTATGTAAACAAGGCACACTACTCATTCTCTCGTAGAACTATGTTGAGATAGTAAAGCCCATGATTTGTGTACTTGCTTAGTGGCTAATATACTAAGTGTTCCTTTGTGGAAATACTCTCTTCTTTTACATTTTCATTAGCATGTGTTTATGTGACGCTTCATGGTAATCTTAGTACATTCCATTGCTCCTTGGTTACATCTCATCTTTATCTAAGTGGTTGTACATATGCTGCTATAGTGGTGTGAGTTTGCTTATGTGATAACCATCTTCATTGTGTGATTCATTTAATCATTGTGTGATTCATTTAATCATTGTCAAGCTTAATCTCGCACCATGTCTTTTAACACTTAGTTGTGCCTAAGGGTGGCTCTTTGCACCTTCTTCCAAACCCTTACTGGCATCCTCAACCTCTTTGTTGGCTCCTTCACTAGATCCTCTAGGGCCTGCTTCCTGACATCCCATGCTTATTGAGATAATGTTGTCGCTCTAGCTTATTAATAAAATCAAGTACCTCTTCACCCTCCATCTTATCAAAGGTGGGGTAGGTCATTTGTTTGCAATGTAAGAAAAAAGAGCACATTTACTTCTTTTTTCTCTTCTATCTATGCCACAATATGGCAATAACGGATTACTACACTAATAGGGTCATATATATGACAGCCAATGGACTAGTTTTCAATGCTTTGTATGCAGCCCTCATGTCTACCAAGCCCTCATGAATCCAAGTCTCCGCATGGTCCATAATTGTATCCTCCCTCCATGGTAGCAAGCTCTACAAACTAATTTGCATTCAAAATGATTGGCTCTGCATCATTATCTCAACATAGATTCCTTAAAATAACACACTAAGCCTAATAATTGGAGACCATGAGGTGCACCCTCTCATTGTAAATATATGTAATTCTCCTTGCATTATAAGCTTGAGGACTTGTAAGACTAGAACTTTGATTCTCCACCTAACCATATCCCAAATGGACCCTAAACTCATGGTTATATAGGCATAAGTGATGCATGACCTTCCAACTTCAGCCCCTTGACCTTTCATTGGCTAGGCATGGCCTTTTCATTCACCAAAGCCGCTTCAACTACCCCTAGAAGGGGGTGCCTACCTCTATGGCACTTGGGCTTCCATTTACATACCTTTTTAATGCCTATTAACTATTGCTTCAGGTATTTCCCATTTGAAATCCCATGAACCTTATTTATATACAAACCTTTTATATATAAATAATCTTTTCTAGTCTTGCCTTTTATTGTTTTCTGTCAATCTCATAACATTTCCTCTCCCTTCAAATTTTTCATCCTTGAAAACAAAATCAAGAAAACTTTTCTTTAGTGTAGCCACTCTTTCCCAAGTTGATCCTTCTAATGGTGGTCTATCTTTCCACTTTACTAAACATTCTTTAAATATAGAATGTCTAGTTTTCTTTTCTTGATATTTGAGAATCTTTTTAGGCTCATGAGGAAGAATAGGTGGTTCTATAAAATCAACTATTGCTTCTTTTCCAATGATGTTTTCATTGTTTCCCATCTTGCATTTCAATGTACTAACATGAAACACAAGATGTACTCTGGATCCTTCAGGTAAAGCTTCCTTGTAAGCTACACTTCCAAATTTTTTAAGTATTGCATAAGGACCACAATACCTTGGAGTTAACTTTAGAACTTTTTCACTTTTTAAAGTTTCTGACTTTTCAGAAACTTTTACATAAACTAAATCACCTTCCCCAAAATTAATTGGTCTTCTTTCACCTTTCTCATAACTAATAGAATGATCTTATGCTCTTTTAACATTGCTTCTTACAACGTTTAGCATTTCTCGCATGTCTTTGAGAAAGTCTCACTCTATAATTTTTCTTTTTGTAACCCAACAGCTATGGGTGCTCTAGGTTGAAATCCATACATTAGAATGAATGGATTGAAACCGGTAGCATAATGTTTAGCACTATTGTAAGCAAATTCTAATAATGGAAGATACTCATCCCAATTGTTTTGCTTATGATTAACATATGCTCTTCTAGGACTTGATTAACCCTTTCGTCTATCCATCGCTTTGTGGATGTTCAGACATACTCATACTAAGTTAGGTGTCTAACATTATAAACACTTCTTTCCGAAAATGGCTTGTAAACTTTGTATCTCGGTCGTTTACTATATCTACTGGCAACCCATATAATTTGTATAGATGATGGATAAACATTCTAGCCAATTCTGGTGTTTTTACTTCTTTTTTAATTGGTATAAATTGTACCAACTTGGTTAACCTATCCACTACTTCCCACACTGAATCATGCACTCTACTTGTTCGGGGTAGTTCTACTATGAAATCCATAGAAATACTTTCCCACTTACCCTCAGGTATTTGTAGTGGTTGTAATAATCCACCTACTTTTAGGCGCGCAGCTTTATTGACTTGGTATTTTATAACAGAATTCTGGACGTCCTTCTTTAAACCTGCCCAACAGCTATGGGTGCTCTAGGTTGAAATCCATACATTAGAATGAATGGATTGAAACCGGTAGCATAATGTTTAGCACTATTGTAAGCAAATTCTAATAATGGAAGATACTCATCCCAATTGTTTTGCTTATGATTAACATATGCTCGAAGCATATCTTCTAGGACTTGATTAACTCTTTCGTCTATCCATCGCTTTGTGGATGTTCAGACGTACTCATACTAAGTTAGGTGTCTAACATTTTAAACAGTTCTTTCCGAAAATGGCTTGTAAACTTTGTATCTCGGTCGTTTACTATATCTACTGGCAACCCATATAATTTGTATAGATGATGGATAAACATTCTAGCCAATTCTGGTGTTTTTACTTCTTTTTTAATTGGTATAAATTGTACCAACTTGGTTAACCTATCCACTACTTCTCACACTGAATCATGCACTCTACTTGTTTGGGGTAGTTCTACTATGAAATCCATAGAAATACTTTCCCACTTACCCTGAATGCTTTTTATCATATCCTGACTCAAGACAAGAGAAACCAAATTTTCTTTAACCGCTCTCTCAAAATCTTACTTTTTTAGAAACTTACTAGGATTGGATTTTTTCTTTTTTGAAGGTTCATCTCTTTTAAAGAAAAAACCCTTTATTTTTTTAGAGCCAAAATTTTATCCATGAGGCTTATATGAAAAATTTTTATCTTTTTCTTTATTTTTTTAGAGCCAAAATTTTATCCATGAGGCTTATATGAAAAATTTTTATCTTTTTCTTTACGATTACCATTACCTGTGGTATCGTCAAATTTTTTTAAATCTTATAGCCTCATCTAAGTTTTTTTGGCTCTTTGGAGCGAACTTCCTTCTTCTACTCCCTTTTCAGGACTCTAATGAAGCCTCTTAGTTTTAGAAAATTGTTTATGCCCTTAAGTTGTAAGATAATTTCTCTATAGCAAGCTATACATTGATTGAGATTTAAATTCTTTTGTTCTATAGAAAAATTATCCCACTCCTTCCAATTTCTATCTTCTTCATTTCCAAGAAGATATTCCGTTAAGAATAATTCCTTGAATGAATCCCAAGAATCGAGTACTTGCCTAGCTTCTGCTAAACTCATCCATTGCTTATAAGCTTTACCTTATAATATAAGGATAGGCTAGCTTCAATGGGGCGGTTATGATCAAGCACATTTCTTAAAAGATGTAAATCTTATCATTTTTGTAGAAAAATATGGGCCGCATCTTTATTTCTCTCTTTCTCTTCTCCACTAAAAGTGGGTGCCTTTAAATCTTTGAATACCATACCTTGGTCTCTAGTTTTGGGACCCTCTTCAATTATGGTTTCATCCAATCCTTTTTCTAGATTTTTTCCCTTCCCTCATCAATGTTACTTTTAGATATTTCTGTTACTCCAAATCCTTCCCCTCCCATCAAGGAGCTAAGAAGACCCATAAATTTCTCGAGCTTATTATCTATATTAGATATTTTTTCTTTCATTTCCTTCATTTCTATATCCTCATACTCATTAAGATCTAAATCTTGAATATGGATTTCATTTGTTTTTGTAATATCCTCTTCCATGTGGAAAGAGGACATTGGGTTTCCCCCCTTCTCCCCATTTTCATCCTTCCCACACCTTGAGAAGCCATTTACTCTAACAATAAGCAAAATGGAAAATTTCTTACAAAGCAAAAAAAAAATGCAACACAATGACCTTACTTGGTTGGGTAATTAATGATATGAAGAAAAATTCCATTGATTCCTCCTTGTTGATATTTGCTTCAATATGATTCCTCAAGGTTGTCATGTACTCCACTTGCTTCATGTAGAATCTCCAAAGTATGCCCAATTTATTAGGCAAGAGTTATGCCCAACTTATTAGGCAAGATGTATTTTGTATGGAGAAGATTTGAGAAATATAGAGATTAGCTTATGAACATGAATAGAAAAGATATTAAGGAGTATAGATTAGAATTAGCAATGAGTAGCTCAATGGAAACATGAAAGAGAAAGAACTTGGCTCGGATACCAATGTAATGCTCCTTGCATTATAAGCTTGAGGACTTGTTAGATTAGAACTTTGATTCTCCACCCAACCATATCCCAAATGGACCCTAAACTCATGGTTATATAGGCCTAAGTGATGCATGACCTTCCAACTTCAGCCCCTTGCCCTTTCATTGGCTAGGCATGGCCTTTTCATTCACCAGAGCCCCTTCAACTGCCCCTAGAAGGGGGCACCTACCTTAATGCATATTAACCATTACATTAGGTATTTCCCATCCCTTGAACCTTATTTATATACAAACAAACCTTTTACATATAAATAGTCTTTTTTACTCTTACCTTTTAGAGTTTCCTGTCAATCTCATAACAATATCATTCTCTCCACATGGATTTCTTAACATAGCACACTAATTCTCATAACTAGAGACCATGAGATGCACCCTCTCATTATAAATATATGTTAGCTGCTTCAGACATATGTCACCCTTGAAGATCATCATGTTCACCGGCAACAGGTGCATGTATTCTGTTGGCACCTATCTATAGAGCTCGATGTGAAAAAATGCAAGTTCAATGGCTAGTTTGAGGCATACCCCTGATATAAACATAATCAACACTGCCTAGAGAGCCAAGTGGAGGGAGGTACTAGGTAGGGCTATGGTGCTATAGCACCACATTTGAAAAATGGGCTCCCACCTTGAGGAGATCAAATCCTTTCAACATCTAGCCTAGCTGACTCAGTCAAGTCTGATCTTGCGGTGCGGGCACTTGGTACCTTGAGGTGACCGACCTTGGCTTGTTTCTCATGCAAAGCTTACAAGGCACTCCCTTTCTCCTTTTGCAATGTCCCGATGGCTTTGTTGATTTTCCAAAAGCTAGGTCATGACCCTATCAAGGTCTTCTACATGTGTAACCATGCTTCAAAGTACATTCTCTCCATCTCCCTAATAGTTGCAAGCAATGCATCTTTGGATTTAAGTGTTTCATGAATCTAGGCATCACATAAAAATGGGAATCTGTTGTGCAATTTATGCGGCCCTTTGTGCTTGTACATTGTGAATCTGGGAAAGATGAGCCGCAAAATATTGAATCAACTTGATACATCCAGTTTGGTTGTCCGGTCGTCCAATTACAATTGGGGCATGTCTCTCAACTATCACCACGCTAGCTCTTACAATTACAATTGGATGATGATTGGGGCATGTCTCTTAGCTATCACCTAGCTGGCCTTTATATCTTTACATGTCCATTTAGCAAGTTGCTTAGCATTTGGGGACAACGGTCCCATTATTTGTGGCACTGCATGCATTGTTTCGAACTCTCCTGGTCCTTGCATTGTGCTCTCTTAGCCCTATCCATCAGTGATGGTTTCTTGAGTGGTGCTAATAGAGGGGCCTTCAATTTCTTTGCCCTTGACGTTTCCTTGTGGATGTAGCCTCATAGAAGGGATTCTCTCTATATCGATATTAGTTTCTCAAGTCATTACCAATCTATCTCTCTTAACTTGAGCTTCTTCCTTTGGCCTTTAGTTTGTGGTGATTTCTTTGTTGTGGTTTATGCCTCCTCCGCTACCTTGGGCTTTTTTACCGCCAGTGGGGGAGTGAGTGGCTCAGTCTCCTTTCTCCCTTCTAAGGCATGTGTGAAGGTTTTCCCCTCTACAGATCTAGGGAGCTGTTAGAGTGCCTCCATCCATGAATAGATAATTATGGTTAAAAGAAGTCATGATCCCAGGGCCTCCCAATGTTAGCAATTTTTCTAGCTCTCTATACACAAGCACAATAAAATTTTCTATTGTTACCTCTGTATCTTTCTCTTTATAAGCTCGATAGAGTTTAAGGAGAACCCATGTGTCTACCTCTATAAAATGGTTTAGTTTGTGAAAGGAGAAGTATGTACATATTGCCTTTGCTAGGGTGACTAGATATGGTAGCTTGATGTCCAGTGAAGATTTGTCAATTTTGTGGGCCCAAACAAGGTTGTTCTTTCTACCTCTATGATATTATGATTAATCTAGGCGTGGATCCATTGTTAACCTTATAATAACACTTTGTTTGCCTTGGACTGAATCTACATGGAATGCTTTATTCATGTGGTTATAAGATGCCATTGCTTGGAAGCATCTAAAAAAGTCCATTCTCCAAGGTGGTAGAGCCTAAAGAAGTTGAGGTGGTCTACTTTCTATAGGATCCTTCTAACATTGACATCCTCAAGAACAAGCCTATATGGCAATAAGGCATTCTCTGTGTGTGACCATCCTTTAGGTGGAACTTGAGCATGTACTTGTTCAGCCTTTCTAGCTCTTCAGCTTTGAAGTACCCCACCCTTCTATATTGATTTGAGAAGGAATATACAAGGGGATTCCCCCCTTGGGTGTAGAAATATGCTTCCTTTGTGAGCATACGAGTCCCAGCAGCTGCACCACTTGTGTGATAGTCATTCTAATTCACTCTTTGGACTAATGCAACAAAATGAAAGAAATGGGCCTTCTTGGCTTGTTAATCTTTGCAGGCAACTAGCCTTGGCTTGTCATCCTCTGTACTTTGATTTCTGCATAGGTTCCCTATGGACCTTACCCTTTTTCCACTCTTTAGACAAGAAAGACAACCTGCAAACCCAAAAAAGACATAGGCACATTCTCCAACCACACTATTTGTGGGAGCTATGTAAAATGCAAATAGATTGTAAGGGAGTGAACTGTAAATACCTTTTATAATTTGAATGACTACGTCCTACTTGTGATACAAATAATTGGCAATTTGAGCCTGGCAACCCACCATCAATTGGTGATGTAAATCATTGTAGGAGAGTGCGCTTAAGGTGTGTGTGTGAGCAATTGAGTTGATTTGAGCTAATTTTGGCAAAGGTTTGGGAGCATCAGAAACTAGACCATCAGCAAAAATGTGTTCTGGCAAGGTCTTCTGCTTTATATAGGGTTCCCAATCGGATTGGCCATGTGGTAATTGGTTAGGTCAGTGATCCGAATATGAACAGTTGGTGATCTAGTTGTTAAAATTTTGAACATGAGCGATTAGTATGCGATCTAAAAGTTGACGATGTGAACTCAAGGCAATTCTAGAAAATACCACGATTCGAATCCGATGCGAGAGTCTTAACGATTTGAAAGTGATTGGATGATCTGACAATTAAGATCAAGAGAGATGATTATAAGAATAAGCGATTTGGTATTTTTACAATTTAGATGTTAAACTTTGCGGTTAGTGATCCAACTCAATGAGATTTGAAAAGGTGCAATTTGAGGTTAGGATATCGAAGAAGGTTAAGATCGATGATCAGGAGTTAGGATGAACTAAAGTCATGATTGGCCAATCGTGAGGTTAGGATTGACTAAAATCATAATCGGTGATTAAAAGGGAAGATTTTAGGATCGTCTGATCAGGATGCAAGCATTGGGATCGACGAGAGTTGGGTGGCGATCCAAAAGTTGGGAAGCGCACCACCCTTGCTAAAGTACAAGAAATTGGAATTGAGTGGCAACAACCACGCACAGAGAATGAGTGGTAGCCATGCACATATAGAATATAACTCCGTCCTCAAAAACCACACTTTGTATCTTAGGGATTGCCCTTCAAAATGCAAGGTAATTGGCACTACGTGGGTTTACAAAGTAGTATACAAATTTGATGATAATTTGGAGAATTACAAGGCATGACTGGTTTGCCAAAGGTTTTACAGAGGTCATAAGATTTGACTTTTAGAAGACTATTACTCCCACTACCAGGTTAACTATAATCCATACCATCCTTGCCATGGGCAGTGGCTTGTCTAGAAAATGGATGTGAAATTGGCTTTCCTTAATGGGAATCTCAAGGAGGAGATATATGTAGAGCAACCACCAAGGTTCATGGTTCCTAATTTTGAAAGCCCTTTACAAGTTACAAAAGACACTTACGGGTTGAAAAAGATACGTTAAGCATGGTATGAATGAGGAATGAGGATTAGTCTCTTTTATAGCCCTCCAAATGCAAACTTATATAACTTTTAGAGGGCATATATATACATATACATATATATATATATATATATATATATATATATATATATATATATATATATATATAATCATTCTTCTCTATGTAGACGGACTCATCTTGAGAAGGGATAAAAAAAAGATCTCAATAAAATAGCAAATGCTTAAAGCATAGTTTTAGATGGTTAATCTTGGGCTTATGCATTATTGTTAGGGATTGAGGTCTAGAAACAAGTCAAACAAAATTTTTGGGTTATGCATTATTATTTAGGAACTGAAGTTCAACAAAATTTTTATATCTTAGTAGAAGTATGTAGGTGAGATAGATAAATCATTTGTCAATCATGAATGAATGCGCAAGTTGATAACCTGATGGAGGTTAATTTGAAATTATTCTTAAAAAACACTTTAAATCTTGAAGATGACACCTTATATAGGAGGATGGTTGGGAGTCTAATCTTCCTATGAAATATTAGGCTAGCCATTAGTTTTGTTGTTGGTGGTGTTTTGTGTTTGTTCTCTAACAAGCCATCATTGGAAAGGTGGTACGTGGGTGTTGATGTAAATCCAAGGTTTTAGGAGTATGACATTACCTATACTTTGGGAAAGACTCTCAACGGCTTCTATGAAACAAATTGAGTAAGTGGTTTAGACACCACACTTTCAGTAATAGGGTATTGTTTCTCTCAAGATTTGGGAGCATTTCTTGGATCTATAAAAAACAGTCCACATTTGTAATCTCATTGATAGAGGCTGAGTTCAAAGGTGCATGTTTCACATCATGCGAGACATTCTTGTAGAATTCTATAGGATATAGAAGGTGTATGCTTTGCATCATGTGACTCATTCTTGTAGGATTCTATAGGATATGGAAGGCGCATGTTTTACATTTGCAATCTCATTGATAGAGGTTGAGTTCAAAGGTGCATGTTTTACATCATGTGAGACATTCTTGTAGGATTCTATAGGATATAGAAGGTGTATGCTTTGCATCATGTGACTCATTCTTGTAGGATTCTATGTGATATAGAAGGTGTATGCTTTGCATCATGTGAGTCATTCCTGTAGGATTCTATAGGATATGGAAGTGATGTAGAAGTATCATGCAATGCAACCATATGATAACTAGAGTTGCATGGCCATTGCTCAAAATCTTGTCGCATGAAACACACTTAGACTTAGTATCACTTTGTACGCAAGTTCATCAAGTTCCAAGAGATCAAGATGGTCTATTACTTGATGATAGAAAATTGTGCAGATATCTTCACAAAGGCTCTTAGTAAGAACAAAATGGAGCAGCATCATCATTGACTCAACATCACCAGTGAGGTAGTTCACCTTTGGGAGGACATTGAGGGGTGATGTTGAATATTAATACTTCACCCTCATATTATAATGACCATACATGAGATGGTGGCCCAACACACTACTAAATAGGCTATATGCTAGAGAGGACCCTTATCCTATAAAGATCCACATACCCTTGTGCTTTGAAATATCTTGCTCCTTGTGAGTGTTGCTTGCATACACTCCATGTTGTATCCTCTTGCAAAGCCTGCTCATGTTGAAGAAACAATCAACATCCAACAAGACATAATCTATCTTGAAGGTGCAACTTTTGAAGCATTATAAGTGGTGGAGATCAATGAGGCATGTGAGTCCGTCTACACATGGGCCTATGATACTCCAAGCCTAAACCCATGACTAGCTACACCTATGTGACAAGGAGAAGCTTATATGGTTGTGTAGCTAGAAGATTTTATGCAAAATATGTGTGGTATAATAAAGCATAATAGGGCACCCGATGAAACATTATTAAATAAACCATTTATCTCATCGTACCATAAATATATTTATGTGATATTTTTATTTTTAGATTACGTGCGTGTCCTTAATTGGAGGTCGTTCTCACACGTCTTTCGATGCTGTGCCTACTCGCGACGCGTCTTCTTCTTGTTTTCTCTTCTGCACACAAGGTGCGAGCGATCTTGTCTTCGTTTTCAGCTACGTTGATTCTGTGCTCACATAAACGTACCGTCTTGCACAGGAATACATAGGACCTCTGTTCTGCATCATCTTGAGCGGATACTTTTCTTCGATCGCCGCAATCCGCAGAAGGTAGATCATCTTGCTCTATTAAAAAAATTTGTATCTTGTATGGCTTAGAAACGCATATTTCAGTTATCCGATCCACTGTTAGGGATGTATATGCACAGGACGGAGGTCTTCTAGTGTTGAAAGACACAGTTACGGCTGGATCGAGTTCAGGTTTAACGAAGAAGATTGTGGGGACTGTTAACCCTTATTAGATGAATCGAGGGTTAAGTACTGATCCTTGAGGTTTTGAGTTCAAATTCCCACATGGTCTTATGGCTGCGTTCCAAATAAACGATGTAACCCTACTGGCGGGAAGACCATGCCGCCTTTAGGCGGTTACCACAGAAGGGATCTACTAATACAAAAAATAGGGCTTATAAGATTGTACGTCAATAGCACCAAGGTCAGAGGAATGCATTTAAGAAGACCTTCTATTAGGGTTTGATTTCCTTAAGTCATACACTAGGTCTTTGTACAGAATAGTGAAGGAGAGAGAACTCCACACTTTTCTTTAGTCATGCATTTGTAGGGTTTCTTAATAAAGACTACATGTGATTTTTCTGCCGGGCTCAGAGTGCTTCTTACCTCAGAAACAGCAGTTTTTTTTTTCTTTTGAAGGAAGATTTGTGCCAAAGGCAAAGCTTTAGTAGCATCGAAAAAATCTATGGGCAATGGTCCTAGTCGGCGACGGAGAACTGACCCTGCCATGTATCCTCCTCAACAGATGTATCCTTTACCTCCAGGCCCAGTTTCCTACACCTCCTATGTACCTACACAGTTCATGCATCCCTACCATTCGGACTACAATGGCCCCATAGCTCCTCCTGGTCCCCACTTTTATCAACAGGGAAGTTATTCTGGTGGACGCCAACAGTATGCTCTGCCGCCTTCTTCAAACACTGATTACTGGCGACAATTCTCCAGTGCAGTTCCACCTGTGGAATCTTCATCTGCATCACAGCAGCAAACTGTTACGATACGCAATGCCGTGAACGTACAAAAAGGCACCATAAGGCTGATAAAGGATGCAGAAAACCCTGGGTTTTATCTGCTTGCTTTCTCTTTTGATGCTGATTCTGCAGGAAGGTACATGCCAGAAGTTGGCTACATTTTCACTGTACTTTACCAAAATCAGACCTCTTTATTCTTGCTGACTTGTAATTTTTTTTGTTTGGGTATCCTGCAGTTTTAATATTTTCTATTTTGCCAAGGAGGATGATAAAGATGGTAGTATCAAGCCCCTGAATTCGAAAATTTTCAACCCAATAAGATCACCCTTTGAAAGGGGTTTTGGCAAAAAGTTTCAGCAGGCTTCAGGGACAGGTATATATTTGGACGCTTTTGATGCAAGCGATTTGGAGAAGGAAGGGCCAGATGAAGTGTGCCCGTTAGTGATTAGAGCTCAGATAAGTGCCAAGGATTCTCAACAAGACTCGACTAGTAGTGCTGAGGAGGACATTGGTGGTGCACTTCCAAAGTCGGTGAACTCACAGGTCACACAAGCGGCTATTGAGAAGAAAGATGATGGTGATTGCAAGGTGCGGGTGTTGAGGCAGATTATATGGGTTGATGGTGTACGATATGAGTTGAAGGAGATTTATGGCATTGAGAATGCTGTGGATGGGAGTGAGTATGATGAAGATGATTTTGGGAAGGAATGTGTGATCTGCATGTCAGAGCCTCGAGATACTGCGGTCATGCCATGTCGACACATGGTAAATTATCATTCTTAATCATTCTTAATGCTGTTTCTCTTCTTTGTGTGTGTGCATTTAAGCCTGTGCTTGGGCAGGTTATTGAGAGTCATTTGATTGGATGTTTTCAATTTCTTCTTGTTTGCAGTGTATGTGCAATGGCTGTGCTTCCAGTTTCAAGTCTCAAATGAATCGGTGCCCTATCTGTCGTCAACCTGTGGAGTCGCTTTTGAAAATCAAAGTCAAGGCTTAAGAATTTAACAGCTCTTTTATCATAAGAACCAGTATTTTAAACTGGCTGCAAGCATGGATATTGTATTTAATGTAGTAGCTTGCACAACAAGGCTCCTTCAAAGGTTTGTTGATTCAAGGGTTTTCGGATTTGTAAGGTATTGTTGAGCTATAATGTCTGTAAGATCAGACTAGCTCCATTGGCCTGTTTTTAAAGTACTAGTGGCTCGTTATTACTTGATCAATTTGTATAGCTACTGCTTGTATCCTGGAAAAGGGTGCCTCGATGCAGAGGCTTGAGAGAGTTGTAGATACTTGCATTTTTGCAGTTGACTGCTGAAAGAGAAGGGGACGATTGTGCTCTCTGTTGATGGTTGGTGTCATTTTTCTGTTTGAAGCTCTTAGGCGCATGGTTTTTGACATGAATCTATGTTTTTCAATGATGCACCGTAATCTGGAGATCAACTAGGCGTTATAACTGTTTGAACATTGAACCTGTGCTTTGAAAGTGGGGAAGAGGTCGAGAAATTATAGCACGTTGTCGTGCCATGGCACGTCTATGGTGTGAAACCATGCATATGAGACTATCAAATGCAAATCTAGATGCATGGGATTAAGTGCTATGACGAGTCATTATATGATGCCCATGTACATATGTTCATATTGTAAATGAGGTTCAATAAGACGAGCTGAGGTTGAGTCAGGTCTTGAAGCTTGTATATGAGTGTGGTGTGAATTATGGAGCCTTATGCTTATGGTAGACCTTGCAGTAGAAAACACTCAGTTACATACTTGGCCTGTGTGGCTATGTGAATGATGGTATGGGTGGCTCGTAAAAGGGCTATGTGAATGATGTAAATGGTTACCCATGTGCATGATATGGACTTCCCTCAATGTGGATGAAGATCTTTTTCATCATCATTTCCAAATCAATGTGACATGGAACTCATGCATAATTTTCAAGAAAGGTACTATAGATGAAGCCCATGTTCATCATGAAGAAGCTCCCAAGGTTGCAAAACAATGGGTGATATAGTGTCTTGAAGCACATATATGATGTTGAAGGTCCCACAAGTTAAGCATGTGAAGGTCTTAGTTGCCTTGGTCAATATATTTGCATAAAAGGAGTGGATACATTATGGGTATAGAAGGAATATGATGCTTATAAGGGGACCTTGCGGGGCAGCAACGAAGAAAGGTATATCCGAAATTAATGAAAAAAAAAGAGGGCGCTCTTGTTTTTCAAACGGGGAAATACAAAAATATAGCTGCAAAAGGTGGTGGGGCGTCGAACTCCTTGCGGGAAAGTATGGAAAAACCAGAGAAGTGGAAGGGGGGGATATATCAAAAATGGGGACTGCAGAAAAGAGAGGACCAGAGACGCCTTCGACCAGAGTTTTTAATTACAAGCTGGCGGCGACTGTTCATGGCATGTTGGAGTTAGAAATGAAGAGCTAATTGAGTACTACCGAGTGATACGACTTTCATTTAATACATGTACTCAACCTTTGGCAGTCTGCAGCGAAGCGATCATATGGGTGATAGTGAAAATCAAGAAAATCTCGCGTTTTTTTTCACTTTCAGATAAACAATGTTTTTATTACTATTATTTTTGTTTACTAAAATCCACGATTCAGAAAATCGTGTTGTTTAAAAACCTACGATTTGGAAAATCGTAAGGTCTATAAACCTTAAAAGGGTTTGTAAACCAAGAAGAACTTGGATATGAAGAGTTGTGGTATCAAGGCATCAAAAATGCAGTAAGGATTCTAGAAATTTGATTTTGTTCTCTACCCAAATGGATTTGGAATGCAAGTCATGGGATTTCTTAGAATCATGTGAGCATGTTATAGATATGCCATATATCGTCTTTTGTTTGTGAGTAGTTGGAATTTTAAGGCAGGTTTTCAGGTGATAAAGAAATAACTTGGAATGATGGAATTGATGTCACTTGATGTATGGAATGTAAATGGTCACATGTATGTGGGAAATATTGAAAGAATACGATATGCCTACATGTGAATGGTTTAAGGGATTTGGAAAAAGGAGCCAGTGAATCTATGCTTGGAAAGGGACAAGCACTTGGTACACAATTTTTGTGCAATCATCAGGTTGAATTCAAGGATGTATTGAGGTGAATTGACACATGTATATGTCATTAAAAATGGATATGTCCTATGCTCCTTGGAGAATTTTGTGTGTGAGCTTCCTTGTGGAGTTTGGTACCTACTCTCACAGCTAGAAGTCTCGTACTTTCCCAGTGACACCGTCCACGTCACGACAGCTCTTTGGTGAACCCGACGTGAAACTGCTGGGGTGAGAGTGGTGAAACATACAGGGAAGCTATGGCTGAAAATTCTGAGGGTCAGGGGGTTCATTTTGATCCCGAAGTTATGCAGATGTTTCAGATGTTTACTATGTATATGCAACAGCAGCAAGCTGCTGAGAGGGGACAAATTTCCACGACTAAAGCACTGCAATCAATTGTGAAAAAGGTGGATCAATTTGATGGAAAGGATATCACAAAGTACTTACGCAATTACATAAAGGAAATGGAACTAAACAGGGTGACTGAGGAGGATATGGTTCGAAGCTTTGAGCTGGTATGTATTCCTGAAATAAGAGAGCGCATAAGAGGATTGCAGACAGCACATGGTGGCAGAAATTGGGAGGAGTTCAAGTTTGCTTTGAAGGATGAATATTTCATGGAGGATTCTGAGCGAGTAACCAAACGAACTTTCTTGGAATGGGTCACAAAACCCAAAATGGGAATTTCTGCCACAGAGCTGCTAAGAGAGTTTGAGAAGCGCTATGCCCAGCTGTCGAGGATAGAGCGCACAACTTTGGACAGAGAAAAAACAGAGCTCTTCTTACAAGCAGCTGGGAAAGATCTCCAAGAAAAACTGAAAATTCTCCTCGAGGATAAGGATACAGAGCAAGGACTAAAGAGTGATTGGAATGATGTTGAGGATGCGGTCACTATGCTAGCAAAGCGGCAACGAAGGAGGGATAAAATGGTGATGAGCTCGGGAACTCCTATAACTATTGTTACCCCTGAGAATCTACCAAAACCAGCTGCTGTAATCCCAAAGGTAGAAGGGCCGATGGAAGAACTTATTAAGGGTATGCGAGACCTAAAATTGAAGATGTCCAGGATTGAAGAAAAGGGGCTACCATTAGGGCAGGCTTCTATGCAAAGGCCTCAAAGCAAAGAAGGGTTTACATACAGATGCATATGGTGTGATGACTCAGAACATGCAAAGAAAGATTGTGCTAGCTATAAAGAAGCCCTTAAAAATCAACTTGTGTTTTTCAAAGATGGGAAAATCGACCTTACAGAGACTGGTCTTCCATTGAGTACAAACTTTGGGAAAGGAGGGATGAAAAAGCTGGTTGAGGATATGGCTGCTAGTCATGCCATCTCTACGGTTGAGGCAGCAACCTATGGATTAAAGGCTGGTTAATCAAAGCAGGGATCTGAGAATGATGAAGATTATGAGAATGAAGATTTTTGGCCATCAACAATGGAATTAATTGCGTCAAAGAAGGTGTCTAAGCAAGCTTTGCATGAGGCAGGTGACTGTATACGTCTTGAGACTGGCTGGGAGGAGCCTGTGGATTCTTTATCTGTTCATGCCCACATTGCTAAATGCCAAAATAATGAGGCACAGGTAGAGGAGAAGCGTAAAAGGGAAAATGAGGAAGGAGGGCCATCAAAAAGAGTTACACGTGGAAGTGAAAAGAAGGATCCTGGGCCATCACATATGCCTCCACCGCATAGCAGACCTCCACAGGAAGTATCAATGGAAGAAGTGCCAGCAAAAATGAAGCATGAGAAGGAGAAGGGTAAAGGGAAAAGTCCACTCTACAAGCTTCAATCTGATATTGAAGCCGCAACAGATCTCAAAAAGGTGCTTGAAGAGAGGATTCTAAACAGCAGGGTGGAATTTACACTAGGGGAAGTCTTGGGGATTGCAAAGAAAGAATTCCATGATGAGATAATTGATATTATACGAAGGAAGAGGCAATCCATAATTGAATCTATTCCATCACAAGGGGAGGCAAGCACTTCCAAGACTCATGGAGTACAGGTACAGCAAAAGGAAGAGAGAGAAAATGTGGTGGAATGTAATCACTCTGCTGATGGGGCACGACAAGTGCGCTTTGTGGAAGAGGATGATGAAAAAGAAGTTCTTACAAAGAGTCATTACTCCAGGAGCCATTGGGCAAGAGCAACCACTGAAACTCTTGTCAAGATAGGTGACTTGGAAGAGCCGTATGTCGCTCTAATTGATCATGGGTCTGAAATAAATCTTATGGCTAAAAATCTCTACAACAAATGTAAGTGGCCAATGGATGTAGATCATGGGTGGATGATTAAAGCAGCTAGTAACTCATCTGGAGAGCTCTATGCAGCATGTCCAAATGTAAGGGTAACTATAGGGGATGTGAAAGATGATCAGAACTTCTTTGTTCAGGAGATGTCATCGTATCCCCTCATCCTTGGGCAACCCTACATTACAGCTGTAAGGATGGAAACAAAGGTTTTGGATGATGGCTCGGCATATGCGAGAATAAGGAGTAAAGATGGCAAGAAAGCTGTTCAGTTCTTGACAGTTTGCATTAACCATGAAAGGAATCGTGAGTCTCTTCGAGCACAGTCACTCCCAAAGATAAATAGAGAATTCATGAATTACAGGGAGATGAGGGATTTTGGCCAGGTGCCATTGTAAAGCGGGATTCCAATGGTACAAGGGAAAATGAGTTCTCGCAGGACTCAATCAATGTAAATAACTTTTCAGCAAATTTTCAGGGGTTCTCTAGTTATGGGTCACTGGTCTTTGTAAAAAGCAAGGATTTGAAGCGTGGCATGCGTAGACATGTACAAAATGAACAAAAAAGTCTTGAGCAATGTGGTCTTTTGGAGAAGAATGAGTTTATTTCAGGGGTGCTTGATGAGGTGTCATTTGTAGATACTATGGATGTGCTTTTTGATATGGGAAGAGCATGCTTACAGGGTGGAAATGAGATGATAGAGGTGTCATCTGTGGAGATGTATGATATAATCCGGGAATTTGAGGGGGTGGAATGTAAAAACATGAATTGCGAGATGGATGCTCATGTTGATACAAAGTACAAAACAGTTGCAAAGAAGGTGAAACCAGTTGCCTTGCCTTTGCCACCAGGAAGCAAGGAGAAGATAGATGAAGCTTCTATGCAACCAAATCTTAGAGATCCGAAGAAAATTGGGCATAAGTTTACACAGGAAACTCTAAAAGAGCTGAAGATTGGTGAGAAGGATTTTCTGTTGCCAGTTGAAAAGAAATGCTTTGAGGAAATGCTTGTGAAACATGGGAAAGCCTTTGCTTTTCAGCCGCATGAGATAGGCTGTGTTGATCCAAGTGTAACAGCACCAATGGTGATCTTTACTGTTCCACATGTGCCCTGGAACCTGCGGCCAATTTCAGTACCAAAGGCTCTCTTGCCAAAGCTGATGGAATTACTAAAAGAAAAGATCAGGATGGGAATTTTGGAGCCATCATGCGCTCCATATTTCAACAAATGGTTTACTGTGCCAAAGAAAAATGGGACATTGCGCTTTATTCAAGACATGCAACCTGTAAACAAAGTCAAAATCAGGAATGTGGGAGCAGGTCCGATTGTGGATGAGTTTGCAGAAGCATTTGCAGGAAAAGCTATATACTCTATGGGTGATCTGTATTCGGGATATGATCAGTTCCAGCTGGATATACAAAGCAGGGACTTGACCACAATGAGAACTCCTTTGGGATTAGTAAGGATGTGTACCTTACCACAGGGAGCCACCAACTCAGTGGCACATATGATGAATGGAATGAATAAAGTCTTACGAGACTTCATACCGCAAATTACTATGCCTTTTTTGGATGACGTACCAATAAAAGGCTGTGATGAGAAAGACAAAGATGGGGATTTGGATTCAAAGGGGTGCCGCAAGTTTGTGGCAAATCATATAAAGGATTGTGATATGATTCTATCCAGGCTTGAACAGGTGAATCTTACTTTATCTGGACTGAAATCAGTGTTTGGGGTTGGTGAAGTGCTAATAGTGGGACATCTTTGTAGTACTAGTGGACGCCGACCTTGTCCAGCCAAGATAGATGCAATACAAAGAATGAAAGAGACATGCATTAATGTTACAGAGCTGAGGAGATTTCTTGGCGCATGTGTCTTTTATGTTATTTGGATCCCACATTATGCGCATGTAGCAGATCCTCTTTATCAACTCTTGAGGAAAAATCAAAAATTTTTGTGGAATGTAGCACATACTAAAGCTATGCGGAAGCTGAAATATCTGCTTCAATCGTCACCTACTCTAAGGAAGGCAGATTATGAGTGTGGTAGGCCTGTGATTGTTACAGTTGACACTAGTCCTACTGGGATAGGATGGGCAGTAGGGCAAGATGATGAGGATGATCACAGGTATGTAATCAGATTTGGAGCAAAGGTATTAAGCTTTCGACAACGAAAGTATCCACAGATCAAGAGAGAGTTATGGGGAATAGTCACTGCTCTAAAATGTGAAAAAGAATATCTTATTGGGACATCTGTACTTGTGGAAACTGATTGCTTGCCACTTCTTGGGATGATAACAAGTTGTACTACTCCAGATATTGCTATGCTTAGGTGGATTGCCTATATCAAGTCACTAAATCCTGAGTTTGAGCATATTGCGGGAAAAGATAATCTAGTTGCAGATATGCTATCAAGAGCCAGGTATGAAGATGAAAAAGAGATGATTAGTGACATTGATGATGTGGGTACAAAGTTCTACACTACTGCATATGCAAAGGGGGACCATATTTGCCTATCAAATGCACTTGAGTCTTTTACTGAGGAAATGTATGAAGGAGATTGGTTGCTTATTGGTCAATACTTGAGTACTCTGACAAGACAGGAAAATTGGTCTGACTTAGAATTTAAGAGGATCCGCAAAAAAGCATATGGTTATTTTCTAAAGGATGGGTACCTCTGGAAGCATCCTAAGCAGAGGAATGCTATGCCACAGAGAGTTATATGTGATAAAGAGACTCAAGAGAAGCTTGTGAAAGAATTCCATGAGAGTCTCTGGGCTGGACATCGAAGTGTGTGGGCCACCTTTACCAAAATAAAGGAAAAATATTGGTGGAAAGGAATGTACAAGGATATTTCCCAATATGTGGAAACATGCATGGTATGTCAAATGTACTCAAATGTGCGACATCGTGATGGCTTGCAACCAACCTACCCACCTGCCATGCACTACAAATGGGTAGTGGATCTAGTTACAATGCCTTTGGAAATTTGGCAGATGCGGTACATAGCACTTGCAAGAGAAGATTTGACAAATCAGGTAGAGGGGCGTGCTCTTAGAACAAAGAGTACGGAAACAGTATGCAAATTTCTCTTGGAAGATGTGATTTGCCGGTATGGTTGTGTTGGGAAAATAACAGCTGATAGGGGTGAGCTGGATGTTGAAGAAGCAAGGGAATTCTTCTCTAGAATTGGCATTAAACTGTCCCTAACATGTGCTTACAATCCTGAGGGCAATGGTAAAAGTGAGCGAGGACATCCTCCAATCATTAAAGCTTTGGCTAAGGCATGCAGAGAAAGAATGCGAGAGTGGCCAAGGCTGCTACCATACGCTTTGTGGGCTGACCGTACAACTCATAGCTCAGTGACAGGATATATGCCTGCAGAATTAATGTATGGTCAGAAGCCAGTAATGCCAGTTGAAGAAGTAGTTCCAACTTGGAATGTATTGCCCTGGGTGGAAGGATTGAGCAGGGAAGACCTCCTTGCATTGCGAATAAGGCAGTTGTAGAGGAGGCCTGAAGATGTAGAGC
The DNA here is from genome assembly GCF_041138505.1 of Cibotium barometz. NCBI lineage: Eukaryota > Viridiplantae > Streptophyta > Polypodiopsida > Cyatheales > Cibotiaceae > Cibotium > Cibotium barometz. The sequence continues at coordinate 10,477,570 of NC_141072.1, read as the reverse complement.
TTGCTAAAGCTCGCTTGAAAGATGCAAGGTTGAAAAATAAAGAAAGATTTGATAGAAGACATAGACTCCGGCCAAAACCTATTGAAGAAGGTGATTGGGTCCTAATGTATGATAGTAGCCTTGACAACCAATTCACTGTTCAAAGAAAATTTGCAAAAAGATGGTTTGGCCCTTACATTATCAAGCATGTGCATGGAAATGCCACGTATACCCTGTGTGAGCTTGATGGAACAGAGATAAAAAATCTAGTAGCAGGCAAAAGGATCAAGATGTTTAAAAGAAGGCTTGACAGTGATCCTTTTGATTCACAGGGAACTCAGGATGAGAGGCTTGATAGTGATAACATGGATATGGCTGAAGAGGAAGAGGATGATTTTCCTAATAATATTGAGGATGAGGACGACATCCAGATATATGTGGATCTTGGTGATGATTTGGCACATACCAGAGGATGTGCAGGTTTAGAGGGGGTGGATGTCGTGCCATGGCACGTCTATGGTGTGAAACCATGCATATGAGACTATCAAATGCAAATCTAGATGCATGGGATTAAGTGCTATGACGAGTCATTATATGATGCCCATGTACATATGTTCATATTGTAAATGAGGTTCAATAAGACGAGCTGAGGCTGAGTCAGGTCTTGAAGCTTGTATATGAGTGTGGTGTGAATTATGGAGCCTTATGCTTATGGTAGACCTTGCAGTAGAAAACACTCAGTTACATACTTGGCCTGTGTGGCTATGTAAATGATGGTATGGGTGGCTCGTAAAAGGGCTATGTGAATGATGTAAATGGCTACCCATGTGCATGATATGGACTTCCCTCAATGTGGATGAAGATCTTTTTCATCATCATTTCCAAATCAATGTGACATGGAACTCATGCATAATTTTCAAGAAAGGTACTATAGATGAAGCCCATGTTCATCATGAAGAAGCTCCCAAGGTTGCAAAACAATGGGTGATATAGTATCTTGAAGCACATATATGATGTTGAAGGTCCCACAAGTTAAGCATGTGAAGGCCTTAGTTGCCTTGGTCAATATATTTACATAAAAGGAGTGGATACATTGTGGGTATAAAAGGAATATGATGCTTATAAGGGAAGCTTGCGTGGCAGCAACGAAGAAAGGCATATCCGAAATTAATGAAAAAAAAAGAGGGCGCTCTTGTTTTTCAAACGGGGAAATACGAAAATATAGCTGCAAAAGGTGGTGGGGCGCCGAACTCCTTGCGGGAAAGTAAGGAAAAACCAGAGAAGTGGAAGGGGGGGGATATATCAGAAATGGGGACTGCAGAAAAGAGAGGACCAGAGGCGCCTTCGACCATAGTTTTTAATTACAAGCTGGCGGCGACTGTTCATGGCATGTTGGAGTTAGAAATGAAGAGCTAATTGAGTACTACCGAGTGATACGACTTTCATTTAATACATGTACTCAACCTTTGGCAGTCTGCAGCCAAGCGATCATATGGGTGATAGCGAAAATCAAGAAAACCCCGCGTTTTTTTTCACTTTCAGATAAGCAATGTTTTTATTACTATTATTTTTATTTACTAAAATCCACGATTCAGAAAATCGTGTTGTTTAAAAACCTACGATTTGGAAAATCGTAAGGTCTATAAACCTTAAAAGGGTTTGCAAACCAAGAAGAACTTGGATATGAAGAGTTGTGGTATCAAGGCATCAAAAATGCAGTAAGGATTCTAGAAATTTGATTTTGTTCTCTACCCAAATGGATTTGGAATGCAAGTCATGGGATTTCTTAGAATCATGTGAGTATGTTATAGATATGCCATATATCGTCTTTTGTTTGTGAGTTGTTGGAATTTTAAGGCAGGTTTTCAGGTGATAAAGAAATAACTTGGAATGATGGAATTGATGTCACTTGATGTATGGAATGTAAATGGTCACATGTATGTGGGAAATATTGAAAGAATACGATATGCCTACATGTGAATGGTTTAAGGGATTTGGAAAAAGGAGCCAGTGAATCTATGCTTGGAAAGGGACAAGCACTTGGTACACAATTTTTGTGCAATCATCAGGTTGAATTCAAGGATGTATTGAGGTGAATTGACACATGTATATGTCATTAAAAATGGATATGTCCTATGCTTCTTGGAGAATTTTGTGTGTGAGCTTCCTTGTGGAGTTTGGTACCTACTCTCACAGCTAGAAGTCTCGTACTTTCCCAGCGACACCGTCCACGTCACGACAACGTGTTGAGGTCAACACGTGTTTTTTATCGTCCACCAATAATGCCAAGACAAAATGACTGAGTCAGGAGGGGAAGTTGTGTGAACTTTTGTTATTTTGGATCTTTTTGAAGGTTGCCGGAAGGGGGTTTGTACTCCCACGTATTCTGGTTTCTTTTGAAGGCAGCCAAGCGGGAGGGGCTTTCTCCCACATCCAATAGTCTTTGATCTTGCAATGTCATTAAAATTTTGAACTGAATATCACCTTGGCATGCTTATCATATGCTTGATTTTTCAAATGAAGCTGCTGATCACAAAAGTTTTACCTTAATTGTCATTTTTACTTGCTTAAAAGGGGTGACAAAGGTTGGGGATTTGTCAATTTTATACTGACGCATGGGCCATGAGACTCACATAGATTACGTGGTTACCAAAGAGAGCTTTTAGAAGATTGCTCTGAAGAGCAATTCATTAAGGAAGCACATGGACTATGAGATGTGATGTCTTCTGAAATTGACAACCACTTGCACAGGTGTGTATTAAGGTGTCACCAAACTCCACACTGGTCAATATATTTAAATAAACATACTGGATAGGTGAAGGCATTGGCAGTTTCTGAGCAGTTGAATAATTTTTCGCTTGGCCATCCAACACCATCCCCTTCTCCTTCCATGAGTTGCCATGTCTTAGTGTCTGGGCCTTCACACACACTCTCTCTCTCTCTCTCTCTCTCTCTCTCTCTCTCTCTCTCTCTCTCTCTCTCTCTCTCTCTCTCTCTCTCTTCGTGCATGCAGTGATCTTAGCATTCACTTTTGGAAATTCCACTCACCTTCCATTTTGGTACTCGTTGGGTTTTTCTGTTCTACGAGTGCTAGTCGGAAGCAACAGGGAAATAGTCCATCTATTCGCAAGATGTGCTCAACGAATATCTGGGATGTACGCTAACAATGAATTAGTTTGATTTATATCCTATTTTGAGGTCCACCTAATATTGTACACTACTCTTAACAATAAATTAGTTTGATTTATATCCTCTTGAGATTCAACTAATATTATCATTTGGTTTTTACCATGATAAATGGAAGCAAGACAATTAGCTCGTGTCCTTGCCAATATTTGTGTCTAAGCCCCTAATGGTTGTGAATAATAACAATAGTAATAATTTAATTAATATATGTGAGTTGACTTAAATAACTAATGTTTTCGAGGGTTTTTTTAAACTTATTATACTTAGGGCCTCTTACAGTTGTCCAAATTTCATGCTTGAACCGGTAATATGATATCTCCCTCGCTTTAAGATTCTCTATTTGCAATTCTGCACTTGTGCCTTTTCTTGGACAATCTGGAACTCGATATCCCTATTGGTTTTATTGGAATCTTCGAAGTCCTGAGCTACCTTGATCTGCAACTCAATATCCTTATTGGTTTTATTGGAATCTTCGAAATCTTGAGCTACCTTGTTGCCTTGTCCATTGCTTTTTATAGCTTTGAATGGAGTCTTCTTTGTCGGCTGAGCTCGACCTCCATTGTTTTCTCCTATCCCTTCAATATTAACCTAGCTGACATTGCAAACTTCCTTCAGCCTTTTAGTGAATCCATGACGATGAGTGTGCTTCGACTGCAGCAGTGGAGTCTAAGGGGATCTTACGTGATCTTTGTCATGAGTTGATCTTTCAAGAGCTTTATCCGGCGTGATTTTGTGTTTTTGCTGTAGGCCTTGGATGCCAATGAGGTCAAGGCAGGGTGCTACCTTGGACTATAGCATTTTGTACAGTGATGGGTCGCCCGAAAGGACTTGTTCGGATCGCTCCTTGCATCTTGTTGATGGTGGTGGTTTGTGGCTCTAGCAGAGATGTGTTCTCTTTTGAGGAAGGTATGGCTTTTTTGTATGGGCACCAAGAAGGTCACTGGTTCACTTGTTTGGGGTTTGAAGACAGACCGAGAGTCTCTGTCTGCTGTAAAAGGAAGAGGAGGTAGAAACATAGCACACTGAAAATGGAGAAAGCACAAAATGTGAATAAAATTGTGAGCTTCATGACCTGAAGGAGTGGGAAAGCATTTGTGCAGAAAATTGCAGGAGTTTGAATTATCCATGGCGCAAAAGTGAGAAATTTCACGCACGTGAACAAAATGAGCTTGGACACGTGAATGGCGTTTGAACATTCACACCAGTGTACAAAAAGTTGTGTTGACGTGCAAATGCCGTGTTCAAGAAACATTTTTTTTTTCAATTTTGGCGACTACTGGAGGGAGCAAAGTACTCTGTGAGGACCCCTCATATCCTGGTTCAAGAAACATTTTTGAGTGACCATGGTTTCACATCAATCCCTCTAAGTTCTCACCATGGTTTGAAGACGAAAAAGCAATTTTGAACCAGCATGTTTTTTCATAATTTCATGCTATTACTACTAATTTTTGAAAAATTGGACTCACTATTGCACTTGTAAAAGCAATTTTGAACCAGCATGTTTTTCATAATTTCGTGCTATTGCTACTAATTTTTGAAAAATTGGACTCACTGTTGCACTTGTCCTCTACTCATATGATTTTTCCTTCTCCTCTCAAAATGTACTTTTGGAGATGCACACTACAATGTTGCACTTGTTCTCTGGTCATATGATTGCAATATCTAGGTACTGTAAGAACTCGATTAAGCTCAAAAGGGTGGCAATTAGGAATTGCTCAAGCTCTCTTGGGATTATCAAGAAAAACTCGTGGGCTTTCGTGAAGGAGAAGAAGGCTTCAATTTTTTGCACACATCCCTTAGAAGTAATTTACCAACGTACAAATAGACCTTTAATTCAAGTTTTGTAATTTCTTTCATTTATTTGTATTTTAATTATCTATCCCACAATAAATTAAGTTTATATTAAATCAAATTCTTAACTTTACTACTCTAAGGTCTAAAATTGACCTTACAAACTTAGGATAATTAAATCTAAAAATTAATTTCTTTCATTTGTCTTTCGCATCTCTCGGCCTATGTAGTGCACCAAATCACTTGAAATTTGGGCTATGTGGTCCTTGTGGTAGTGGCTAACTAGCCCTGTAAGGGCTTGAGCCATGTGTACTACACGCAACGAATGGAGAAAAGTTACAACCGATGAAGATGCACAAAAATCGAGCATTTCATGAGAAATTGGGCTAAACCCTTGGAGTTGTGGATTAGCAATGAAGTCAACAAGATATATCTAAGAGGGATTTAGCAATGGGGAACATGGTGTGGAGAATCACGCTAGGAAAATTTGGGCCACAAGTGGCTAACTAGCCCTATAAGGGCTTGAGCCATGTGTACTACACGCAACGAATGGAGAAAAGTTACAACCGATGAAGATACACAAAAATCGGGCATTTCGTGAGAAATTGGGCTAAACCCTTGGAGTTGTGGATTAGCAATGAAGTCAACAAGATATATCTAAGAGGGATTTAGCAATGGGGAACATGGTGTGGAGAATCAAGCCAGGAAAATTTGAGCCACAAGTGGAAGCTAAGGATAAGATCCTGAAAATTGAGATTAGGGTTAATAACTATTAGTGGTGAGAAAGGATTAATGTGGGCTGAGGCTAAACTAATGGGGAAGCTCATGAGGAGAGGGGTGGCCTTGATACCATGTTAAAATCCATAGTACCTTTTTATGAAGCCCTTTCGGAGTTCTAATACTTTCCTTTTAGAGATATACTCGAGTCACGAGATGACAATTATGGCACAATATCTCAAAACCATTACAAACTCAAGTACAAATGTGTTTTGAGTAAAAAAACATCACAACATGAGAAGAGAATTTCTCAATCTTTACAAACAAGATTTTAAAATTAGAAAAAAATTTACAAATATTTACAATGATAAATAGGGAGGAGAATGAAGCTTTCTATTTTGTCTCCATCTCCTCTGGTTTTGTCTCCATGTCCCCCTTTGTCTTCTCTAGTTTTGTGGCCTCCTTTGTCTCCATGTCCATATCCTTTGACTGTTTTTGGTTATTTTTACCAGCAAACTTGAACTTGAGTTCCTTCTTAGCTTTCTTGCCAAACCCTTCTTGGCACCCACTTGAGGACCACTTTTCTTTGAGGTACTTCCCGATTTAGTACCCTTGGTTTCTCTATGTGTGCCTTGTTGAGGAGCATCCTTGGTTTCTTTTTGTAGAGTTCCTTGCTTAAACATAAAATGCTTTAGTGGTGAATGTACACGTATTTTCTTCTTCTTCTTAGATGGAGAGGCTTGCCTTGGGGGCGGTGGAAAATCTGGATCATTTGGAGTAATTGAATTATTCAAAATAATATTGATAGCTCTTGCACGAACACTCCACATCCAAAACTCGTGAGATCCAAGAGTCTGTAAAATTAAGAAAACTTCTCAGATTTAAGAACCAAGAACTATAGAAAATAAGTTGAAAAATTAAGTAAAGATTTATTGCAAAAATAGTGGGATTTTAACTTAACCTACACTGCTATCAATCTTGGTATATTTAGATAAAAGATATTTCCACACATTGGCAATAACATGCCATCCACATGAGGTAGAATCTTTTTGTAAAGCCACTGGTGGTGGCTGATTTAGAAACTTATACTCTGTCTCCTTTTTATAATTGGATATTCATCTTCAAATAGCCGCAATAGCTCTCTTACATGCCCTATTAAAAACCAAATTTGAATATAAGGAAAAATAAAGTATGAAGCTCAATATTCAAGTTATTAAGGAGAACTACTTACAATTTAATCTACCCGTGTGCATGCCAGTTAGGCTATTCATGAATGAAATAACAGTCCTTCTCATAAGATTAATAACACAAGCACTCCACTGTCCCCACTCGAAAAAAGAAAAAGAAATATTTAAGAAAGAAAATATCGTATGTCAAATATTCAAATACATAGGAATCATCAATCAAAGACAAACCTCTTTACATATGACAAAACAACAAAACAAATGTTCTTATTTCTCATTGGCTTGAAATAGGATGCCAGCTCGGAAGTCTTCTTCTTCATATCAATCAATGTAAGTGACACTAAGGAATCACAAATGAATATTTCGTTGACTTGATTTGGAAGCAATTCCTTCATAAGTGCCCTACAAGAGTTTATAAAGGAATGAACAAAATATGAGAAAATATACATATGAGAAAATATACATAAATTGGTTAGTACAGAAATTACAAATGAGGGATCATCACAATATGTTCATATGTCTAGGTTTGCCCTATTCTCATCTGAAAAGAAGAGCATGTTAGGTAGGTGGGATGCCTATTCAAAAGATAAGAGGATAAAGATTTGTCTTGAACACTGACCTCTGCACAAGAAAAAGTTTAAAGTTCTTGAGTACTACTTTGAATTTGTGGCTTATCTATTTCTTCATGTAGACAAAGAGGACTACACAAAAAAGGATGAACTGGAAGTTCAGAAGGGTCAAAAGGTTTCACAAGCTTCATTTGTCACACAGAGATTGAATCTGATGATGAGGTTATGGACCTAGTTTCTAGTGATGAGGAGAGCCTTCTAAGCATAGGTTTTGATGTGGCAGAGTTTAAGGCATCCACTGTTATTGATGAGGGATCATCTGTGCATGGAGAACACTTGAAATCAAACTTCGTCCTCCCTAGGCTGCCCTCCTTTCTTATTAATGGCAAGAATTTTATTCTTCTCTTCCACATACAAAAGCTTTATAATTTAAGGGAGGATTATTTCCTTGCAATTATAGCAGATGGTTGTGAAGCTGCTAGGGATATACTCGATGTGGAAAATGAACATAAAGAGGAGTTTTTGAAGTTGAACACTGAGGTGACAGAGAACTTCATTGAAGCCCCTAGAGCCATGTCATTGTGCTTCGAAAAAGCCAAGGAGACTGAATTTTCTCTTCCCACACAGAGCTAGAATTTCAAAGTCTTCAAGAGGAGTTAGGAATTACTGAAATTGGAAGAGAGCCCTTGCCCACCCTTGATCAAGGAAATGAAGAAGGCTCCATCAACCTTTGGGATGCATCCAAGTTGGAAGAGGATGAGAACCAGAAGGTAATTTATCTATTCTTGAGTGAGTGAATTTATGTGATTTATGGTATTGAGACTAAATTTATGTGAAAGCTAAATTCTTTGTTTAATGCAGATTGAGCTTAATAATGCCGATGGTTTCCTTGGACGTGGAGGTTCTGCCCGTGCAAGAGTTGGCCAAGATGTTGCTCTTGCACACTACATCCCGTCTATTGACAAAGAAATATTTATTGTCTACCACAGCAAAAATTCTAGTGATGCTGAAATTCCACTTCTCACACTCAAGGCACTATCTAGATATATGAGCTATTCCTTTATCCCTTACAATACACATAAGGTCATGCTGATAGAGAAGTATGCTGCTATTTGTATCTTTGGATACGGTACAGGATTTTGGCCTTCCAGAACCGGATACTTCCTTTGTTATGCTAGCTCTCTGCTAGCTATGCTTTAGGTGCTGGACTAGAAGATGTAAATGCACTCAAGGGTTATATTCGAATAAGTTTTTGTGTTATAGAGGAAAAATGCCTAGTGAAGAGGAAGAACAAGTAGAGAGAAGAGACTCAAGAGCAGTTAATTATCTTGTCATTGTAAATATTTTGTTATATCTTTTATGCAATGAAATGATACGAATAAGTTTTAATTACAAGTCTGTTTTAAGCAAAAATGTTTACAACACTTCAAAATGTTATAAATTTTGTGAAAAGATGTAGGGGAGAAGAGAGCTTGAGCTCTTGCAAGCACACACACACTCACAAAACCCTAAATTTAGAGAATACACAAGGTGAGAGGCTGAAAATCTTCTTCTTCTTCACTCAACACTCAACACACCATATACAAAGATAAGAGTACACACATATGAAAAGGTATTCAACCAAATACATACTAGGGTTCTCTATAGTGTGAACCCAACTAAAATGAGCTGGCTCTATAACTATGCCAGTCTCTAGATGGCTGTCACACAGCCTGTCATCCCACTGGCCGCATATCACCCATGATCTCACCAACCATGCCAATGGTGTAAGTGTGGGGTCTATCCCCCAGGCGGGTCATCAGTGTCCACCACTCCACCGCCTCACTAGATGAGCTCAATATCTCAACACTCCCCCTCAAGCTCAACTCCATCTCATGTACACCAAGCGAAGCCTTGAATCTGCGGAGCTTTGTACCCAATGCTTTGGTGAAGATGTCAGCTACCTGATCTTGTGTGCTGACATAAACAAGGTCCACATCTCCTGCTAAGACCTTCTCTCTGACAAAATGGTAGTAGACCTCTATATGCTTCGTGCAAGCATGAAAAATTGGGTTCCTGGCCAACTCTATACTGCTAATGTTGTCACAGAAAATGACAACTTGTCTATCCACTGATAGACCCAAATCTGCAAGTAGCTTTCTCAACCAAGCTACCTCACATGCTGCCATAGCAGCACCTCTGTACTCGGCCTCTGTACTGGATATAGCAACCGTAGGCTGCTTCTTGCTGCTCCAAGTCACAGCAGCACTCCCCAAAGAAAACATGAAGCCACTAGTAAATCTTCTATCTGAGATACTACCAGCCCAATCAGCATCTGTGTACCCATGTACACATATTTCTGTCCCGGTTTCATAAAATAGTCCACAATGCAAAGTAGACCTCACATACCTCAGTATGCATCTCAATGCATCCAAATGCGGCTTCCGAGGAACTTGCATAAATTGACTCACCAACCCAACAGCATAGCTCAAATCTAGTCTGGTGATCGTCATGTAGATCAAGCTTCCTACTATGCGGCTATACACAGTAGGATCCTCTAAAATCTCTCCTGAATCTGCACTCAACTTGCCATTCTGATCCAATGGCATTGAGATAGGCTTACAGCCTGTCATACCATACTTGGACAACATGTCCAAGCCATACTGTCTCTGCAGTAATCCAATACCATGTGGTGACCTAATCACCTCAATACCATGTGGTGACCTAATCACCTCAATGCCCAAGAAATATCTGAGCTCCCCCAGATCCTTCATCTCAAATTTCTGTCTAAGCAAGATCTTTACATCAAAGATCTCTGCATCATGGTCCCCCGTAAAAGTCATCTACATCAAAGATCTCTGCATCCCCCGTAATGATCAAGTCATCTACATAGATGACATTAAGCACAACCCCTCTATGACTATGTCTCACATACAGCGAGAGAAATCTGCATTGGCTACATGAAAGCCAATAGTGACAAGATATTCAGAAATCTTGTCAGACCATGCTCTTGGTGCTTGTTTGAAGCCATACAAGGCTTTCTTCAACCTGCAAACATGCTCGGGGTGACTCACATCCTCATAACCAGGTGGCTACAAGAAATACACCTCTTCCTGCAAATCCCCATGCAAGAATGCATTCTTTACATCCATCTTATGTAAAGACCATTTCTTTGACGCAGCCACTGCTATTACAACTCTCACTGTTGCCATCTTGGCAACAACTGGGCTGAAAGTTTCCTCATAATCAATGCCATATGTCTGCGCATATCCTTTGGCTACCAATCTAGCCTTGTACCTGCTTATGCTTCCATCACTGTTATGTTTTACTTTGTACACCCACTTGCATCTAATGGCTTTCTTGCCTTCAGGCAATTGCACTAAATCCCAAGTCTCATTTCCATATAGTGCATCCATCTCCTCATCCATAGCTTTCTCCCAACACACATTTCCAACAGCCTCATCAATGCATGTGGGCTCTATAACCTGTACAACTTTTGCCATGTATGCATAGTGATGTGCCACATAACCATCATAGGTAAACCTCTGCACAGGATTCTTCACTCTCCCAGATCTTTGCAGCTTTGCATTCATGGCTTCCATAGCCTTCTTTACACCAGGTGTTCTCATAGCTGGGATCCCAAGCTCCTCATCAAGGCTCATCTCTGAGCCACTAGACTCTCCATCAACATGAGAATGCCCTACAGAAATGTCAGGCATACAAAGGGGCTCAACCACTTTCTCTTTGCCTTCATGTGATGTACTAATCACATTTGCAGGACTGGTATTATGACGCAGCCTGCCACTCCATGGTCTATCAACTGAACCACTAGATGAGGACTCTCCTGGTCCACTCAAAGACTGTGATTGCTGACTTGCATTCTATGCAACCACATTTCCACTCACATCAGCCCCAACAGCTTCTTTTTCAACAGCATACCAGCTGCTCATCTCATCAAAAACAACATCCCTGCTTACCCTCAACTCACGTGTAGCACGGTTATAACACCTGTATCCCTTTTGCTCAAGGGAATATCCAATAAACACACATTTTTCAGCTTTTGGATCCAACTTAGTTCTCAGCTCATCTGGCACATGCACATATGCAATGCATCCAAAAACTTTTAGATGAGACAAATCAGGTTTTCTGCCACAGTAAACCTCTCCTCTAGAGTTACATCATGTATGGCTGCAGTTAGAGTCGTGTTCATGATGTAAACTACTGTAGAAACAGCCTCAGCCCAATAGCTATGCGGCATATTCTTCTCTTCCATCAATGCTCTGCAATCTCAGCAATGTGCATGTTTTTCCGCTCAGCAACTCCATTTTGCTGCGGAGTGTATCTGCATGTAAACTGTCTCCGAATACCATTTTTCTTTAAAAATTCAGAGAACTCATTGGAGAAGTACTCTCCCCCTCCATCTGACCTTAGGCACTTTACATATTTCCCTGTTTGCTTTTCAACCATAACTTTGAAATTCTGAAAGTGAGTGAACACCTCACCCTTCTCCTTCATCAAGTATACCCACACTTTTCTTGTGTGGTCATCAAATAAATGTCACATAATACCTGCAGCCTCCCATAGACATGGTCTTCGTAGGACCCCATACATCTGAATGCACAACATCTAGTGCATTTCTGCTCACATTTCTGTTACGTGGGAATACATGCTTTGTTTGCTTTCCAAATTGGCATGCTTCACATATTCTCTGCATACCTTCAACTTTAAATTTTGGCAGCCCTGTCACAATTCCTTTAGTCTACATATACTTCATTCTCTGTACATTCACATGTCCAATTCTTTTATGCCAAATGTCTGTGTCTGCAACAATTCTGAACCATTTGCAAACATTGCAGCACTCACTTCAAGCTTACATTCAATGTAAACATTCTGCCCACTCTGTTGCCTTTTGCAACCAACCTGCACTTGTCTTTAAAGTCTTCAACATAACAACCATCACGATTAAACCGAACATGCAAACCCTGCTCAATCATCTGGCCAACTGAAACCAGATTCTTTGTTATGTTCGGAACATGAAGTACATCTGCAAGGTACTTCACTTTGCCATCCTATAAATAGACAATGGCACATCTCCAACATGGGCAATTAGATGAGCAGTGTCATCCCCTATTTCCACAAAACCTAGTCTTTCAAGGTTTTTCATCTCCTTGAACCACTCCCCATGACTTGTCATGTGGTTCGAAGCACCTGAATCAATGTACCATACATCATCTTTATGTGCTGCTTCAACATTTTCAGACATGGCATTAACGAGGCATTAACGACATGCTGTATAACAAACAACATTTTCAGACATGGCATTAACGAGGCATTAACGACATGCTGTATAACAAACAACCTTTCATTATCCTCATTGTTTCTGCTCGAGGATGCATAGTTGTTTTGCTGCAATTTTCCATTTTGCATGTCAGCCTGCTTCTTATAACAATCTGCCTGCACATGTCCAGGCGTACCACAATAAAAGCATCCATGTGTATCATTATATTGCCTTTGCCAATTTCCACGACCTCTTTGACGCCCCCTGCCTCTGAATTGGCCTCTTCCACTTGCGTGTTGTTGTTGTTGTTGTTGTTGTTGTTGTGAATTTTGGAGCTGTTGCTGCTGCTGCTGGCCATAATTCTGATTACCTGTTTGGCCACCTCCTTGACTGTGTCCACGGTCTCCTCTACCTCGTCCTCTTCCTGAAATTGTGTAGAAGGCCTGTTGCTCTGAACTGTTTTTGTTTTGTGAAGACTGTTGCTCTTCACCCAAGCTCTTCTCTTCTATAATCAACATTCTATAATCAACATAGACACCAAATCTATAAAATTGGGAATGTTTTTCTCCCGAGTCTGAATAGACGTCTTGAACGCCTTGTATTATGGCCCGAGACCAGTCCGAGACCACGTAGACAGACTTCCACCTTATCATCATCATCTACTGAAACACCAATAGATGCAAGGGATTCCACAATACCCTTTATCTTCAATGCATAGTCATTTACAGACATACTCTTTTTCTCCACAGTATGAAGTTCATTCTTCAACTGTATCTTTCGTGCCTTGGTATTCGTTTCATAGAGTTTTACCAAGGTGTCCCACGTCTCCTTGGGAGACTTGGCATCCTGTATGTGCCCAATCATGGTGTCCTATATACTGATAGAGAACCAATACATAACTTTTCTGGCTCCTTGGTTCCAATCCTTGAACTCTTTCACATCTGCAACAGTCGGATTGATGTCCGATATCTCTGGTGCCTCTTCATGCTCACCTTCTATATAGTCCCAATAACCCTTTCCCATCAGGAAATTCGTCAACCTGAACCTCCAAGCATGGAAGTTGTTCTTATCAATCTTCTCAGCAACAATCTGGTTTATGCCATCATTTGACATCTTGTCAGACACACAAATTTACCAGAAACAGCACTCTAGTTTGTCCTGCATAAACTGATGTATTTTCTGCAGTGGTACTGTAGTACACTCAAATGTCATAACCAGTGACCTCACTGTGCATACATACACCCAATGGCAACTGTTGACCTCAATGTGCATACATACACCCAATGGCAACTGTTGACCTCCTTGCAGCACATACAGTGTCTGCACAGCCAATCTGTCTTCCTGCAGTTCTTAGAACAGAGTTCTGCAGGAGAATCGATGACTTACCTACAATGCTCGAAATCACCTACTTTCTGAAAAACGGAGGTCCTGACGCGCCTGAAACGCATTTCGGCCTAAAAAACTTTGTCTGATAGGCCGATAGGACAGTATAGTTGCCCTATAGCTTTACTCCCGCGAAGAAAGCTCCTCAATCAGAGATTGTTTGTCGGTGCCTCCCGTAGAGCTCCCGACAAGGGTGTAATTGCCAACACAAATAGGGAAGAGTAGTTGAAGCTCTTACCCTCGTACCGCTTCCTATGCTTCTCTTGCTTGCAGCTCAGCTCTTAGCATGAACCAGGCTCTGATACCATGAAAAGATGCAGGGGAGAAGAGAGCTTGAGCTCTTGCAAGCACACACACACTCACAAAATCCTAAAAGAGAACACACAAGGTGAGAGGCTGAAAATCTTCTTCTTCACTCAACACTCAACACACCATATACAAAGATAAGAGTACACACATATGAAAAGGTACTCAACCAAATACATACTAGGGTTCTCTATAGTGTGAACCCAACTAAAATGAGCTGGCGCTATAACTATGCCAGTCTCTAGAATGGCTGTCACACAGCCTGTCATCCCACTGGCCGCATATCACCAACCATGCTAGTGGTGTAAGTGTGGGGCCTATCCCCCAGGCGGGTCATCAGTGTCCACCGCCTCACTAGATGAGCTCGATATCTCAACATTTCGCATACAAAATTTCGTTACACTAAATCCAAATTCTTCCTTCTCGTCTTCTTGATGATCTCCATGCCGCCTGACATGTTGGTCCTGTGCCAGCTTTCGACTTCAGTGATCTCCTCATTTTGGCTTGATTTCATGCTGCCTTTGCTAAATCACTCATACGAGCTTTTTCCATTGATATTTTTTGCCCAAAAGTATATCTATAGAACCAATTGAACATTTCTTTGAGGTAATTTGTACCAGTCTTTCCTCCTCCATGTCGGGTGTTTTTGAAATATACTCCTCTAGCTCGGTGGTGAGATTTTTCCATTCCTTGCGTGCTCCACATGTAAAGAGAACCATATTCATTCATGAAGTATGCACCATGTGCATACAAAATGTGCTGCAAAAGAAAATAGGACCAATTCCAGAAGCTATACTTTATACCTTCATTTAAGGGAACTTATACAATAGATAGGCCATTTAGGAGGTGACTTGAAGACAATAAAGTGCCTTCTTGGGTGTCCACAAGGTGCTAACACCCAAATCCTTGTCCATGGTGCATGAGAATGGTGAGATTGTGAAGAGGGAGAGAGATAAAGAGAGAGAGAGAGAGAGAGAGAGAGAGAGAGAGAGAGAAGGAGATAGACTCAAGGAGGCTGTCCTATTGTATTCGCAATAGGAGAAGAAAGCTTGGGGAAAAGGGGGAGAGAGAGAGAGAGAGAGAGAGAGAGAGAATCTTATTGCAGAGGTTGGTAGGAAACATGATGAATAATAGTAATGATTGAAAGAAACGAAATGTGGGGAGAATTTCAAATATGACTATTAAAGTGAAGTAAATAAGAATGAAAGCATAGATATCAGTGATCTTAGTAAGGGGGTTTTAATAGCTAGAAAGAGAATCCTAGTACAAAAATTAGAGAGATTCCCTACTTTTAGGCCCAAAAGTAGGCGTCATTATGAGCTTTGTCTCCTTAAGCCTCAATAAAATTAGTCTTAATTCCTTAAAATTAGGTATCCTTTTACAAGGCCCTTTTTATGCTCAAATGCCCCCTAATGTGTGTGCAAGTGCTTATACTTCAATGGCTTGAAAAGGACCCCTTTTATATGAGTGGAGTATATCTTTGCTTGGTTTATACATGAGGGATAATCCGGTGAGCATGAATCCATATGCAGGAGCACTGAAGGCGTGTGCATCAGGGGTCTAGGGGTGAGGGCACCCAGGCAGCCGAGCATGCTTATGGTGCAGGCCCCTATAAGTGCCAATTATGATGATATAACATTGGTATCATAGCAGCGCTTCAATCCATCATAATCTATCATCCCTCTCTGATTGGGCTCCACAAAGAGAGAAGTTTTTAATGGTCCTCCATTCGTTTTTCTATGCATTTTCTTGCGTAGAATTAGCACTGGCTTTGTAAAGCTAAACTAGCAGCAGTCAGTAGCAAGGAAGCTCTCATGGTTGGCAACTGAAGTGCTTCTACCTTGCTGTGTACAACTGGGTTGTCTTCTTTGACTGGTTTGAGGTGCTCTACTGTGTTGGACAGCTTTGAGGCGTTGATATCTCGTTTTTGCCTGTGAGCCATGCTGCTGTCAAGTCTACTCAGGAACTTCAGGGTTCCTTTGATGTTTAAATCCCTTACTCCATGTCCGGTCGCAGCACTTTTTTCAGGCAGCAGCAGCCCGAGCTGCATTATCCCTCCACTGCCGGGAGAGGGGGGTTGTCATTATCCCTCACCGGCCTGACACGTGGTCCCACAACTACAAGGAGTGGCAGACACCTCACCCTCCGATTAGGTGTAACCTCCACTCCACACTTGGAGACGGGCGCGCCACAGTGTGTGCGAGCAGCGCAGCTGCGCCAGACCCCTCTCCTCCTCGCTGCGCCCCCGCCTCCTTCTCTCCGCCAGCAACCGGTCTTGCGCCACAAGCATCCAATCCTAGCCCATATCCCTCCAGTGAACAGATTGCAGGCACCGGGAGTGTCCCATGAGCGCCACGAGAAGTTGATAAGGTTTAAAGCCTTAATTTTCATTTTTTTTTAAAAGCTTGGGGAGGTTCCCACGGTGAACTTGCACACGCTTTATATGTGTGTGTGGGGGGTGTGTGTGAAACAAATGCACAACATAAGTCATAGTACTCATAGCCATGTGTAGGGTTTTGTGTCGTCATCGTTGGCATTATCGACGTCATCGATTTGTAAGGGTATGCGCTCATATTTGTGACCAATTGCTCATGTGTGCGTAGTCACACATGAGAGGTACATTGACGCATTTTGAAATTATCAAAGAAAACCACTATGCCATAGTAGCACATGGCTAGTTTATGGTGTGCGTGGTCACATAGTTTGTAGCCAGCATCAAAGAAAGGGTGAAACAAAATTAGAGACATTGGTGTGCATAGTCTACACATGTATCATTACTTTGGTGTCCATTGGCAATGAGTGCATATGATGTGCATGCTTTGAAATTCTTGACGGAGCTCGACATATACGCAACATGGTTGTGGGTATGCATGGGTACATGCCTACAACTCCTGTGAAACGAATATGCAAGATGTGACGTAGTTTGCAATTTCCGAGTATATATAGGTGCACATGCTTATAAATACATGTTTGCACATCACTTTTTGGGTAGTCGTAGTGCTACTCAAAACACGTGCACATGCTTCGGATTGGATTTATGGCCGTAGAGCTGCCATAAACCTTGGTGCCCATAGTGGTCTTGTGCATTGTTATATATCTTATCACTAGACCTCAAATAAGCATCTTGAGAATATGACCACTACAATTCAATTTGTTGTTAAATAATTGAAGTGTTGTTTGTATGGTCCATAGTGATCAACTGTTCTAAGATTCGTAGTAATCTTAGAGTGAGGTCCGTAGTGATCTTTCAATTTAGAGTTTACTGAAACCTAGATATTCATGATGCTAACGATCGAATTGTTCAATGCGGCTTGTAATAGAGTACGGAGTTACTCTACCCACCTTTGGAGTATGTCATTGCTCCTTTTATTTGATAGGATGGGAGTGTCCCTAAGAGGTCTTGCTCTAAAAGCTACCTTGTGGCTAGTCTTTAGACCTTCCCTTATTACTTTATATACTGGCTTGATCAACGGTTTATGCAATGTGCCATTGAGATGTTGGCAGATTGTTCTCATAAATACTCTAGATTAAGTATCTGAGCCTATGGCACTTGATATAGTTCTTAAAATTATAGCCATGTTAAACTTTGAAATAGACTGTGCATGGTTCGTCTAGTGCAAACACTCATGGGTGCGTAGTCATCTATATGCTTGAGATTTTGTTTCTCAAGGATAGGAAAAGAGTTCACTTGTGTGTCACAATGAGCTTCATGCTCACTTGATTCTATGGGATGTCAAGTGCTCATAAAGGTCATTATAGTCTTGGTGGTATGGGACACCAAGGCTCGTACAGAGAGATTGAGCTTTTGATTGGTTGTATACTTGTTCTTTATTGATCAAGTGTTTGGACTCAATTATAGCATTTTATTGGGAAGAAATCCAATGATAGAGTTTGGAGAAGTTCTGGGTAGCATAGCCATGATCAAATACTAGTGCTGAGATAGAGTGGTTTCTAGTTTGAGAATGCTATAGAACCATTGGTGAGCAGGGAGACTAGTATTGTTGGATCGTTGTGATATGTAGGGAATGCCCTACAATATTCAAGGAGCATAGCTCGCCTATATCCAACACTCATGTTTATTTTTGAATGCATGTTTGGCTGCTATAGTACAAATCATAGAAGTATGGAATGACTTTCATGAAAGGAAAGTAAATTTTTATTTTACTTGGACTATTTAGTGTTGCAAAGTTCATGTCCTTGTAGAACCTACTAGTTGCAAGGCACTGGAAAATGAGTGGATCATTATTACGAGTATGCGATGGGGTTACTACTTGGTTAAAGTGATAAGTACTCCACTCCAGATGAGCATGGTTATTTATTATCATTGGATCCAACATAGTTTTATAAACCATGACTATGTTTGTTAGAAAGAATTCTAAGCCAGAGAGCTTAGTAGAGTATTCTAACATGTCTGGCGAGTTTAGGATTGAACATGGTGGTTCATAAGTAAACTCAAGGTTTGGAGCTAATCTAAGAGGTTAGAGGCAAACCACACTAGATCTAGCATTGATCCAGAGTGATTACACAAATCTTGATCTTGAGGCTAGTACGGAATGCCTAGCAGTTATCTTGATCATTTTTTGTACTTTGGCATGGTATTGTTGTATGTGCGCGCACTTTCCAAAAATCATCACCTTCCTCGTTAGAAAGGTGTGCTAATTTGGAGTGATTAGTCGAAGTTTCTTTGAGAAGAAGAGTGAGCGCTGATCTAGAGCGATTAGACGAATCTCTTGGGTTATGTTTAATCTATTTTTTTGTTGTTCATGACTAGATTTGCTCCATTTACGTTGTTTTATGGACTCTAGTCTAGATCTCCTATGGCCGTAGAGCTATGCAAGGAGAAGAGTCAACAAGTTGGTAGCATAGTGTGGTAGCGTAGCCTATAAATATTTAGTAGAGCGTAGTCTACAAATGGTTGGTAGTGTAGTCTACAAACTTGTGTTGTTGGAGAGCTCTCGAGTACACCTAAGTTTTCATGTTAGTGGCATGTGAAAACAATGTATCACCAAGACAACGTAGTTTGTCTTAAAGTTGTAGTTGAGTCCTTGGAGTTACCGCACTTCCACATAAACTAAGGAGAATTCTTAGGTTCGAAGACCGGAACACAAAGTGTACTGTGTTCAATGAGAAATTGTCAAGTGGAAGGATAGGTCAGAAAAGGTCTCAAGTGAGAACAACTATATATGCTTTCCAACAATTTTTCCCAGTTTGTTTTTGCGGACAAAAACTCTTTAGAAGAGGGGGAGGGGGGGTAATGTCAGGTAGCTTGTAATAGTACGTGGCAGCTTGACTAGATGCGGAGTTTGTATATCGGAGCACGGACGACGTGTGCATCCGAGGTCTAGAGGTGAGGGCATCCAAGCGAGTCCACATGCACTTTCAACTTTTCTAAAGGTGGTGTCAGCACATGAGTCGGGGTGGAAGCAACTTTTCTGAAGTTGGTGTCCGCACATTAGTTGAGGTGGAAGCCACTACTCTCCATTCCTACTTGAGATTTGGAGTTGGCATCGGCAGAGACATGGATTTGGTTTTCCAAATTCACTTGGATTTTCCATTCGAGGGTGTGGTTGTGGGGGTCCAGGGCACAGGTTTTCTTGACTTCGGAACGTAAATGTGGGGGTTCCCTTCGTAGAATCCTTGTGCTTCTAACAATTTTGTGGGGAGCCAATGAGTCTGTTGCTTGGATCATTTTAGTTTATGGTGTTATGAAGACGAAAAAGTTTTTGGGACCTAGGTAGACGAGTTTCCTTCGTAGAAGCCCTAGGCTTCTAGCAGCTTACGAGGCTCAGGATATCCCAGGTCCTTGCTATTGAAATAACAAGTGATATGGAGTAAATGTTTGGAAAAAAAATGGTTTTCTTAATCAACTTTCAAGCAGTTTTTTTTTTCCCTCTTTTGCCAAGCTCCAAAGCATCAAGAATCAAAGGTCTTTGATTCATTCACTCCACAAAAAGGCACACTTGGGAGCTGGTACATCAACTCAAAGAGCCACAACACATCAAATGAGGGCTTTACTGATCAAATCAAAGACTCAAAAAGGGCCAGTTGGCGGCAAAAATTCCAGCCTAAAGGGTAAACATCTCAAAATTTGTGCATCATTCCTGCTGGTTCTTGGCTGTAGAGGATGTATTCAACAAAACAACAAATTACCTCTATTAATAGGATAATTAGTGCTAATTAAGTCATATAGCCGTTGAGGTTCCTAATCTACCATTGGGGTGTTGGATAAATTTTTGAGCCTTGGAGAGGATTGGAATCCCATGTTGTGACTGCACTTGCATTCTGTTTATTGCATTACATCACTTTACTTATTTATCCGCTCGATGATTATTATAACAATTTAATCTTTTGGTTATTTCGCTATGCGTTTGTAACTCTCACTTGATTTGGTCGAGAATGGTGGTGTCTTGAGTCTGTGTGTAGAGAAACCCGAGTGAGGTAATACAAATGCATGAGCAGAGCACGACATTCAGATGAAATGAAATGGAAGACGTCGAGGAACAACAAATTGAAGTGATTTACTGTTTAAGATCCATCATCTCCATCAGATCCTTGGGTTTGGTAGACTTTGGACGACATCAACACGGTCGAGGAGGAGATAAATATTTATTAACTCCATGATTTTAAGTAATTTCTGTACGCTTTACTTTGGTTTGTGTGCAGAATGATCCGAGAGCAAAGTGTGTGCGCAGGAGGCTCATGGGATCTCGCACATATTCGGTGGACCGTGGGAGGACGGACATCAGAACTATTGTTTAATCGGAAGCCAATCAATGTTGTGGTGAATTTTCCTAGCAATGGAAGCATTGAAACAAAATAAAATAGGCTTATGCATTGGTAGAAATGTACCTTGCATAAGTGTAAAACCTCAAGCTTAATAAGAAATGGGACGTCAGGCTTTTAAAGAGGCGAAGGGTAAGACACACTAAAGGAACCTTCTCCGTATGTCTTAGTTTTAACAATGGCGAATATATTACCACCCCACATTACTTAGCCACTCATAAGTGGGTGTCATAGCTAATATTTTAAAGACCACTATTTATGGCAACATTACAAGAATGTTTTCAAGACTGTGATATCATATTTATTAAGGTTTGAATTTAGGGTAAAAAACTGTAAGGCTTAAATTTGTGAAGTCAAAGGTTGCATTATTTTCTCGGAGGGACATCAAACAGATCATACTTCACACATCGTTGATTTTAGTTGTGGCGCAACCTTCTCCAAAGCCCACAGCTCAACGCGGCTCATAGAAGGCTTCACAAAAGGTGAAATCAGGGTGCAACCCTTAGCACTATCTCCCACGGGGTCTTAAAGACCCTTGTCAAATGGCATCAATGGATAGCATTGATCAAAAATCACAACGCCTTTTTTGGCTATCGGATAAAGTAAACTAGGGCAAGTAAACTAGGGAAGTAAACTAGGGCAACTAAAATAAACTATAAAAAACTAGAAAAATTTTATCTTCATACTTTACTTTGTAGTTACTAAGCGAGCATAGCTTACTTCCTAGCTTACTCGGCACTTTCTAGTTTACTTCATAGTTTACATCATGGGATGAGGGTGAATTTGGGTTTGGGACTTAGAAAAATTTGGAGCAAGATGTTATGTGCAAAAATTTGGAGCAAGATGTTATGTGCAAAAATGGATTTGAACTCAAGAACTTGGATCATCATTTGGAAACATCTTACCACTACACTATACCTTCAAGCAACAAAACCATGTGGTTTCAAGCCATTATATTTTATGTTTTTCACCCCTAGTTTACTTGCTCTAGTTTACTTACTTTAGTTTACTTTATCTCATGGCCGAAAAAGGCGTTGCGATTTTGATCAATGCCATCCATTGATGCCATCTAACAAGGGTCTTGGGAGATAGTGTTGAGGGTGTGCAACCCTCAGGAACTAAGTGCCACGGAGTCTTAAAGACCCTTGTCAGGTGACATCAATGGATGGCATTGATCAAAATCGTGATGCCGTGGCACTTAGTCCTGAGGGTGTGCAACCCCCACACAAACATGCATGCGTCCAAGGCTCAACACTATCTCCCACCACGGGGTCTTAAAGATCCTTGTCAGATGGCATCAATGGATAGCATTGATCAAAAATTACCACACCATTTTTCGGCTATTGGATAAAGTAAACTAGGGCGAGTAAAGTAAACTACAAAAAACTGGAAAAATTTCATCTTCAAGTTTACTTCCTATTTTACTCAGCACTTCCTAGTTTACTTCGTAGTTTACATCATGGGATGAGGGTCATATGGGACTTAGAAAATTTGGAGCAAGATGTTATGTGCAAGAGAGGATTTGAACTCGAGACCTTGGGTCACCATTGGAAACATCTTATCACTTCACTATACCTTTACGCAACAAAACCATGTGGTTTCAAGCCATTATATTCTATGTTCTCACCCCTACTTTACTTGTCTTAGTTTGCTTGCCCTAGTTTACTTGCCCCATTTTACTTTATTCGATGGCCTAAAATGGCGTCGCAATTTTGATCAATGCCATCCATTAACACCGCCTGACAAGGGTCTTTAAGACCCCGGAGATAGTGTTGAGGGCATCCCCACACGAACACACATGCATCCAAGGTCTGCCCAGACGCCCGCACGACGTCGACATCATTTAAAAAACTTTTAATTATTAAAAGGGTTTTGGGGGGTTGTTCCTATATGCACTTCCACAAGCATAGCCACACCCGTAATTCAACTATATATACATTACACCTACATCAATAATCCCAACTTCTCCAAATAAACACAAAACCCTCCCCATACTAACATCCTCATCATTGGAGAGAGGGGAAGAAGGTTGTGCAACAAAAATTATCGTCATCAAAGGAAGAAGAAAGAAACAACGCTCAAAAGGGAAGCTTGCAAACCAAGAAGCATCTTGACATACACACACAGTGCTCAAGGAGCATCTGATCGCATACAAATCAAGTGGAGGTGCAACCTAAGCTAAGTGCAATTTTACTTGGAAGTTGTGCAAATTGTTTGTTGAGATCATCTTAATTAATTATCTTAAAAAGTGTGGTTGACAATATTGTCTATATACCAATAGTGTGATTGTGATCAAATTTTTAATTACTATTTGGGCATTGTCACCTAAGTGTGTGTGAGTGAGAAATGAATTAATTAATTCACTGTGTCCCACAATGCACTAACATTTTGGGGCTAATTTTGTATTCCTTCTATATCATATTTGTGCATTAAATACGAACTTATGATCATAATTTTGATTGTTTGTATCCTCACGAGGGTTGCTCCATTCTCTCTGGGTACAACTAATTAGTCAACATTGGTGATCATGTTGGGGAGTCTAAGTAGGTTTTATATACAATAGGCTCTTTGGATCGAACCTAGATCTTTGATGAATGGAGCATTTCCATATTGCCTTAGTCCATGAGCTATAGTCGTTGGATTGAGAGTCTTAGAAGCACTGAAAGGGAGAGAAGATACCTAGATCGAGAGAGGAGGAGAAATCATTCCTTTTAGGGTGAGTATATTCCACAAGCCCCTCCAATCAATTCATCGGTCTCACCAAGAATCTTCATTGTCATTCCTATAAGCCCGATATCATTACCTCCTATGAGTGTCAATATTGCTCAACAAAATCTTGCATATTAACGTAATCCCACTACAAATCCTCCTGATCTAGCTAATCTTGTTAATCCACAAAACTAGCCTATCCCACAAAATCCACTTTCTCAATCCATCATAATCCCACCTAACACTAGACCACCTAAAACCAATCTAGCTTTGCCTAAATTTCTTGGATCCTTTGTGGAAGATGCTTGACATCATATCAATAAATTCCTAAGGGCTTGTCATGTTTTGCACATTGAAGAGGATGACCATCTCATGTCATATTTCTCCACCACCTTGAAGGGTAGAGCTGTTGATTAGTATTACAGAGGGTCACGCATGGATAGTAGTGACACCTTTGTAGATTTTTTATTAAAATTCCTCAATAAATATAAGCCTACTCTAACTAACTCCAATTTGATTAAGGACTTGCCTAGCTTTGGGCAACTCCCTAATGAACATGTGAAGCTATATGCAATGAGGCTTATGGACATGATGCGTCTGTATGAAAGAGTTGCTAATGTTGATCCTATAATTGTCCTTGAAATCTTCTTGAAGGGATTAAATCCAATCATCCAAGTTTTGACTAGGTTGGGATGACCACAAGATCTTGAGAAAGCTATTACAAATTCCATTCACATAGAGAGCTTGTATAATTACACATATAACCTAAACAACTCCACTATCACACTCCTTATCCTTCCTATGCTCCTAATTCATATGGGGATGTAGAACAACTTCCATTGATTTATTCCACTTAAACTCTTGCACAAAACCCATTCCTAGCCAATAATCAAAACCCGCTTGCTCAACTTTTACTATCATCAACTTCTGTCTCTATTCTAATTTATTGCTCAATCTCAACCATTACCTTTACCCCACCCTATAAACAACACACCCTTACTACAATTAGCTATCTCTTTTCCTTCATCTTTGTCTCTTCAAACATGTGGCACAATAGCTTCCAGCCCTAGTGACATCAAAAGAATGCTACAAATTACATGGAAAAAATTAATGAGAATCTGAAGTCCCTAACAATTGTTAATGTGAACTTGTTGAAGAGTCAACAAAACCTAATGGATGTTAGGAAACCTGAGGTCCAACCCACTTGTGTTGTTTGCAAAGGTTGGAGGGATCCTCATCTCACTTGGAAGTGCACAAGTGTTCAATGTACTTACTCTACTTACCACATTTATACATCCTCAACACTTACACCCCAAGTAGAGGAACCCAAACAAGCACTTGAAAAAGCAAGAGTACGACATTGGAAGGGTAAGATACACTATCCTATCTCACAGTTTAACATTCTCGATTCACTAAATAAGGTTGAGATTTCAATGTCTGCACTCCAATTCCTACTAGATTGCTTAAAGAGCTATGTTCAGAGCTAAGGAAATGCTTTAGGGAGATGGATAGAGATTATTTAATAAGAATTAAAAACCCTAAACTTAAAAAATAGATCCATTACAAATAGATAAAGAGTGCCCATCTTTTGATGTGAACAAGGTCTACAAGTGAGGTTCAATCCTCAAGGGTGTTTTGTGATGATAGAAGTGATTAGTTATTTATGATGCAGCATATGCTCAATTCCACAACAAGAGATGTGTCAAGATCTGGAGATGTTTGGTATGTGGATTCTGGCACCTTTAACCACATGACCAGATATGGTGAGTGGTTTAGAGACATGTAGAAAAAATAAAAAAAATATGTTATGTAGAAACAAGTAATGATATTGCACACCCCATTGCGTGTGTTGGTAAACTGTCATTGTCTATGTAGGATGGAAAAATGAAGCACTTGGAAAATGTACTTCAAGTTCAAAACATTACGAGAAGAACTTGGTTTCTATTAGACAAATGGTTGAACAAGGTCTACAAATGGTTGAACAAGGTCTACAAGTGAGGTTCAATCTTTAAGGGTGTTTTGTGGAAGATTTTAAAAGTCAATGCCACTTGATTGTAAACGGTAATAGATGGCATGATGTTTACTTTAGATGTTAACATACTTGAGGTAAAGGTAGCCATGTTTGCGTATGGAACATGTGTCATTATAGATATTGACATGTGGCACAAGTGCATTGATCATGTGAATATACAATGACAAACTAAAGTTTATATAAGTCCAGAATATTGACATGTGGCACAAGCACATTGGTCATATGAATATACAGCAACATGCTGAAGTCATGTTGCTGTATGGAACATGTTTGCGTATGGAACATGTGTCATTATAGATATTGAGATGTGGCACAAGTGCATTGGTCATGTGAATATAAAATGACAAACTAAATTTTATATAGGCCCAAAATATTGACATGTGGCACAAGCGCATTGGTCATGTGAATATACAGCAAATTATGTTATATAGAAACAAGTAATGATATTGCGCACCCCATTGCGTGTGTTGGTAAACTGTCATTGTCTATGTAGGATGGAAAAATGAAACACTTGGCAAATGTACTTCATGTTCAAAACATTACAAGAAAAACTTGGTTTCTATTAGACAAATGGTTGAAAAGGGTCTACAAGTGAGGTTCAATCCTCAAGGGTGTTTTGTGGAAGATTTCAAAAGATCTTGGCATTGAGGATGATCCAAGGAAAAATTTCATCAAAGCATCACAAGGGTCACGAGTCCATAGGAATGAGAGGTGCAAACAAAGAAGGGATCCAAAGGGATGATCTAGGATATATTAAATTGAAGATGTTCTGATATCTCTTATGGATGAGGAAGAGTATTAAGTCATCACATGACTCAAAACACTAGGGAAATGCAAGTAAAAACTTGGTTTCTATTAGACAAATGGTTGAAAAAGGTCTACAAGTGAGGTTCAATCCTCAAGGGTGTTTTGTGGAAGATTTCAAAAGATCTTGGCATTGAGGATGATCCAAGGGAAAAATTCATCAAAGCATCACAAGGGTCACGAGTCCATAGGGATGAGAGGTGCAAACAAAGCAGGGATCCAAAGGGATGATCTAGGATATATTAAATTGAAGATGTTTTGATATCTCTTATGGATGAGGAAGAGTTTTCCACCTGAATCTTTCTTCGCCTTTGAATCAATTCAACTATCCATGAACTTTTCTCTTCCAATTTTGGGAGGTTCTTTATTCTATGCTTCTCAGATTCCTCCAGAGGTAGCCTTTCTACTATAGCTACTCTAAGGCTTGGTACTAGGAACTCCATGGTTAGCATAACAATAGCTTGTAACCCATACACCATGGAAAATGGTGTGAGAACTGTGGTGGTGTTCATATAAACCGTCTGAGTGCAAAATGCAACTTCATGTCCTAGCCTATTTGGTTCTCATTTATTGTCTTAATTTTACTATTCCCTTCAATATCCGGTTTGTGAATTTTGCTTGACCATTGGCTTGTGGATAATACACAGTTAACTTCTTGTGTATCAGCATGTATTGCTCTATGAGTTCTTTGATTCCTTCATTCAAGAAGTGTGTTCGTTGGTCACTCACTAATTCAATTGAGCACCCAAATCTTGTCATTATCACCTCATACAAGAATTTGGTCTCACTGGTTGCTTTACAATCCCTAATTACCTTTGCTTCAACTCACTTTGTTAAAAAATCCATTGCCGGTGTCCTACAAAGTCTAAGCCCCATTTCTAGAAAGGCTCAAGAGAGGTAGTACAAGGTTTAATGGCATTTTGTCTTATGCGTTCATTTTTTCCTTCCTTTGGCATTTCTAGAAAGGATCAAGAGGTAGTACAAGAGTTGGAATGTTCCTACAATGTTCACGCCTCATTTCTAGACAGGATCAAGAAGTAGCACAAGGTTTAATGGCATTCTACCTGATACATTCATCAGTTGTCCCTTCCTTTGTTGGCATATATCACATTCTTTTGCAAAAGTGTGAGTATCGTATCCTCGAGTGTTGTTGTTGGCCCATAGCCCTACCTAAAACACCTTCCTTCTTGTTATCTCTCTAGAGAAGTATCCCCTACTAACCATTGATAACCCAATGCGCTTTTGCCAACACAATTAGATGTTCATGCTTCAACATACACCTTCTGAGTATTTGATCAATGGCCAT
Organism: Cibotium barometz; assembly: GCF_041138505.1. NCBI lineage: Eukaryota > Viridiplantae > Streptophyta > Polypodiopsida > Cyatheales > Cibotiaceae > Cibotium > Cibotium barometz. The sequence goes on along the minus strand of NC_141072.1, from coordinate 10,449,564 downwards.
TTTGAAAAGTTGCCCAGCCCCACCACCATGAATGACTCTCTTAAGTGTCAGCTTCTTCCTCTAGTCTGTTGGCATATACTTTGGAAATGACAATTTCAACAAGAATATAGCATTTCTTTATACCAATTTAACTTCTCGCCATATTGTGCATATAGGAAGTCCTATTGAGGCTTCTCTAGACTCCAATGTAGACAAGAAATCAGCCACTATTGCATGTTGATTATCCCTAGTGTGTGCTTGTGATGGTGAATCAAACTCTTAAAGTAGCCACATCCATCGTGCTAGCTTTCCTACAAGCTCGGGTTTGTTCACTAGATACAAAATTGCCTTATGACATCCATGTGGAACTCAAACACATTTCCCAACACATAGTACCTAAATGTTTTCAAGTACATCATCCCAATGACTCCTTTTCTATGGTGGAACACTTCCTCTCTGCTTTAGATAGTCTCTTGCTTGCATAGTACACTATCAGAACTATCCTTCTTGTGCTTCTTGCATCAGAATGCTTCATATGGCCACATCTGAGGCATCCAGGAAGACATGGAAAAATGAGGTTGTAGTTGGGATATTTATAGGATACATGTGGAAGCCCTAATTTTCTTCAAATTCTCAATGCCTCTTGACACCCTACAGTCTAGACGTACGTCTAGACGTACTCTGCATCATTTATTGTAAAGCAATGTAGGGGTGTGGCCACATTTGCTAAAAACCTCATGAACTTGTTGTGTCATTTGACCTACCCTAGGAATCTGGCTAATTCCTTTGCATTTTTTGGTGCTTACAGTTTGACACCTCAATCTTGGCCGAAAGCACTACCAATTCATCTTTTGATACTATATGTCCTAGCAAGGACCCCACTAGTAACTGCAAAAGCACACTTTGCTAAGTTCAGGCTAAACCTTGTCTTTTTGTATTTTTTCACACATAGATTGAGGTGGTACCGGTGATCCCTCTTATCTTTTTGCATTTTTTCAGGCACAGAGTGAGGTGGTGTTGCCTTATTTCCAAACACATTGAAGTCATACACAAAGACTCTTATAAAGGTGGTTAAGTATTTATAGAGTATCTCCTGAACCATCTGCCATGCAATTCTCAGCATGAATGTCATAACATTGGAAGCGAATTCTCCCCATTCTATCACAAAGGCTATTTTTTTCTTTGTCCTCATCAGTGGCCTTTGGACCTGAGTATACACATTGAATCCATCCAAAAATGAGTATATCTCATGGCCTACACTGCATATCCTGCAAAGAGTCTGTGAAGGGATAAGGAGTGGATCAACAATTGTTGCTGCATTGAGTTTCCTATATAATATGCAGAATCTTACTTTCCATTATTCAGGATAATGACTATTGGCCCATAGCCACTCTACTTTCTCCACCGGATATATGAATCCCACCTCTTCAGCAACTTATCTATTTCCTCCTTGACTTTTTGTGCATAGTTTGGGTTCATTATGTATCTATCTTGTCTAATGGCCAATATTCTAAAGAAAGAAGTAACTTTAACATTCATATTTCAATAGAGTGAGCAATCAACAAGTCACCTTCAAAATCATCTCTTATTGATTGTTCGATAATGCTAGCATGTGCTAAAGATAAAGCTCAACTAGCTCAAGCACCCACTGTCAAAAAAGAAGCATACGTTGAGAAGTCATGATTGATATAACATTGAATACATTTGTTACTCTTTGTTTGTTTGGTAACCAACTTGGTGTCATAAAGTTTGAGTTGTCAAATATCAAAGATAACAAGCATTTCAAGTACAAATTAAAAGCATTATAAGTTGAGAAGTCTATGCATGATTGATATAACATTAAATACATTGGTTACGTCTCACATATGGGGGGGCATATTAGACCCAATGCTTTTGTCTTGTGTTCACAAATATTTTTCCATTTAAGTTTTTCGTTTAATTCTTCTTCTAAGGTTGATGTACTAACTTGTAGTTAACTTATTTTCAAGTAATTTATAAAACTTGTTGAAATCTTGTACTTGGAGAAAAGGTCGTGTAATATGTATCTACTAGACCTACACCCACCAGTAATTCTAGTAAATGAGCCTTCTAACCTTAGAACAAGGAATTCTAAGGTACCACTAAGGCCACTAAGGTTTGCACTAAGTATGGATGCTAGATCACTTAAATTATAACACGCTCCCTTGATCACGCATCCATACCATGAAGGGTGTTTATGGATCAAGTACCCCATGGGCTATAAAATGACATACATAGCAAATACTAGAATAAGCCTCACAAAATTTTGCTTCATGATTCCCTATCTGCTTTACATTTCTCTTCCTCTTTCTCTTCTTCACCCTTCTTTCTCTTGAAGCAGTCCTTTGATGATGTGTCCTTTCTTCTTGCAATAGTAGCAAGAAGAAAGAGCCTTGGTCTTCTTCTCTTAAAGCAGTCCTTTGATGATGTGTCCTTTCTTCTTGAAAATAGTAGCAAGAACAAAGAGCCTTGGTCTTCTTCTCTTTATCTTTAACTTTAACTAGAACTTGTGTTAAAGAGGTTAAACCCCTTGGAACCTTTCGTGCAAGTTTCCTCTAGAATGAGGGTAGAAGTCGATGATGTAAGAGTATGATTAGCTTAGTTTGCTATCACTTAAACACACTGCTTATAAACAGGGAGGCATGCTAGAAAGAAACACATAGATTGCCTCCTCTTCATCAATGGTAACACTTGCACTGCTTAGCTGATCAATCATATATCTAATATCATTGACATGAGAGGCAATACTAGTTTTGTCATCCTTTTCCATCCTATAAAGTTTCTTTCTTAAGAAGAACCTGACAATAGCAGAGATTTGCCCAAAAATGGATTTGAGCCTAAGCCAAGCTTCATTACAAGTCTTCGCTAAGCTCACTTGATGAATTTACTATCGCTTAGCCCACAAATGATGAGGGATAAGGCATTCCAATATAGATTGGTCCATTTGGTAATAAGATCTAGATCTCTATTTGGCCTCTTTTCGGTGACATTAACCACACCCCATGTCTTTCTCTATAAGACACATTTGCATCTTGATGCACCAAGTGTGGTACTTGGTTCCATAAAACTTGTATGACTTATCAAACATTTTCCCCACCATATTTTCCATGGTAAACCTCACATACACAATGTAACCCAATGAGAATAGGAAAGTCCTTTACAACTGGAGGACTGTGTAATAGAGCATGTCACCCAGAGACACTCTACTCAAGTACCCCTTCACCAAATAAATAAAGTTGTAAACATATAAACTCTTACCATCCAAGTGATTTGCAGTGCTGGTAGTAAGTTGGCTTTGGTACATACTTCACAATTTTCTTAGATGTTTTTCCTAATGTTGAGCTTTGGTTTTGGTGTGTAGAACCCTTTGCATTTGTGTGACTAACACATCACACACTTGAACCCTTCACTAAGAATACAAAGTGCAATGTGCTATTAATATCTCTAGAGCATGTACAATATGAGTTTCACAAAGAATGCATATGTAAAGTACTCTCCCCACCATAAAGATAATGATGCACTAAGCAATTTAAGAACTTTTAAACCTTTGAGTGAAAGGTTTTCTAATTTGAACCTTTTCCTTTGAATAAATAAGATTTAAAAAAATGAAATAACTTGCTTCTTCTAAAATGAAGGAGAAAAACCAGCAGTCAGTGTGGAGCCTTGATTTCTTCACCATGTACAATCTTGATGCCGCCCATTGTTGTTGTTCCCTAAGCTATGCTAGATGGCTGTAATATCAATTTGTGCAATGACTTACTCAATAAGCCTTGATTAAGGCCCAAATTTTCCTTTGTGTTTTTCTATAAATTTATAGTATGAACCTCATCTGATAAAGTTACCTTGTGCCGCCTATAGAAACCTGATTTCCACTGGTCTAGGCCTTGAATTGGGCTACTAAAGACCTACACTAATTGCATCACTCTAAGTGCAATGAGCCTTAATTTAGGCTTTGTTTTTTGCACAACATAGCCATTGTAAGCTCTACCCACTGTTGAAGATGCTATAGGCAACTGAAGTTATGAAATTTTTATAAGCTATGGTGCTGAGCATAGTCTCCCCAATCTGGGCTATTGAAGCCCCAAGAAGATGATGAAAATAGATTGCCACACACCTATATAGAATTGGAGCCTCCAAACAGTGCTATTTTTCACTCTATTTTGAACACATAAATTAGAGATTTATACCTTCTTTGCTTTGTTGATGCTTCCAATCACCAAGATTTTCCACCACTTGAATTTGTTGATTTCTCAAGGTATTCCACAACACTTCTTTGTTGATGATGGCTTTGAAGAAGGCCTCCAAGCTCAACTCCAATGCTCCAAGAGGATGCTTTTTACCCTCTCTCACAAATGCATCACAATGGTAATTACACCCATAATGGTGTGTCCCATAAAGATGATCCCTCTTTTAATCCCTCAATGTGCCACTCATTAGGGTAATGAGAATGAATGATCTAAGGAGTGTCACAAAACAATGATCACATAGAAGATTGTGCTCACATAGAGGCTCACACATAAATGTGTCGATAGATTTGACACCTTCTTCTTCACTCCAATGTGCCACCTAATGAAGTAATGAATCAACCTAGTAAGCAAAAAATGCAACAATGAATCTCTCACCAATTGCCAATTAATGATAAGAGAAGAATGCTTGTGAACAAATCACACATACACCCACAAACACTAAGATGTATCCTATCAACACATGAAGAAACACACTCCCATGGAAAGGAGCTTTGATTACATGTTGAAAGATACGGTGTGAGCTTAAGATTGGCAATGGTTAAGTGAATCGAACAATGAAGATGATTACCACATAAGCTAACTCACACCAGTGAAGCAACACACGTGCAATCACTTAGATTAAGATAAGTGTGACCAATGAATAATAGAGTGTGCTCAAGAGTCACCATATAAGCATAAACATAACCATAATGAAGTAAACCACATAGCAATGCAAATGTAGAAAGAGTATTTCCACAAAGGACCACTTAGAATATTATGCACTAAGCAAGTACACAATAGGCTCATCACACTCTCCACACCCTAGAGATGTGATGTGACTTGTTTATATAGGCTCCATGTAGGGGGGACACCTAGAGCCCTTAAATCTCTCCACCTCCCTTAGATTTCTCACCTGACCCACCTAAAAGGTGATGCCTACATCAAGGGAATGTACGTACAAGATGTATTGTACACATATCCACATGATGTTGTATTGCACACACATACTCATGATGATATTGATACATGTGCACATGATGATACACATGCACATGATGATGACATTGACACGTGCACATGATGATGATATATGTGGTATTGATGTGTGTGAGCTAGATCATGCGGACACAATCATAAGGGCAAGTATAATATCAAGTATCGTGAGTACACCTATGTATATCTACCTTCCTAGGGATCATGGGGATGCATTAGATCTTGATGAGGCTCTACTAGAGGATCATGAGCATTTGACTAGTGATGCACCCATTATTACACACAAGGCTAGTAATAATTCACATTGGTTTCAAGGGATACCTATGAGCATTAGTCTGAGCTTCTTATATTAGATATGTTAGGCTATTCTTCTAGGGCTTAAACATGTAGGTTCATTCTTGATTTGACCACTACTCCTAGATCTCATAGCTTTCTTGGGAAAGTTTGTATGGATAGAGTTAATCTATTTGAGCAGTCATGCATAGATGCGTGAGAGTAGTGATGACTTTGTTGAGGTGAGGCCTCATAGGAGAGGCAAGATTATACATATGGAGCATATTCTTATTAGATCATATGTTATTGATCTTGAGATATTTGTATTTGACATAGGCATCATCTAAGATTTAGTATTGTGATGGATATTGATTTATCATGAGATATAGGTCATATAGGGCAACCCTTGATGGAGATAGACTATGTCTATGGGGATGATCTTAGAGACCTTGAGGATTCCATGGATGATACCACTTATCTCTCATGTGTGGATTCATTATATCAGTATTTAGTGATGTAATATTATGATGATCTTGATGATTATGTTTGTACTTTTGATCATCGTATACATGTAGGTGGTCTTGCACTTGAGGATATGATATATGGTATGGATCATGCCTATATACATATTGAAGTAGTGGATCATGCCGTGGATTATTTGAGAGGTACTACATGGGACGATAGCATTAGTTCACATTTTATCTTGCATGATACCGACCTTGAGCTATGTTCGTTTGGCTTCCATGATTGTTGACATGATCCTATGTTCTTTGGAGCCGAGACATTTCTCTTTGGATGCATTCTATGCCACTTGAGGTGTATGGTATTTGATTATATGGCATGTCATTTGGATACACATGTGACATATTTTGGTTTTGGATTACACAATGATTCATTTGTGCTAGGATAATCCGGCATTCCAGCCATGAGACATAACTTCATTTAGCATGAATTTTTTTGCCTTGAACAAATCCAAACTGATAACCACATGGGGAGGATGTAATTGATTGCCAATGCTTTGGCAAATATCTTGTACAACGTGTTGAGCATAGTGAGGGGTCTCCAATCTCCTAAGTGGAGTATGTTATCCCTCTTGGGGATGAGCTTGATGGCTCCGTGGTTCATGACAGTAGTTAAGAGGCCCCCATTGGTGGGAAGGTTGCATAGATCGTGCTTGATAAGCTCCCAAAAATGCCAATAAAATTTTATTAGCAGGTCATTAGGTCCAGCAGATTTCTCCTTTCCCATTTTGCTGGATGCATATTTTAACTCATTAACCCGGAAGGCTTGCCCAACCAAGTAGATAATACCCTTCTTCTAACTAGGTATATACTCTCTTGGGACACTTGTTTGTTGATTCTCATTGAGAGGAACTCTTCCAACCGTGTCTGACACCCCTGTTTCATCAGGGGGGACCGTTGATGGTAGAGAGATGATGAACAAAGCATATTGCTTTGTCACTAGGGGTCCCAACCTTGGTTGTCAAACGACCCTAGTGATAGCCTCTCTAGCGCATTTCTCTTTGATAGCATGGAAGCAGAATTTGGAGAGGCAATCCCCTTCCTTAAGCCATCTCACCTTCGACTTGATTTGGGCTCCCTCTTCCTCGTGGTGATAGCCTCTCTAGCGCATTTCTCTTTGATAGCATGGAAGCAGAATTTGGAGAGGCAATCCCCTTCCTTAAGCCATCTCACCTTCGACTTGATTTGGGCTCCCTCTTCCTCGTGGTGCTCCTCTTCTATCAGGTGCTCTTTTAGGGAAGAGATCAACCCTAATACTGTGGCATCCCCAAGGGCTAAGTTTGCAGCTATGTACATATTTTGCCTCAATTGTTCTAGTCTTCCTTTATGTTCCCTTCTTCTCCTAGCCTCTACTTGGCCATACTTTTTAGAGAAATTAATATCACATTTGATGCACAGGTCCCACCGGGCCTGGGAGATTCCTCCCCTTGACTTGGCATACATTAAGGCATGTTGGAATCTTGCATCAAATTCATGGGACCCCAACATCTTAATGTTCAACATAAGCTAATAGTTCCACCCTTACCTAGATGGAGCTATGTATCATTGCTAGTTTTTAGTTCTTGCAAACATAGAAATTATAGGTCACATTTATACCACAAAGAAAGTTTTCAGTTCTTATAAACATATAAAATTTGGGTCATGTTTGTACCACAACCTGCAACATTCCTTTTTCTTGGGTTGCAAAGCAGATTCCTTTCACATTCTAGGGGAGGATTTTGCATGCTGTGATGAGGCATGAATCTAACAAAGGGACAAATACCTCGTCAAAGCATGAATCCTAGCCTACCGCATATAAAGCTTTCACTTCTTGCAAACATAGAAAGTATGGGTCATATTTGTACCACAACCTATAGCATTCCTTTTGCTTGGGCTATAAGGAGTGACCTCTCACGTTCTTTGAGAGGATTTTGCATGCCTTGATGAGGCATGAATCTAACGGAGGGATTTGTGAGGGGTGGCATTCCTGACCGAGTCAAGATTCTCATGAACTGCATACTGATTTGAAACTTTCAAGGCTCAAGATCTGGCCTCCTTCTCGAGGGAGCCTTTGCTCAAGCCAGAGCTTCTTGAGAGGAAATTTTCTTTGACGATAGGAGGGGTTTTCAAGATACAGGGCTTACCTTCAGAACTCGAGCGAGACTACTCTCTGAGCACTCACTCTTATGAGATGATTTCGCTTCCATGTACATGGCAATGTCATTAGGGGGAGAGGGTTCAGGGTCTGACTTGGCCCCTTCCTTAGATGGGAAAGGGGATGACTCTGGTTACTTGCTCCCTTGAGATGCAGAGGAGGAGGAGCTATCTAGCTTATGGGGGAACTCTTTAGAAACGTGATCGATTTTCTTGATTTGTAGTGAGAATTAGGGAAGGCATCGACCTTAACCATTGCAAATTCAATGCCGTTAGGGGTGACAAGTTTCACTTCATCTCAGGAGTGTTGTTCCTTTTGTGCCATAAGATACATGCCCACATCCATCATTTTGCTCACTAGGAGGGATGTAGAGGACTTTCCCTAGGACACCAGCAATATTACGACTCTCTCCCCATAGGAATTAGGGAAGATCCACATAGTGCACCTAGACCGGGCATTGGTTCTATAGAAATTGCCTAGGATCAAAAGAGGGGAACCAGCGCGCATGATTTGTAGCATGCCACCACCATGATACGAGGAGGAACTACAATAGGGGAGGTCACGCTGGGCTTCTCTAGCCACCACCATGACTTAATAGAAGCCCTTACTGGTGAAATGGAACTTTAATAGAAAGACCTTCCCTTGGAATGTTGCTATGAACCATTTCTTGAACTCGTCATCTGTGGGCTCTCCCCATAAAGTATGGGAAAGCCCCAAATTCACTATCTTATTTGATATTTGAGCAGATGCAATTAATGGGAAGGTCAATCTTGGAGTGAAATGTCTTCTTGGAGGAGGGGGCAGTATCGGCGGTAGATAATTTAGGCTTACAGTTTACATAGTTCGTCTCTGTAACCGCCGCTTGTTGGAGCTCGCACATGGTTTTCTTGTCAATGGATTCCAGTACAAGCTTGTCAGCATCATACGAGTGGTGAGCAGGAGGTTCTAGAGTACATAAAGCTAGGGGCTCCATGTAGACATCATGTGTGAATGTCTGTTACTACATGATGGGTATATCATCGGTTTTAGCACATGTTAGTGCCAGCTTGGAGGTCCCCATGCATTAGTTATCTCTCAAAGGGGTACCAGCAAATCCTAATCCTTCATTTTTGTGAAACCCTAATCTCTCGATGTTCGTGTACTCTCCACACTAGTTCCCTCGTTCGAGTTTGCAAAAGTGTTTTTAAGCACTTCATTACTTATTATATAGCTTTGTGAAATTCTCATCGATTAACTTGTTATATTAAAAGAGCTCTTTTCTGATGGGGGAGGGCTTCACTTGTTATATTGAAAGTGTTCGTTTCTAACAGGGGAGGGCTTCACTTGCTATATTAAAAGTGCTCTTTTCTGATGGGGGAGGGCTTCACTTGTTATATTGAAAGTGCTCTTTTCTAACAAGGGAGGG